>NW_027098964.1:2199040-2499187 GCF_037042795.1 Molothrus aeneus | reverse complement strand
CACCCAGAGCGGCGCCGCACTCACCAAGAAACACGGGATCTTTGGGGTCGGATATGGGGGATTTGGGGTTTGGGGGATTTGGGGGATTTGGGGTCATTTTGGGTCATTTGGGGTCATTTCGGGTCATTTCGGGTTTGGGGGATCTGCACCCAGAGCGGCGCCGCACTCACCAAGAAACACGGGATATTTGGGGTCGGATAGGGGGGATTTGGGGATTTGGGGGATTTGGGGTCCTTTGGGGTCATTTCGGGTCATTTTGGGACATTTTGGGGTTTGGGGTTTGGGGGATCTGCACCCAGAGCGGCGCCGCGCTCACCAAGAAACACGGGATTTTTGGGGTCGGATAGGGGGATTTGGGATTTGGGGGATTTGGGGTTATTTGGGGTCATTTGGAGTCATTTTGGGGTCATTTGGGGTCATTTCGGGTCATTTGGGGTTTGGGGGATCTGCACCCAGAGCGGCGCCGCGCTCACCAAGAAACACGGGATCTTTGGGGTCGGATAGGGGGGATTTGGGGATTTGGGGATTTGGGGTCATTTCGGGTCATTTCGGGTTTGGGGTTTGGGGGATTTGGGGTTTGGGTTTGGGGGATCTGGACCTGGAGCGGCACCACGCTCACCAAGAAACACGGGATTTTTGGGGTCGGATATGGGGGATTGGGGGATTTGGGGGATTTGGGGTCATTTTGGGGTCATTTGGAGTCATTTCGGGTCATTTGGGTTTGGGGGATCTGCACCCGGAGCGGCGCCGCGCTCACCAAGAAACACAGGATATTTGGGGTCGGATAGGGGGATTTGGGGTTTGGGGATTTGGGTTTGGGGGATTTGGGGTTTGGGATTGGGATTTAGGGTCATTTGGGGTCTGGGGGCTTGGGTTTGGGGTCCTTTGGGGTTTGGGGATCCGGACCTGGAGCCGAGACGCGCTCATCAAGAAACGCGGGATATTTGGGGTCAGATATGGGGGATTTGGGGTCGTTTGGGTCATTTGGGGTTTGGGTTTGGGGTCATTTGGGTCATTTGGGGTTTGGTTTTGGGATCCTTTGGGGTCTGGGGATCCGGACCTGGAGCCGAGACGCGCTCACCAGGACACGCGGCATCTCTGGGGTGGCATTTAGGGGATTTGGGGTTTTCCAGGGTGGATTTGGGGTGGCTTTGTGGGGATTTGGGGTTTTCGGGGTGGTTTTGTGGGGATCAGGGGGTTTTTTTGGGGTTTTTTTTGGGGTGGCTGAGCCCTTTTCCCCCATTTTAGAAGTACAAGAAGCCCAAGTTCATCCAGTGCTTCATCTTCGACGCGGCCGGGGCGCTGCTGACCGGGGACTCGGAGGGGAACATCCTCACCTGGACCCGCACCCCGGGCAAGGGGGGCAAAGGTGGGATGGGATTGGGGGATTTAGGGGATTTAGGGGTGTTTGGGGTGGGTTTGGGGGTGTTTGGGGTGGGGTTTGGGAGATTTGGGGTGGGTTTGGGGTGGGTTTGGGGTGGGGTTTTCAAGGGGAACATCCTCACCTGGACCTGTACCCTGGGCAAGGAGGGCAAAGGTGGGATGGGATTGGGGTTTGGGGGATTTGGGGGATTTGGGATGGGTTTGGGGGATTTAGGGGTGTTTGGGGTGGGTTTGGGGGATTTGGGGTGGGTTTGGGGTGGGTTTGGGGTGGGGTTTTCAAGGGGAACATCCTCACCTGGACCTGTACCCTGGGCAAGGGCGGCAAAGGTGGGATGGGATTGGGGGATTTAGGGGATTTAGGGGTGTTTGGGGTGGGTTTGGGGGTGTTTGGGATGGGTTTGGGGGATTTAGGGGTGTTTGGGGTGGGGTTTGGGGGTGTTTGGGGTGGGTTTGGGGGATTTAGGGGTGTTTGGGGTGGGGTTTTGGGGTGGGGTTTTCAAGGGGAACATCCTCACCTGGACCCGCACCCCGGGCAAAGGGGGCAAAGGTGGGATGGGATTGGGGTTTGGGGTTTGGGGTTTGGGGTTTGGGGTTTGGGGGGTTTGGGGTTTGGGATGGGATTGGGGTTTGGGGTTTGGGGGGTTTGGGATGGGTTTGGGATGGGATTGGGGTTTGGGGTTTGGGGTTTGGGGGGTTTGGGGGAGTCTGAGGTGATTTTGGGATGGATTTGGGGCTGGTTTTGGGGGATGGTTTTTGGCTGGTTTTGGGGTATTTTGGGGCTCGTTTTTGGCTGTGTTTGGGGCTGGTTTTGGGGTGGAATTGGGGCTGGTTTCAGGGTGGATTTGGGGTATTTTGGGGGCTGTTTTTGGGGTGGGTTTGAGCTGTTTCGGGGGCTGTTTTTTGGGGTGGATTTGGGGTATTTTGGGGGCTGTTTTTGGGGTATTTTGGGGGCTGTTTTTGGGGTGGATTCGGGGTATTTCGGGGGCTGTTTTTGGGGTATTTTGGGGGCTGTTTTTGGGGTGGATTTGGGGTATTTTGGGGGCTGTTTTTGGGGTGGGTTTGGGGTATTTTGGGGGCTGTTTTTGGGGTGGATTCGGGGTATTTTGGGGGCTGTTTTTGGGGTGGATTTGGGGCTGGTTTTAGGGGCTGTTTTGGGGTGGGTTTGGGGTATTTCGGGGGCTGTTTTTGGGGTGGATTCGGGGTATTTTGGGGGCTGTTTTTGGGGTGGGTTTGGGATATTTCGGGGGCTGTTTTTGGGGTATTTCGGGCTGTTTTGGGCTGACCCAGCCCCCCAGAGATGTACCAGATCGGGCAGCAGACGCGGGCGCACGAGGGCAGCGTGTTCGCCCTGTGCCGCCGCCGGGACGGGACCGTGCTGAGCGGGGGCGGGAAGGACCGCAGGGTGCTCAGCTGGAGCCCCAGCCTGGAGCTGCTGCACGAGGTTGAGGTGGGCAGAGCCCCAGAGCCCCGAAATCCCCCCTTGGTGCCCTAAAAACCTCCCTTGGTGCCCTAAAAACCCCCCTTAGTGCCCCAAAATCTCCTTTAGTGACTCAAAATCTCCCTTAGTGCCCCAAAATCTCCTTTAGTGACTCAAAATCTCCCTTAGTGCCCCAAAATCTCCCTTAGTGCCCCGAAAATCTCCCTTAGTGCCCTGAAAATCTCCCTTAGTGCCCCAAAATCTCCTTTAGGGCCCCAAAATCTCCTTTAGAGCCCCAAAATCTCCTTTAGTGCCCCAAAACCTCCCTTAGAGCCCCAAAATCTCCTTTAGTGCCCCAAAATCTCCTTTAGGGCCCCAAAATCTCCTTTAGTGACTCAAAAATCTCCTTTAGGGCCCCAAAATCTCCTTTAGGGCCCCAAAATCTCCTTTAGTGACTCAAAAATCTCCCTTAGAGCCCCAAAATCTCCTTTAGGGCCCCAAAATCTCCTTTAGTGACTCAAAAATCTCCTTTAGTGCCCCAAAATCTCCTTTAGTGCCCCAAAATCTCCCTTAGTGCCCCAAAAATCTCCCTTAGAGCCCCAAAATCTCCTTTAGGGCCCCAAAATCTCCTTTAGAGCCCCAAAATCTCCCTTGGTGCCCTAAAAACCTCCCTTAGTGCCCCCAAAATCTCCCTTAGAGCCCCAAAATCTCCTTTAGTGCCCCAAAATCTCCTTTAGGGCCCCAAAATCTCCTTTAGTGACTCAAAAATCTCCTTTAGAGCCCCAAAATCTCCTTTAGGGCCCCGAAATCTCCTTTAGTGCCCCAAAATCTCCCTTAGAGCCCCAAAATCTCCTTTAGGGCCCCAAAATCTCCTTTAGTGCCCCAAAAATCTCCTTTAGTGACTCAAAACCTCCCTTAGAGCCCCAAAATCTCCTTTAGTGCCCCAAAACCTCCCTTAGAGCCCCAAAATCTCCTTTAGTGCCCCAAAATCTCCTTTAGGGCCCCAAAATCTCCTTTAGTGACTCAAAAATCTCCTTTAGTGCCCCAAAATCTCCTTTAGGGCCCCAAAATCTCCCTTAGAACCCCAAAATCTCCTTTAGTGCCCCAAAATCTCCTTTAGGGCCCCAAAATCTCCTTTAGGGCCCCAAAATCTCCCTTAGAGCCCCAAAATCTCCTTTAGTGCCCCAAAATCTCCTTTAGTGCCCCAAAATCTCCCTTAGAGCCCCAAAATCTCCTTTAGGGCCCCAAAATCTCCTTTAGTGCCCCAAAAATCTCCTTTAGTGACTCAAAACCTCCCTTAGAGCCCCAAAATCTCCTTTAGTGCCCCAAAACCTCCCTTAGAGCCCCAAAATCTCCTTTAGTGCCCCAAAATCTCCTTTAGGGCCCCAAAATCTCCTTTAGTGACTCAAAAATCTCCTTTAGGGCCCCAAAATCTCCTTTAGGGCCCCAAAATCTCCCTTAGAGCCCCAAAATCTCCTTTAGTGCCCCAAAATCTCCTTTAGGGCCCCAAAATCTCCCTTAGAACCCCAAAATCTCCTTTAGTGCCCCAAAATCTCCTTTAGGGCCCCAAAATCTCCCTTAGAGCCCCAAAATCTCCTTTAGTGCCCCAAAATCTCCTTTAGGGCCCCAAAAATCTCCCTTAGAGCCCCAAAATCTCCTTTAGGGCCCCAAAATCTCCTTTAGTGCCCCAAAATCTCCTTTAGGGCCCCAAAATCTCCCATAGTGCCCCAAAATCTCCCTTAGAGCCCCAAAATCTCCTTTAGGGCCCCAAAATCTCCCATAGTGCCCCAAAATCTCCTTTAGTGCCCCAAAATCTCCTTTAGTGCCTGAAAATCTCCTTTAGAACCCCAAAAATCTCCTTTAGAGCCCCAAAATCTCCCATAGTGCCCCAAAATCTCCCTTAGAGCCCCAAAATCTCCTTTAGGGCCCCAAAATCTCCTTTAGTGCCCCAAAATCTCCCTTAGAGCCCCAAAATCTCCTTTAGGGCCCCAAAATCTCCCTTAGAGCCCCAAAATCTCCTTTAGGGCCCCAAAATCTCCCATAGTGCCCCAAAATCTCCCTTAGAGCCCCAAAATCTCCTTTAGTGCCCGAAAATCTCCTTTAGAACCCCAAAAATCTCCCTTAGTGCCTCAAAAACCAGCCCAGGGACCCCAAAAATGTCCCTTAGTGCCCTAAAAATGTCCCTGGGTAGCCAAAAATCTCTTTTAGCGCCCTAAAAATCTCCCTTGGGTGTTTCTGACGGGGTTTTTGGGGCTGGTTTTGGGGTCCCCAGCTTCCCAAGAGCTTTGGGTGGTTGTGAGGGGGTATTTGGGGCTGGTTTTTGGGGTCCCCCGTTCCCTGAACCCTTTGGGGTGTTTCTGACGGGGTTTTTGGGGTCCCCCGTTCCCTGAACCCTTTGGGGTGTTTCTGACGGGGTTTTTGGGGTCGTTTTTGGGGTCCCCCGTTCCCTGAACCCTTTGGGGTGTTTCTGACGGGGTTTTTGGGGTCCCCCGTTCCCTGAACCCTTTGGGGTGTTTCTGACGGGGTTTTTGGGGCCGTTTTTGGGGTCCCCCGTTCCCTGAACCCTTTGGGGTGTTTCTGACGGGGTTTTTGGGGTCGTTTTTGGGGTCCCCCGTTCCCTGAACCCTTTGGGGTGTTTCTGACGGGGTTTTTGGGGCCGTTTTTGGGGTCCCCCGTTCCCTGAACCCTTTGGGGTGTTTCTGACGGGGTTTTTGGGGTCCCCCGTTCCCTGAACCCTTTGGGGTGTTTCTGACGGGGTTTTTGGGGTCGTTTTTGGGGTCCCCCGTTCCCTGAACCCTTTGGGGTGTTTCTGACGGGGTTTTTGGGGTCCCCCGTTCCCTGAACCCTTTGGGGTGTTTCTGACGGGGTTTTTGGGGCTCCCCCAGCTCCCCGAGAGCTTCGGCGCCGTCCGCACGATCGCGGAGGGCCCCGGCGAGGAGCTGCTGGTCGGGACCACGCGGAACGCGCTGCTCCGGGGCACGCTGGGCTCCGGCTTCACCCCCATCGTCCAGGTGGGATTTGGGGGGCGGGGGGGGGGTCCCGGGGGGGGTGTCCGGGGCGCTGACCCCTCCCCGGGCACCCCCAGGGCCACACGGACGAGGTTTGGGGCCTGGCCACGCACCCCAACTGCTGCCGCTTCCTCACCTGCGGCCACGACCGGCAGCTCTGCCTGTGGGACGGCCGGGAGCACGCGCTGGCCTGGAGCCTGGCGCTGGAGGTGGGGGGGACCCCAAAATTGGGGCGGGAGTCAGATTTGGGGGGGTTTGGGGTCGGTAATGGGGGCACAGAAGGGCTGGGGAGTGACCAGGGTCAGCCCTGATTGGAGCCTGGCGCTGGAGGTGGGGGGGGACCCCAAAACTGGGGCCGGAGTCAGATTTGGGGGGGTTTGGGGTCGGTAATGGGGGCACAGAAGGGCTGGGAACAAGGGACAAGGGACCAGGGTCAGCCCTGATTGGAGCCTGGCGCTGGAGGTGGGCGGGGACCCCAAAATTGGGGCGGGAGTCAGATTTGGGGGGGTTTGGGGGGGTTTGGGGTCGGTAATGGGGGCACAGAAGGGTTGAGCAGGGACCAGGAGCACCCCTGGCTGGAGGTGGGGGTGGGACCCCCCCAAACTGGGGAGGGGGACACCCCGTGGGGGGGGTCAGGAGTGAGATCTGGGGGGCTTGGGGGCAGTTTGGGGGGTTCAGGGGGTGCTCTGTGGGGTCCCAGGGGGCTCTGGGGACAGGGGACCAGGAGCACGCCCAGGCTGGGGAGCCCCGAATTGGGGCTGGGGGCGCAGGAGCCTGGTTTGGGGTGCGGGGGGGGGGGGCGGTACCCCCAATTTGGGGTCCCCTGTGTCCCCCCCCCCCCCCAGGACACCGGGCTCTGCGCCGATTTCCACCCCGGGGGACACGTGGTGGCCGTGGGGCTGCTGACCGGGAGGTGAGTGACCCCGGGGACAGACAGGGGGACAGACAGGGACAGGGGGGACATGGGGACATGGAGGGACAGGGGGGACAGGGGGGACAGACAGGGGGACACACAGGGATAGGGGGGGACAGACAGGGGGACACACAGGGATAGGGGGGGACAGACAGGGGGACAGGGGGGACAGACAGGGGGACATGGAGGGACAGGGGGGACATGGGGACATGGACACGGGGACAGGGGTGACACCAGGATGGGGGGACACCAAGACAGGACAGGGACATGGAGGGGGATATGGGGACAGCAGGACAGGGGGGACACGGTGACCATGGGCTGTGTCCCTGTGTCCCCATCTCCTCGTTTCCCTGGGTCGTCCCTGTCCCCATGTCCTTGTCCTGCTGTCCCCTCGTGTCCCTGTGTCCCTCCTGTCCCCCCCTGTGTCTCATGTCCCTCCACGTCCCTGTATCCCCCCATCTCCCCCCATGTCCCCCGTCCTCATGTCCATGTCCTGCTGTCCCCCATGTCCCCCTGATGTCCCCATGTCCCCCCATGTCCCTGTGTTGTCCTGCTGTCCCCGTGTCCCCCTGTCTGTCCCCATGTCCCCGTCTGTCCGCTGTCCCCCTGTCTGTCCCCGTGTCCCTGTCTGTCCGCTGTCCCCCTGTCTGTCCCGGTGTCCCCCTGTCTGTCCCCATGTCCCCCTGTCTGTCCGCTGTCCCCCCGTCTGTCCGCTGTCCCCCTGTCTGTCCGCTGTCCCCCTGTCTGTCCCGTGTCCCCCTGTCTGTCCCGTGTCCCTCAGGTGGCTGGTGCTGGACACGGGCACGCGGCAGCTCCTGGCCGGGGGCTCTGACGGCAACGAGCAGCTCTCGGTGGTTCGCTTCTCCCCCGGTGAGCCCCGCGCGTGCCTCCGGGCCCAACTGTCCCCAAAGTGTCCCCAGAGAGCCCCTGAACTGTCCCCAAAGTGTCCCCAGAGTGACCCCAAAGTGTCCCTGAACTGTCCCCAAAGTGTCCCCAACTGTCCCCAAAGTGACCTCAAAGTGTCCCCAACTGTCCCCAAAGTGTCCCCAGAGTGACCCCAAAGTGTCCCTGAACTGTCCCCAAAGTGTCCCCAGCTGTCCCCAAACTGTCCCCGACCCCTCCCTGTCCCCAAACTGCCCCTGACTCCCCCTCAAACCCCCCCTGTGCGGCCCCCCCCAGTGTGTGGGACCCCCCCAACCCTGCATCCCCCCAGTGTGTGTGAGACCCCCCCAATGTGTGTGAGACCCCCCCTGACCCCCCCGTTCCCCCCCGTTTATTTCAGATGGGACCTTCCTGGCCATCGGCTCCCACGACAATTTCATTTACATTTACAGTGTGGCCGAGGGCGGCCGCAAGTTCAGCCGCTTTGGCCGCTGCACCGTGAGTCTGGGGGCGCTGGGGGGGGCTCCGGGGGTCCCCAAACCCCTCCTGACCCCTCCTGACCCCCGCCAGGGTCACTCGAGTTTCATCACCCACCTGGACTGGTCCAAGGACGGGCGCTTCATCATGTCCAACTCGGGGGATTATGAGATCCTCTATTGTGAGTCTGGGGGCTTGGGGGGCTCCTCCTGGGGCTGCCGGGACCCCCCTGGCCCTGCCAGGACCTTCCTGATCCTTCCAAGGCCCTCCTGGCCCTGCCAGGACCCCCTTACCCCACTGGAACCCCCTAAATTTTGGGGTCTCACTGATTCCTCCCCCCCAGATTTTGGTCGTCTCACTTTCCCTGCCCCTCCCCAAATTTTGGGGGGGTCTCATTTTCCCTTCCCATTCCCAGATTTTGGGGGGTCTCATTTTCCCTTCCCTGCTCAGATTTTGGGGGGGGGTCTCATTTTTCCTTCCCATTCCCAGATTTTGGGGGGGGGGTCTCATTTTCCCTTCCCATTCCCAGATTTTCAGGGTTTCTCCTTCTCTCCCCCCCTCCCAAATTTTGGGTGCCTTTCACTGCCCCACACCCCCAAATTTCGAAGCGATTTCACCGCCCCCCCCACCCCACATTTTGGGGTGAACCTCTCCCATCCCCAAACCCCAAATTTTGGGGGTCTCTCCCGCTCACCCCCGCAGGGGACGTGGCCGGGGGCTGCAAATTGCTGCGGAACCGCTTCGAGAGCCGGGACCGGGAGTGGGCGTCCTACACCTGCGTGCTGGGCTTCCACGTCTTCGGTGGGTCTGGGGGCTCGGGGGGTGCCCGGGGGGGGTTTGGGGGTCCCCCTGAACCCCCTCTTTGTCCCAGGGGTGTGGCCGGACGGGTCTGACGGCACCGACATCAACTCCCTGTGCCGCTCGCACCACGAGCGCGTGGTGGCCGTGGCCGACGACTTCTGCAAGGTTCACCTGTTCCAGTACCCCTGTGCCCGGCCCAAGGTGGGCAGGGGGCTCTGGGGGGCTCTTGGGGCTGGGGAAGGGTCCCAGACGCTGATTTGGGGGGTCCTGGAGTCCAGTTTGGGGTCAGGAGGGTCCTGGTTGTGCAAGGTTCACCTGTTCCAGTACCCCTGTGCCCGGCCCAAGGTGGGCAGGGGGCTCTGGGGGGCTCTTGGGGCTGGGGAAGGGTCCCAGACGCTGATTTGGGGGGTCCTGGAGTCCAGTTTGGGGTCAGGAGGGTCCTGGTTGTGCAAGGTTCACCTGTTCCAAAGCCTCTGTGCCCGGCCCAAGGTGGGCAGGGGGCGCTGGGGGGGCTGGGGAAAGGTCCCAGACTCTGATTTGGGGGGTCCCAGACTCTGATTTGGAGGTCAGGGGTCTCCAGACCCACAGGCTGAGTGTTTTGGGGGATCCACGATGGCAATTTATGGATATTGGGGGGGGTCCAGACCCCAATTTAGGGATACTGGAGGGGGGGGGTGTGTGTTCCACACCCCAATTTAGGGGTATCGGGGGGAGGGTCCAGACCCCAAATTTGGGGGGGGAGGTGTCCCCAGTTTGAGGTGGGCGTGGCTCTGTGTGGGGGTGTGAGACCACGTGACCCCTCCCTCACGTGTGGGCCCCCCCCCCCCCCCTTCCCCTCACAGGCTCCCAGTCACGTGTACGGCGGGCACGGCAGCCACGTGACCAACGTGCGCTTCACGCACGACGACGGGCACCTGGTGTCGCTGGGCGGGAAGGACACCAGCGTCTTCCAGTGGCGCGTCCTGCCCGGCGGCGACAGCGGCTGAGGAGGCCCCGCGCCTCTTCTTCCTCCTCCTCTTCCTCGCTGCATCCTCCACTTCCCTTTTCCCCTTCCTTCCTGGGACCAAAGAGCGGCTCGGGGGTCGGTGAAAGCCTTCATCCCCGGCCGCGTTTTTCGCGCTGCACTGTGAGAGGCGTCAATAAAAGCCTTGGGGTCAGGGTAGGGCCTCGCCGTTTCCTCCGCGCCCCGGAATCGCCGCCGCCGCTTCCCGGAAGCGCCGCGGGTTCTTCCTCCTGGCCGCCCTCGGCGCCTTTCCGGTTCTGGCGGAACTCGCCGAGCGCCTTCCGGAAAGAGCCGAGGTTGAGCCGAGGAGTGACGGAGAGAGCCGAGGCTAAGCCGAGGCTTCTCCGAAGCCGAGCCGAAAAGTGCCGAATTCGCGCCGGAAGCGCCCGAGGCGGCGCCGAAGCCGTGCCGAAGGTGCCCGAACGAATCCGGCAATACCCGAGCCTTTCCGGAGGTGCCCAAACAGTCTCCGGAGGTGCCCGAAAGGCCTTGCCGGAGGTTGCCGAACGTCTCCGGGGGTGCCCGAAGCCTCTCCGGAGGTGCCCGAAGGGCTCCGAACCGGCCGTGCCGGCGCGGAGGCGGCGGGAGCGGCGATGAAGCGCGGCCGGGGCCGGGCCCGGGGGTAGCGCGGCCGAACGAGCGGCCATGGCGGCCAACATGTACCGCGTCGGCGGTGAGCGGGCCGGGGGTCGCGGACCTCCGGGAGGGACGGCCAGGAGGGCCCTGAGGAGATTTAGGGGGTCCCGGAAAGCAAGGGGGGGGGTCTGTGAGGGGATTTGGGGGTTCCCTGAGGCGCGGGAAGGGCCGTGAGGGGATTTGGGGGGTGCCCGTGAGGAGTTAAGGGAGGTCCGTGAGGGGTCCCGGAAAGGAGGAGGCGTGAGGGGAGTGGGGGGTCCCACAGCGGAAAGGGGGGGGTCTGTGAGGGAATTCGGGGGTCCTGGAAAGAGGGAAAGGGTTTTGTGAGAGGATTTGGGGGTCCCGGAAAGGGGGAGAGTGTTTTGTGAGGGGATTTGGGGGTCCCGTGAACAGCGGGGGTGTCTTGTGAGGTAATAACGGGGCGGGGGGGTCCCGTGCGGGAATTTGGGGGTCCCGGAAATGGGAGGGGGGTCCCGTGAGGGGATTTTGGGGGGTCCCGAAGACGAAAGAGTCCCGTGAGGGTGTTAAGGGGGTCCCTGAGGGGATTTGGGGTGTTTTTGAGGGGAACTGGGGCTCTGTGAGGAAAAGGAGGTCCCAGAAATGGGGAAGGGTCCATGGAGGGGGGGGACCCCCAAATCCTGAGGCGTGGAGGTGGGAGATGTCCCCCCGCAAAATCTAAAGAAAAAAGGGGGGGGAGCCTTGGATGAGAGGAGAGCTCCATAATGGGGAACCCTAAATTTTTCTTGGGGGGGTCCTGTGCCCCCCATCTGTGAGGGGAGGGTCTGAGCTGGGGGGGGGACCCCAGGTTTGTAATGGGGGCGAAATGGGAGGGAGGGGGGCTTTGGGACCAGAACCCCCCCCACCTCCATGAGGGGAACATCTGGCTGTGAAAACCCCCCGAGACTTTTTTTTTTTTGGTTTTTGGGAGGATAAAATAGGAATTCTGCCACATTCAAAGAAAGGGGTTTTTGGGGAAAGGGATTTTTGGGGAGGGGGTTTCCCCTCATGCCCCCCTCATTTTTGCTCCCCCTTTTTCCCCCCCCCCCAGACTACGTCTACTTCGAGAACTCCTCCAGCAACCCCTACCTGGTGCGGCGCATCGAGGAGCTCAACAAGGTGAGACCCCCCCCCCTCATTCCTGGGGGGGTCCCCAAGCCCTGAGGGGGGTCCCCAAGCCCGGGGGGCCCCCCCTAACCCCCTGTGCCCCCCCCTCAGACAGCCAATGGCAATGTGGAGGCCAAGGTGGTTTGTCTGTTCCGGCGGCGCGACATCTCCAGCAGCCTCAACAGCCTGGCCGACAGCAATGCCCGTGAGTGGGGGGCTTGGGGGGATTTGGGGGGCAGCCCTAAAAGCCAGGCCAATGGCAGTGCCTGTGGGTGGGGGTTTTGGGGGTTTTTGAAGGGTTTTCAGGGGAATTTGGGGGTTTGGGGGGCAGCCCTAAAAGCCAGGCCAACGGCAGTGCCTGTGGGTGGGGGGTTTTGGGGAAGATTTGGGGGTTTTTGAGGGGGATTTGGGGGTTTGAGGGGCAGCCCTAAAAGCCAGGCCAGTGGCAGTGCCCGTGGGTGGGGGTTTTGGGGGTTTTTGAAGGGTTTTCAGGGGAATTTGGGGGTTTGGGGGGCAGCCCTAAAAGCCAGGCCAGTGGCAGTGCCTGTGGGTGGGGGGTTTTGGGGAAGATTTAGGGGTTTTTGAAGGGTTTTGGGGGGGATTTGGGGGTTTGGGGGACAGCCCTAAAAGCCAGGCTAACGGCAGTGCCTGTGGGTGGGAGGTTTTGGGGGGAGTTTGGGGGTTTTTGAGGGGGTTTGGGAGGCTGCCCTAAAAGCCAGGCCAACAGCAGTGCCCATGGGTGGGAGATTTTGGGGGCTTTTGGGGGGTTTTTGGGGGGGATTTGGGGGTTTTTGAGGGATTTTGGGAGGTTTGGGGGGCAACCCTAAAAGCCAGGCCAACAGCAGTGCCCGTGGGTGGGGGGTTTTGGGGGCTTTTGAGGGGTTTTTAGGGGGTTTTGGGGGACTTTTGAGAGGGGTGGGGAGTGGAGCGGTGTTGGTGCTGCTCCTGCTTTGGGGTTCAGGAATTTTGGGGGTTTTGAAGGAATTTTTGGGGGTTTTTTGGGGGGTTTTGGAGGGGGTGGGGGGTAGATCCCTACTTAGTGCTGCTCCTGCTTTGAGGGTTCAGGAATTTTAGGGGGTTGTCTCTGACCCCCTCATCGCAATGGGGTGCCCCCAAATTTTGGGGAGAGCTTTTTTGACATTACTTGGGAAATTTGGGGGTGCTGGGGGGGGGAGGGTGTCCATGAACCTTCCCATAGAGACACCCCCAGTTTGAAAGGGAGGGGGGTGTGGAGTTGTTTGAGAAGCTTTGGGCTGATTTGGGGGGGGCTTTGCCAATTCTCGGGGGGGGGGGGGTCACAGGTAAAGGATTGAACCCCAACCCACCCCTCCCATCAAACTGGGGGGGTCCTGCCCTTCTTGGGGGGGTCCTGCCCTTCCTGGGGTGTCCCCACCCTCTCACAGCCCCTCCCTCCCCCTTTTGCCCCTCCCTCTCCTCGGGGCCGTTGCCAAAATCCCGGAGGGGTTTTTTGGGCTTTTTGGGAGAACAATGGCCCTCCCAGCTGGATTTTGGGGGGGAGGGGGACACCCCGGTGTGACCCCCCCGGCCCCCCCAAGGCGAGTTCGAGGAGGAGTCGAAGCAGCCGCCGATGACGGAGCAGCAGCGGCACCAACTCAAGCACCGGGAGCTGTTCCTGTCCCGCCAGTTCGAGTCCCTGCCGGCCACCCACATCCGGTACCGGGCCCCAAAACCCCCCTGGAGGGCTGGGAAAGGGGGCTGGGGGTGTGGGAACAGGCTCTGGGGGGGTTCCCTTGCATGGCGAGGGGTTTTGGGGTGACCCCCTCCCCGATTGTTCCCTGCAGGGGGAAGTGCAGCGTGACGCTGCTGAACGAGACCGACATCCTGGGCCAGTACCTGGAGAAGGAGGTGAGCTCTGGGTGCCCCTGAAATGGGTCTGGGGGGGGTTTTGGGGGTGTCCCCACCCCGCTGAGCCCCCCCCGTGTGCCCCCTCCCCCCAGGATTGCTTCTTCTACTCGCTGGTGTTCGACCCCGTGCAGAAAACGCTGCTGGCGGATCAGGGCGAGATCAGGGTGGGCTGCAAGTACCAGGCCGAGATCCCTGAGCGCCTGGCCGAAGGTTTGGGGGGTTCAGGGGGGGTGCAGCATGGGGGGGGTCACCCTGAGAGCCCCCCCAAACTCCCCCCCCCCCCCCAGGTGAGTCGGACAACAGGAACCAGCAGAAGATGGAGATGAAGGTGTGGGACCCCGACAACCCCCTGACAGACAGACAGATCGACCAGTTCCTGGTGGTGGCTCGGTGAGGGGGGCACTGGGGGAGCTGGGGGGGGTCGGGGGGATTGGGGGGACCCCTCTGACCCCCCCGTGTCCCCCACCAGGGCCGTGGGGACGTTTGCTCGGGCTCTGGACTGCAGCAGCTCCATCCGCCAGCCCAGCCTGCACATGAGCGCGGCCGCGGCCTCGCGGGACATCACCCTGGTGAGGGGGGCCCGAGCCCCGGCACCCCAAAACTGCCTTGGAACCTCCTCAGTTCCCACTGGGACACCCCAAAACTGCCTTAGAACCTCCTCAGTTCCCACTGGGACACCCCAAAACTGCCCTGGAGCCCTCAGTTCCCACTGGGACACCCCAAAACTGCCTTAGAACCTCCTCAGTTCCCACTGGGACACCCCAAAACTGCCTTAGAACCTCCTCAGTTCCCACTGGGACACCCCAAAACTGCCTTAGCACCTCCTCAGTTCCCACTGGGACACCCCAAAACTGCCTTAGAACCTCCTCAGTTCCCACTGGGACACCCCAAAACTGCCCTGGAGCCCTCAGTTCCCACTGGGACACCCCAAAACTGCCCTGGAGCCCTCAGTTCCCACTGGGACACCCCAAAACTGCCCTGGAGCCCTCAGTTCCCACTGGGACACCCCAAAACTGCCTTAGAACCTCCTCAGTTCCCACTGGGACACCCCAAATCTGCCTTAGAACCTCCTCAGTACCCACTGGGACACCCCAAAACTCCATTGGAGTCCTCAGTTCTCACTGGGAGACCCCAAAACTTCCCTTAGAGACCCCAAAACTCCTTTGGAGCCTTCAGTTCCCACTGGGGCACCCCAAAACTGCCTTAGCACCTCCTCAGTTCCCACTGGGACACCCCAAAACTGCCTTAGCACCTCCTCAGTTCCCACTGGGACACCCCAAAACTGCCCTGGAGCCCCCAGTTCCCACTGGGACACCCCAAAACTGCCCTGGAGCCCTCAGTTCCCACTGGGACACCCCAAAACTGCCCTGGAGCCCTCAGTTCCCACTGGGACACCCCAAAACTGCCCTGGAGCCCTCAGTTCCCACTGGGACACCCCAAAACATCCTTAGAACCTCCTCAGTTCCCATTGGGAGACCCCAAAACTTCCCTTAGAGACCCCAAAACTCCTTTGGAGCCTTCAGTTCCCACTGGGACACCCCAAAACTTCCTTAGAACCTTCTCAGTTCCCATTGGGACACCCCAAAACTTCCCTTAGAGACCCCAAAACTCCTTTGGAGCCTTCAGTTCCCACTGGGACACCCCAATAGTTCCTTATGACCCCCTCATTTTCCACTAGCATACCCTAAAACCTCCCCCAAAACCCCTGTCAGACCCCTCCCAGTGCTCCCAGTGCTCCCAGTACCCCCCATTTCCCCCAGTTCCACACCATGGACACCCTGCAGAGGAATGGCTCCGACCTGGCGCGGGCCATGGCCCCCTGAAACACCCCAAAACCCCCTCAAAACACCCCAAAACCCCCTCAAAACACCCCAAAACCCCTGTCAGAGCCCTCCCAGTGGCTCCCAGTGCTCCCAGTACCCCCCATTGTCCCCAGTTCCACGCCATGGACACCCTGCAGAGGAACGGCTCCGACCTGGCTCGGGCCATGGCCACGCTGGTGCCGCAGGGGGGGCCTGAAACACCCCAAAACCCCCTCAAACCTGTCCCAAACTCCGCCTTAGAGCCCTCCCAGTACATCCCAGTGCTCCCAGTGCTCCCAGTATCCCCCATTGTCCCCAGTTCCACGCCATGGACACCCTGCAGAGGAACGGCTACGACCTGGCGCGGGCCATGGCCCCTGAATCCCCCCAAAACCCCCTCAAAACACCCCAAAACCCCCTCAAAACACCCCAAAACCCCCTCAAACCTGCCCCAAACTCCCCCTTAGACCCCTCCCAGTACATCCCAGTGGCTCCCAGTTACCCCAGTACCCCCCATTGTCCCCAGTTCCACGCCATGGACACCCTGCAGAGGAACGGCTACGACCTGGTGCGGGCCATGGCCACGCTGGTGCTCTGAAATCCCCCAAAACCCCCCCAAACCTGCCCCAAAACGCCCCAAACTCCCCCTTAGAGCGCTCCCAGTACATCCCAGTGCTCCCAGTATCCCCCATTTCCCCCAGTTCCACGCCATGGACACCCTGCAGAGGAACGGCTACGACCTGGCGCGGGCCATGGCCCCCTGAAACACCCCAAAACCCCCTCAAAACACCCCAAAACCCCCTCAAAACACCCCAAAACCCCCTCAAACCTGCCCCAAACTCCCCCTTAGACCCCTCCCAGTGCTCCCAGTGCTCCCAGTATCCCCCATTTCCCCCAGTTCCACGCCATGGACACCCTGCAGAGGAACGGCTACGACCTGGCGCGGGCCATGGCCCCCTGAAACACCCCAAAACCCCCTCAAAACACCCCAAAACCCCCTCAAAACACCCCAAAACCCCCTCAAACCTGTCCCAAACTCCCCCTTAGAGCCCTCCCAGTGGCTCCCAGTGCTCCCAGTGTCCCCAGAATGTCCCATTGTCCCCAGTTCCACGCCATGGACACCCTGCAGAGGAACGGCTACGACCTGGCGCGGGCCATGGCCCCTGAAACACCCCAAAACCCCCTCAAAACACCCCAAAACCCCCTCAAAACACCCCAAAACCCCCCAAACTCCCCCTTAGACCCCTCCCAGTGCTCCCAGTGCTCCCAGTGCTCCCAGTGCTCCCAGTATGCCCCGTTTCCTCCAGTTCCACACCATGGACACCCTGCAGAGGAACGGCTCCGGCCTGGCTCGGGCCATGGCCCCTGAATCCCCCCAAAACCCCCTCAAAACACCCCAAAACCCCCTCAAACCTGTCCCAAACTCCCCCTTAGAGCCCTCCCAGTACATCCCAGTGCTCCCAGTGCTCCCAGTACCCCCCATTGTCCCCAGTTCCACGCCATGGACACCCTGCAGAGGAACGGCTACGACCTGGCGCGGGCCATGGCCACGCTGGTGCCGCAGGGGGGGCCTGAAACACCCCAAAACCCCCTCAAACCTGCCCCAAAACCCCCCAAAACCCCCCAAACTCCCCCTTAGACCCCTCCCAGTGCTCCCAGTGCTCCCAGTGCTCCCAGTATCCCCCATTGTCCCCAGTTCCACGCCATGGACACCCTGCAGAGGAACGGCTCCGACCTGGCACGGGCCATGGCCCCTGAAACACCCCAAAACCCCCTCAAAACACCCCAAAACCCCCTCAAAACACCCCAAAACCCCCCAAACTCCCCCTTAGACCCCTCCCAGTGCTCCCAGTGCTCCCAGTGCTCCCAGTATCCCCCATTGTCCCCAGTTCCACGCCATGGACACCCTGCAGAGGAACGGCTACGACCTGGCACGGGCCATGGCCCCTGAATCCCCCCAAAACCCCCTCAAAACACCCCAAAACCCCCTCAAAACACCCCAAAACCCCCCAAACTCTGCCTTAGACCCCTCCCAGTGCTCCCAGTGCTCCCAGTACACCCCATTTCCCCCAGTTCCACGCCATGGACACGCTGCAGAGGAACGGCTACGACCTGGCGCGGGCCATGGCCACGCTGGTGCCGCAGGGGGGGCCGGTGCTGTGCCGCGATGAGATGGAGGAGTGGTCGGCCTCCGAGGCCATGCTCTTCGAGGAGGCCCTGGAGAAATACGGCAAGGACTTCAACGACATCCGGCAGGACTTCGTGAGTGGGGGGGGAGCCCCTTCTTGGGGTCGTTTTAGGGGTTTTTGGGGGTTTCATGGGGATCAGGGAGCCTCGCTGAGCTCGGGGTTGGGTGCCCGCAGCTGCCCTGGAAGTCTCTGGCCAGCATCGTGCAGTTCTATTACATGTGGAAAACCACTGACCGCTACATCCAGCAGGTACGGGCTGGGAAATGGGGTTTGGGGGGCTGGGAAATGGGGTTTGGGGGGCTGGAATGGGGTTTGGGGGGCTGGAATGGGGGTTTGGGGGGCTGGAATGGGGTTTGGGGGGGCTGGAATGGGGGTTTGGGGGGGGGAATGGGGTTTGGGGGGCTGGAATGGGGTTTGGGGGGGCTGGAATGGGGTTTGGGGGGCTGGGAAATGGGGTTTGGGGGGCTGGAATGGGGTTTGGGGGGCTGGAATGGGGTTTGGGGGGCTGGAATGGGGTTTGGGGGGGCTGGAATGGGGTTTGGGGAGCTGGAATGGGGTTTGGGGGGGGGAATGGGGTTTGGGGGGCTGGAATGGGGTTTGGGGGGGCTGGAATGGGGTTTGGGGGGGCTGGAATGGGGTTTGGGGGGCTGGAATGGGGTTTGGGGGGCTGGAATGGGGTTTGGGGGGCTGAAAAGGGGTTTGGGGGTCTGGAATGGGGGTTTGGGGGTGGGAATGGGGTTTGGGGGGGCTGGAATGGGGTTTGGGGGGCTGGAATGGGGGTTTGGGGGGGGGAATGGGGTTTGGGGGGCTGGAATGGGGTTTGGGGGGCTGGAATGGGGTTTGGGGGGCTGGGAAATGGGGTTTGGGGGGCTGGAATGGGGTTTGGGGGGGCTGGAATGGGGTTTGGGGGGGGGAATGGGGTTTGGGGGGCTGGAATGGGGGTTTGGGGGGGGGAATGGGGTTTGGGGGGCTGGAATGGGGTTTGGGGGGGCTGGAATGGGGTTTGGGGGGGCTGGAATGGGGTTTGGGGGGCTGGAATGGGGTTTGGGGGGCTGGAATGGGGTTTGGGGGGCTGTGAAATGGGGTTTGGGGGGGCTGGAATGGGGTTTGGGGGGCTGGAATGGGGGTTTGGGGGGGGGAATGGGGTTTGGGGGGCTGGAATGGGGTTTGGGGGGCTGGAATGGGGTTTGGGGGGCTGGGAAATGGGGTTTGGGGGGCTGGAATGGGGTTTGGGGGGGCTGGAATGGGGTTTGGGGGGGGGAATGGGGTTTGGGGGGCTGGAATGGGGGTTTGGGGGGGGGAATGGGGTTTGGGGGGCTGGAATGGGGTTTGGGGGGCTGTGAAATGGGGTTGGGGGGCTGGAATGGGGTTTGGGGGGCTGGGAAATGGGATTTGGGGGGGCTGGAATGGGGTTTGGGGGGCTGGAATGGGGTTTGGGGGGCTGTGGAATGGGGTTTGGGGGGCTGAAATGGGGGTTTGGAGGCCTGGAATGGGGTTTGGGGGGCTGAAAAGGGGTTTGGGGGTCTGGAATGGGGGTTTGGGGGTGGGAATGGGGTTTGGGGGCTGGAATGGGGTTTGGGGGGCTGTGAAATGGGGTTTGGGGGGGCTGGAATGGGGTTTGGGGGGCTGGAATGGGGTTTGGGGGGCTGGAATGGGGTTTGGGGGGCTGTGAAATGGGGTTTGGGGGGCTGGAATGGGGTTTGGGGGGGGTTGAATCTGGAAGGTTTTTGGGGGCTTGATCTGGGGGGTTTTGGGGGGGCTCTGGGATTTGGGGGGGCTGATCTGGGGGGGGTTTGGGGGGCCTCTGGGGGTTTTGGGGGCTCTGATCTGGGGGTTTTTGGTGGGGCTCTGGGGTTTTTGGGGTCTGATCTGGGGGGGTTTTGGGGGGGCTGATCTGGGGTTTTTGGGGGCTCTGATCTGGGGTTTTTGGTGGGGCTCTGGGGTTTTTGGGGTCTGATCTGGGGGGGTTTTGGGGGGCTCAGTGCCCCCCTGACCCCCTCCCTGCTCGCAGAAGAGGCTGAAGGCAGCGGAGGCCGACAGCAAACTGAAGCAGGTCTACATCCCCACCTAGTGAGTGGGGGGGCTCTGGGGACCCCCTGCTGGCTCTGGGGGGGGCACAGGACACCCCATGGAACCCCCCCCCAAAAAAAATCCTCTGAGCCCCTCCCCACTTTTCCCCCAGCACCAAACCCAACCCCAACCAGATCATCTCGGTGGGCTCCAAACCCGGCGTCAACGGGGCCGGGTTCCAGAAAGGGCTGAGCTGCGAGAGCTGCCACAGTCAGTGCGGCCTGGGGGTCCCTGAAGGGTCTGGGGGGGTCCTTGGGGGGGTCCCAGGGGGTTTATGGGGGTCTCTGAGGGTTGGGGGGTTCCAGAAGGGTCTGAGCTGCGAGAGCTGCCACAGTCAGTGTGGGCTGAGGGGTCCCAGAACGGTTTGGGGGGAGGTCCCAGATGGGTTTGGGGGCGTCCTGGAGAGGTTTGGGGGGGGGTCCCAGGGAGTTTGGGGGTGTCCTGAGGTCATGGGGGGTTTCCAGGGTTTGGGGAACGGGAATTTGGGGCATCCAGAAAGGGCTGAGCTGGGAGAGCTGCCACAGTCAGTGTGGGCTGGGGGGGTCCCAAAAGGGTCTGGGGGGGTCCCAAAAGGGTTTGGGGGTGTCCCAAAAGGGTTTGGGGGGTCCTGGGGGGGATTTAGGGGGGTCCTGGGGAGGTTTGGGAGAGGTCCCAAAGGGTTTTGGGGGGGAACTTGGGGTCCTGGGGGGTCTCTGGAGTTTGGGGCACAGGAATTTGGGGTTTCCAGAAAGGGCTGAGCCGGGAGAGCTGCCACAGTCAGTGAGGCCTGGGGGGGTCCTAAAAGGGTTTGGGGGGTCCTGGGGGGTCCTGGGAAGGTTTGGGGGGGGTCCTAAAAGGGTTTGGGGGGGTCCTGGGGAGGTTTGGGGGGGGTCCTAAAAGGGTTTGGGGGTTCCTGGGGGGTCCTGGGAAGGTTTGGGGGGGGGGGGTCCTAAAATGGTTTGGGGGGGTCCTAAAAGGGTTTGGGGGGGTCCTGGGGAGGTTTGGGGGGGTCCCAGGGGCTCTCTGTGGTTTGGGGTACAGGGATCTGAACGTTCCAGAAGAGGCTCCTTGGCATTCGGGGGGGGCTGGGCTGGGGTCTCTGGGGTTTTGGGGGGGCCCTTGGGAGGCTCCTGAGGTTTGCTTTGGTTTGGGGGGGGTCTTTGGGGGATTTAGGGGGTCCCGGGGGTCTTGGGGAGTCTCTGGGGGGCTTTGAGGAGCAGCAGTTTGGGGGTTCCAGAAGGGCCTCTCTGGCATTTGAGGGGATCCTGGGGTGGGGTTTGGGGTTTGGGGGGGATCCCCGGGTGCCCCCCCCCTCCTCCCAGTGCCCCCAGTAAGTCCCAGTTGCCCCCCCAGCCTCCCAGTCCCCCCAGTGGTACGCCTGGGGCCCCCCCAACATGCAGTGCCGCCTCTGCGCCTCCTGCTGGATCTACTGGAAGAAATACGGGGGGCTCAAGACCCCCACCCAGCTGGAGGGGGTGACCCGCAGCGCCTCGGTGAGAGCCCGGCCCCAGATCCCACTGGGGACCCCCGGAGTCCCACAGGGGACCCCAAAACCCCAATCAGGGACCTCCAAAACCTCCTGGGATCTCCAAAACCTCCTGGGACCCCCAGAATCCCAATCAGGGACCCCAAAACCTCCTGGGATCTCCAAAACCTCCTGGGACCCCCAAAATCCCAATCAGGGACCTCCAAAACCTCCTGGGACCCCCAAAATCCCAATAAGGGACCCCCAAAATTGTAATGAGGGACCCCCAAATTTCACTTAGAGACACCCAAAAAATCCCAGGACCCCCAAAATCCCACTGAGGGAGCCCCAAAACCTCCTGGGAGCCCCAAATCCCCCTTAGAGCTCCCTAAACTCCCTTTAAAACCCCCCTGCACCACCCCTGAGTGGTTTTTGGGGGGATTTTGGGGTTTTTAACCCTTTCTGCCCCCCAGGAGCCCCATTCCTGGGGTCACCTGTACCTATACACCACTGTGGATGGTTTTTGGGGGGATTTTGGGGTTTTTAACCCTTTCTACCCCCCAGGATCCCCATTTCTCAGGTCACCTGTCCCCGTATCCCACCATGGGTGATTTTAGGGGAGTTTTTGGGGTTTTTAACCCTTTCTGCCCGCCAGGAGCCCCACTCCTGGGGTCACCTGTCCCCGTATCCCACCATGGGTGATTTTAGGGGGGTTTTGGGTTTTTTTAACCATTTTTAACCCTTTCTGCCCCCCAGGAGCCCCACTCCCGGGGTCACCTGTACCTATACACCCCTGTGGATGGTTTCTGGGGGTTTTTGGGGTTTTTAACCCTTTCTGCCCCCCAGGAGCCCCATTCCTGGGGTCACCTGTACCTATACACCACTGTGGATGGTTTCTGGGGGGTTTTGGGGGGTTTTAACCCTTTCTGCCCCCTCAGGAGCCCCATTCCCGGGGTCACCTGTCCCTGTACCCCAACAGGGGCTGTTCTGGGAGGGTTTTAGGGAGGATTTTGGGGTTTTTAACCCTTTCTGCCCCCCAGGAGCCCCACTCCCGGGGTCACCTGTCCCGTCCCGAGGCGCAGTCGCTGTCCCCGTACACCACCAGCGCCAGCCGGGCCAAGCTGCTGGCCAAGAACCGCCAGACGTTCCTGCTGCAAACCACGCGGCTGACGCGGCTCTCGCGCCGCCTGTGCCGCGACGTCCTGCAGCCCCGGCGGGCGGCGCGCCGGCCCTACGCCCCCATCAACGCCAACGCCATCAAGGCCGAGTGTGAGCGGGGTTTGGGGGGGAAATGGGGAGAAAATGGGGAGAGAATGGGGAGAAAATGGGGAGAAAATGGGGTTTGGGGCGTATGGGATCCCTGTGCCCCCATCAACGCCAACGCCATCAAGGCCGAGTGTGAGCGGGGTTTGGGGGGGAAAATGGGGAGAAAATGGGGAAAAAATGGGGAGAAAATGGGGTTTGGGGGGGAAAAATGGGGAGAAAATGGGGTTTGGGCTGTATGGGATCCCTACGCCCCCATCAACGCCAACGCCATCAAGGCCGAGTGTGAGCGGGGTTTGGGGGGGAAAATGGGGGTTTGGGGGCTAAAAATGGGGTTTGGGGTGTATGGGATCCCTGTGCCCCCATCAACGCCATCAAGGCTGAGGGTGAGAGGGGTTTGGGGGGGAAAATGGGGGGAAAAATGGGGTTTGGGGAGAGAAAATGGGGTTTGGGGTGTATGGGATCCCTACGCCCCCGCCAACGCCATCGAGGCCGAGTGTGAGAGGGGTTTGGGGGGAAAAAATGGGGAGAAAATGGGGTTTGGGGGGAAAAAAAAGGGGGTTTGGGATCCCCATCAAGGCTGAGTGTGAGTGGGGAAATGGGGGAAAAACGGGGGGGATTGGGATCCTCCTCAACCCTGCACCGTCAGGGCCAAGCCTGAGCTCTGGGGCTGGGAGGAGGAATTGGGGGGGGGGGTCTGAGACCCTCTCAGGGGGTGCTGGGGGTGCGGGACCCCCCTGAGCCCCCCGCGCCCCCCCAGGCTCCATCCGGCTGCCCAAGGCCGCCAAGGCCCCCCTGAAGATTCACCCGCTGACCCGGCTGCCCCTCGCCGCCATCGTCAAGGAGCTGGGTGAGGCCTTTGGGGGGCGGGACAGGGGGTTTGGGGGGGTTTGGGGGGCAGGGATGGGGGTTTGGGGGGGTCCCGGGGGTGTGGGGAGGGGTTTGGGGGTGTCCCAAGGGTGGGAGATACAAGAGGGGTTGGTCCGGGTGGAGCTGGGGGAGGGTCCCAATGATGAAGAGGGGGATTTGGGGGGGGTCCAGGTGGGTCTGGGGGGGATTTGGGGGGTCCAGGTGGGTCTGGGGGTGTCCCTGGGGGGGTCCAGGTGAGTCTGGGAGGGGTTTCCAGGGGGAATTGGGGGGATCCAGGTGAGTCTGGGGGAGTCCAGGTGGGTCTGGGGGAGTCCAGGTGAGTCTGGGGATGTCCCTGGGGGGATTTGGGGGGTCCCGGTGAGTCTGGGGGTGTCCCTGGGGGGATCTGGGGGGTCCCGGTGAGTCTGGGGGTGTCCCTGGGGGAACTGGGGGGGGCTCCAGGTGAGTCTGAGGGGGTCCCCAGGGGGGACTGGGGGGCTCCAGGTGAGTTTGGGGTGGGGGGGGTCTCCAGGGGTGTGTGACCCCACCTGGGGCTGATTTGGGGGTCCCCAGGTTGATGGGTGCACCATGGGAGTGTGGGGGGGGGCTCAGGGCTGGATTTGGGGATTTTTGAGGATTTTTGAGGATTTTTTGGGACCCACTGACCCCCCCCTGCCCCCCTCCCCAGCTGCCCAAGCCCCCCTGAAGCCGAAGACCCCGCGAGGCACCAAGACCCCGATCAACCGGAACCAACTGAGCCAGAGCCGGGGGCTGGCGGGGCTGGGGGGCAAGAGGGGCTACGAGGGGGGGGGAGACGGACACAGAGCCCCCCGCATGAGGGTACGGATGGGGGGATGGACGGGGGAATTGGGGGGATTGACAGGGGAAATGGGGGTGATTGACAGGGGAAATGGGGGTGATTGACAGGGGAAATGGGGGGATGGACAGGGGGAAATGGGGTGATTGACAGAGGAAATGGGGTGATTGACAGGGGGAAATGGTGATTGACAGGGGGGATTGGGGTGATTGACGGGGGAAAGGGGCTGATTGACAGGGGAAATGGGGTGATTGACGGGGGAAATGGGGGTGATTGACAGGGGGAATGGGGGTGATTGACGGGGAAAAAGGGGGTGATTGACAGGGGGAAATGGGGGTGATTGACAGGGGGAAAAAGGGGGTGATTGACAGGGGGGATTGGGGTGATTGACAGGGGGTGGGAGTGATTGATGGGAATTGGGAGTGATTGACACGGGGTGATGAGAGTGATTGACAGGGGGTGGGAGTGATTGATGGGAATTGGGGTGATTGACAGGGGGTGATTGACACGGGCAATGAAGATGACTGATGGGGGGATTGGGGGTGATTGACAGGGGAACTGGTGTGATTGACAGGGGGAAATGGGGGTGGTTGACAGGGGTTAGGGTGATTGATGGGGGGCAGTTTTGGAGTGATTGACAGGAGGTGGAGCCATTAGAGGTGTAACCGGATTGGTGCAATCAGGGTTTATGGGCGGGATCTTAAATTGATTGACAGGGACGTAGTAGGATTGGGGCGTGGCTATTACTGACCGACATCTCAGGGCGGGCCGTGATTGACAGGGGGGGCCGGGCGGTGATTGGCCGGATAACGCGCGCGCTCGCGGGAGGCGGGCGGTGATTGGCCGGCGGTCGCTCGCGGCGCGCTGTGATTGGCCGGGGGGCGGGGCTGACGCTCCCTTCCCGCGCAGGTCGGGACGGCGGCGCTGCCGTTCTCCGCCAACGGGCGCCCCCTGGCGGCCGCGCTGCGCCCCGCGCCCCCCCCCGGCACCAAACGGCAGAAACTGAACCCGGCGGACGCGCCCAACCCCGTGGTGTTCGTGGCCACCAAGGACACCCGGTACCGGGGGCTGGAGGGTTTGGGGGGAGTCTGGGGGGGGGGTTCTGAGAGGGTTTGGGGGAGTCCTGAGAGGAATTGAGGGGGTCTGGGGGGGTCCTGAGGGGATTCCGAAAAGGTTGGGGGGGGTTCTGAGGGAACTTGGGGGATCCTGAGGGGATTTGGGGGTGTCTTGAGGGAATCTGGAGAGGCCCGAAGGGGTCCTGAGGGAATTTGGGGGGTTCAGAAGGGGTTCTGAGGCTGTTTGGGGTTCCTGGGGGGGGCTTGAGAGGGTTTGAGGAGTCCTGAGGGTATTTGCGAGGGTCCCAAGTGGGTTTAAGAGGTGCAGAGTAGATCTGGGGAGATCTGAGAGGGATTTGAGGGATCCTGAAGAGATTTGGGGGGTCCTGAAGGGGTTTGAGGAATCCTGAAGGGAATTGAGGGGTCCCGAGGGTGTCTGGGAGGGTCCTGAGGGGATCTGGGAGCGTCCTGAGGGGATTTGGGGAGCTCTGGCAGGGTCCTGGAAGGTCTGAGCTGTCCCAAGACCCTCCAGCACAGCAAATTTGGGGTTTACTCTGTGGGGGCCGCACCAGCCCTGTGCCCCTCCACACCCCACGCTGGGGGAGGGTCCCACGGATTTTTTGGGGTTCCCTGAGCTGATCCCTCCGCTCTGTGTCCCCCCCTGTTCCCCAGGGCTCTGCGGAAGGCTCTGACGCACCTGGAGCTCCGCCGCGCCGCCCGCCGCCCCAACCTCCCCCTGAAGGTGAAACCGGGGGGGCTCCCCCTGCGCCCGGGGGGGGCCCTGGCGCCCCCCGCCCCCCCCCACCCCTCCAGCACCTCCGAGCCCATCGTGCTCGAGGACTGACCCTCCCTCCCCCGGCCCCACAACCCTTTTGTATTTTTTTTATTTCCATAGAAAAATCTCAAAATCTCGCGGGGGGGGGGTTGGGGAGGGGGGGTGGGTTCGGTGCCCCCCCGTCCCCCCCGCTGTCCTTTTTGCCCCTCCCCCCCTCCAAACCCCCCCCCCTCCCCTCCCCCTCCTCCGCGGGCCCCTTTTGTACGTGCAGAGACGCCCCCGGTTTTGTATCTCGGGCTGTCCCGGTTCTGTAGCGACAGGAAATAAACGCGATGAGTTTTTTCTTCAACGAGAGTCAAAAAACTGGCTGCGCGGGGGGTGGGTAACGGGAATACCGGGGGGGCACCGGGCGGAACGGTTGTGTTGGGGAGCGTTTCCGGGGGGGACACGGTGAGGGACGGACCGCGCGTGGGGGAGCGGGGAGGAACGGACCATTTCCGGCGGAAGTGGCTGAGGGACGGGCGCGGGAACCGGAGCTCGCCATGGAACCGGCGCCGGGGCCGGGCCCTGATCCCGACCCGGACCCTGATCCCGACATGGACCCGGGCCGCGACCCCGTAACGGGCCCCGGCCGCGATCCGGTAACGGCCCCGGTGCCGGTAACGGACCCGGTAACGGACCCGGTAACGGACCCGGCGAACGATCCCGACGTGGAGCCGCTGCACCGGGGCGGCTTCCGCTGCCGCCTGTGCCAGATCACCACGGCCAACCGTGAGTGATCCCGGGGGCTGAAGGGGCGGTGGTTACCAGCACCGGGGGATGGGAGGCACTACGGTCCCGGTTACCGGGGCTGGGGGCTCCGGGGCCCTCCTGTGACTCCCCGGTTCCCGTGTCCGGGGAGGGCTCCGAGATCCCGTTAACCAGAACAGGGAGGGCTTCCAAACTCCGTTTTAACCGGGACCGGGGAGTTTGTATTGCCCCAATTACCGGCACCGGGGAAGCCCTGAGACCCCGGTTCCCGTCCCGGGGATCTCCGTGACTCCAATTTCCGTTGGTGCTTCCCGGTCCCGGTGACCCCGTTCCCAGTATCCCCAGTTCCTGTTCCCGGTGATCCCGGTGTCCCCAGTTCCCATTCCCGGTGTTCCCACTGCTCCCAGTTCCCGGTGATTCCCGTTGTTCCTGCAGTCCCTGCTTCCCGTTATTCCCGTTATTCCCGCTGTCCCCGTTCATCCCCGCAGTGCCCGGTTCCTGTTATCCCCGTTGTCCCGCAGTCCCCAATTCCCGGTGTCCCCAATCCCCGTTAATCCCCGTTCTCCCCATTATTCCCCGTTAACCCCCTCTCTCCCGTTAATCCCCGTTAACCCCCCCGTTAACCCCCCCGTTAACCCGCTCAGTGCCGAGCCTGCGCTCTCACCTGTCGGGGAAGCGGCACGGGCGGCTCCGGTGTTTGCGGGCGGAGCGCCGGGCGCAGGAGCAGCGGAGCCTCTTCGTCAGCGGCTTCCGCCGGGGCACCGCGCCCGAGCAGCTGCGCCGCCACTTCCGCGCCTTCGGCCCTGTCGCGACAGTCGTGATGGACAAGGACAAGGTGGGGACGGCGGCGGCACCGGCGGCGGCGGGAGGGACCCTGGGGACGGGGACATTGTCGCGATAGGCGAGGAAGAAGCGGCGGGAGGGGGCACCGGAACCCCGCGATTATCACGATAATTTAGGAGGGAGCGGGGGGAAGGGACAACAGCACCCCGCGGCTGTCGCGATAGTCAGGGAGGAAGTGGCGGGAGAGGACGGCAGCACCCCGCGATTGTCGCGATAATTAATGAAAAAGTGGCGGGAATTTTGAGGCTCTCGGGGCTGTCGCGATTGTCGCGATAGTGACGGACAAAGCTGGGAAGGGGGGTTCTGAGTGCCCTGGGAGGGATTTCTTGGCCCTGGGGGGGAGGGGGTCTCATGTCCCCTCCCTTGGTAAGGCGATATCGCGCCTATCGCGATAGCCCCTCCCTGTCCCGCAGGGCGCGTTCGCTATCGTGGAGCTGCGGGACCCCGCGGGGCGGCAGCGGGCGCTGGAGCAGCCCCGGCATTTCCTGGGCGGGCGGCGGCTGCGGGTGCGGCCCCGGGAGCACCGGGAATGGCCCCGGGACCCCCCCCGGGACCCCCCCGGGAACCCCCCGGGACCCCCGGGGCTGCTGCAGGCGCTGGGCCGGGCCCAGGACGTGAGTGGGGGGCTCGGGTGGGGGGGTTTGGGGGGGTTTGGGGGGTCCCAAAGCTCTCCCGGGGGGTTTGGGGGGGTCCCGAGGTTCCCCCTGGGGTTTTGGGGGGGTTTGGGTGGTCCCAAAGCTTTCCCAGTGTTTTAAGGGGGCTCCCAGTGCTCCCAGTTTGCCCGGTAAGGAAGGGATGATGCTCCCAGTTTGCCCAGCTTGGCTTGGGGGGAGTCACTCCCAGTTTGCCCCATTTGGCACTCCCAGTTTGCCCAGTCTGCCCAGTTTCCCAGTTTTCTCAGTTCCCCAGTTTGCCTGGGGTGACATTCCCAGTGTTCCCAGTGTTCCCAATGCTCCCAGTGTTCCCAGTGTTCCCAGTTCACCCAGTCTAGCACTCCCAGTGTTCCCAGTGTTCCCAGTCTGGCATTCCCAGTGTTCCCAGTTCACCCAGTTTGCCCCTCCCAGTGTTCCCAGTGCTCCCAGTTTGCCCGGTTTCCGTCCCCAGGTGTGGGCGCAGCTGCAGCTGCTGGTGCGGGCGCTGGAGCTGAGCGCGGCCGAGCGGCGCCTGCGGGAGCTGCTGGTGACCCTGATCAGGGAGGTGTTCACGGAGTTCTTCCCAGGTGAGCACAGCTGGGCACAGCTGGCGTGGCTGGGCACACCTGGGTACACCTGGGATACACCTGGGATACACCTGGGCACAGCTGGGCACACCTGGGTACACCTGGGTACACCTGGGATACACCTGGGATACACCTGGGGTACACCTGGGATACACCTGGGCACAGCTGCGTACACCTGGGATACACCTGGGCACAGCTGGGCACAGCTGGGATACACCTGGGTACACCTGGGTACACCTGGGATACACCTGGGTACACCTGGGATACACCTGGGGTACACCTGGGTACACCTGGGATACACCTGGGGTACACCTGGGGTACACCTGGGATACACCTGGGATACACCTGGGGTACACCTGGGATACACCTGGGATACACCTGGGTACACCTGGGATACACCTGGGGTACACCTGGGTACATCTGGGTACACCTGGGTACACCTGGGGTACACCTGGGATACACCTGGGGTACACCTGGGATACACCTGGGATACACCTGGGTACACCTGGGATACACCTGGGGTACACCTGGGTACACCTGGGTACATCTGGGTACACCTGGGTACACCTGGGTACACCTGGGATACATCTGGGTACACCTGGGATACATCTGGGCACAGCTGGGTACACCTGGGATACACCTGGGATACACCTGGGTACATCTGGGCACAGCTGGGTACACCTGGGATACACCTGGGGTACACCTGGGATACACATGGGCACAGCTGGGCACACCTGGCATGGCTGGGCACACCTGGGCACACCTGGATATGCCTGGGATACACCTGGGATACACCTGGGATACACCTGGGCACACCTGGGCACACCTGGGCACACCTGTCCCCTCACCTGTGTCACCTGTCCCTGTACTTGTCCCTCACCTGTCCCTCACCTGTGTCACCGTCCCTGTACCTGTCCCTCACCTGTCCCTGTACTTGTCCCTCACCTGTCCCTCACCTGTCCCCCCCCGTGTCCCCCCCCGTGTCCCCCCAGGCTGCTCCGTTGTCCCCTACGGCTCCTCCGTCAACGGCTTCGACGTCCACGGCTGCGACCTGGACCTGCACCTGGAGCTGGGGGAGCCCCAAAGCCCAGAGACCCCAAACGGGGACCCTCCCATGGAGGGGACCCCAAACGGGGACCCCCAAATCCCAGAGACCCCCAAAAACCCTTATCCTAACTCAAACGGGGAGCCCCAAATCCCAGAGACCCAAAACGGGGACCCCCAGAGACTGAGAGCCACAAATGGGGACCCCCGGATCCCAGAAACCCCAAACGGGGACCCTCCCATGGAGGGGACCCCAAACGGGGACCCCCAAATCGCAGAGACCCCAAATGGGGACCCCCAGAGCCCGGGGACACTGCTGGGGGATGGGGACACCCCCCTCAAAGGGTCCCTTGTGGGGTCCCAGGGGTCCCTTTTGGGGGACAGAGGGGCCCATTTGGGGTCTGAGGGGTCCCTGTCGGGGGATGAGTCCCCTGAGGCCCTTTTGGGGTCCCAGGGGTCCCTTTTGGGGGACAGAGGGTCCCTTTTGGGGTCTCCTTCAGGTGACAGAGACCCTTCCCTCAAAAGGTCCCTTTTGGGGTCCCAGGGGTCCCTTTTGGGGGACAGAGGGTCCCTTTTGGGGTCTCCTTCAGGTAACCAAGACCCCTCCCTCGAAGGCTCCCTTAAGGGGTCCGAGGGGTCTCTTATGGGGTCCGAGGGGTCCCTTATGGGGTCCGAGGGGTCCCTTTTGGGATCTGAGGGGTCCCTTTTGGGATCTGAGGGGTCCCTTATGGGGTCCGAGGGGTCCCTGTCGGGGGATGAGGGGTCCCTGTCAGGGGATTCATCCCCCGAGTCCGAGGGGTCCCTTTTGGGGTCCCGTTTGGGGTCCGGGGGGTCCCTTTTGGGGCGCGGGGCGCCCCCGGAGCGGGCGCTGCTGCTGGTGGGGGCGGTGCTGCGCCGCTGCGTGCCCGGGGTCCGGGGGGTCCGGGCCGTGCCCGGCGCTCGGCGCCCCGTGGTGAAATTCAGCCACAAACAGTCGGGACTGGCCGGGGACGTGTGCCTGGACAACCGGTACGGACTGGGAGGGACTGGGAGCACTGGGAGGGACTGGGAGGGACTGGGAGAGGGGATGGGGGTGTTGGAAGGGGACTGGGAGGGACTGGGAGGGACTGGGAGGGACTGGGAGCCCTGGGAGAGGGGATGGGGCCATTGGAAGGGGACTGGGAGCCACTGGGAGGGACTGGGAGGGACTGGGAGCACTGGGAGGGACTGGGAGGGACTGGGAGAGGGGATGGGGCCATTGGAAGGGGACTGGGAGGGACTGGGAGCACTGGGAGGGACTGGGTGGGATTGGGAGAGGGGATGGGGGCGTTGGAAGGGGACTGGGATGCGCTGGGAGGGACTGGGAGGGGAGATGGGGGCATGACGGGGATGTTGGGAGGGACTGGGAGTAACTGGGAGAGACTGGGAGAGGGAATGGGGACATGAGGGGGGTACTGGAAACGGACTGGGAGGGACTGGGAGAGACTGGGAGAGGGAATGGGGACGTGAGGGGGGCGTTGGGAGGGGGCTCGGAGGGACTGGGAGCGGGGATGGGGGCACGAGGGGGTCTTGGGAGCAACTGGGAGGGGTTATGGGGGCACTGGGAGCAACTGGGCTGGACTGGGAGGGGAGATGGTGGCATGAGGAGGGCATGGGGAGGGGGCTCGGAGGGACTGGGAGCACTGGGAGGGGACTGGGAGCACTGGGACGGGACTGGGAGCACTGGGAGGGGGGCACTGGGGGTAACTGGGAGGGAACTGGGGGGCACTGGGGGTAACTGGGAGGGAACTGGGGGGCACCTTCTCATTTCTCTCCCTTCTCCTTTCTCTTTCTTCCCCTTTCCCTCCTCCTCCATTTTTCCCCTTTTTCCCTGCCCTTTTTCCTCCCCATTTTTTCCCCCTTTTCCTCCCCATTTTTCCCCCTTTTTCCCTGCCCCTTTTCCTCCCCATTTTTCCCCCTTTTTCCCGTTTTTCACCCCAAACCCGGCCCCAGCCTGGCCCTGTTCAACACTCGCTTCCTGCGCCTCTGCGCCGACGCCGACCCGCGGGTGCGGCCCCTGGGCTACGCCCTGCGGCTGTGGGCGGGGGGGCAGCGGCTGGCAGGTGAGGGGGGGCGGGACCCCTCCCCAAAATGGCATGGGAGACCCTAAAAGGGGCTGGGACCCCCCAAAATTGGGCTGGGACCCCCCAAAAATGGGCTGGGACCCCCCAAAAATGGGCTGGGACCCACCAAAAAGGGGCTGGGACCTGCTGGGACCCCCCCTCCCCACAGCCCCCGTGTGGTTCTTGGGGAGGGGGCAGCACCTGGCAGGTGAAGGGGGGCGGGACCCCTCCCCACAATGGGATGGGAGACCCTAAAAGGGGCTGGGAATCCCAAAAATGGGCTGGGACCCACCAAAATTGGGCTGGGACCCCCCAAAAAGGGGCTGGGACACCCCAAAAATGATGGGATGGGACCCCCGAAAAGGGGTTGGGACCCTCAAAAAGGAACTGAGACCCCCAAAAGGGTCTGGGGACTCCCAAAAGGACTGAGACCCCCCCCAAAAGGAACTGAGACCCCCCCCAAAAGGAACTGAGAGCCCCAAAAGGGTCTGGGGACTCCCAAAAGGACTGAGACGCCCCCCAAAAGGAACTGAGACCCCCCCAAAAGGAACTGAACCCCCCAAAGGAACTGAGACCCCTCCCCAAAAAGGGTCTGGAGACCCCCCCAAAGGGACTGAGACCCCCAGAAGGGGCTGAGACACTCCTAAAAGGGGCTGGGGACCCCCAAAAGGGGCAAAGACCCCCCCCTAAAGGGACTGAGACCCCTCCCAGAGGGGCTGGGGACCCCAGAAGGGGCAGAGACCCCCCCCCAAAACGGGAAGGGAGCCCCGAAAATCCCCGCGGGTGCCGCCCCTCGGAGCCCCCAGCCCAGCCCCAAACGGCTCCAGGCAGCCGGGGGGGGGGTCGTGGCCAATTGAGGGGGGGTCTCAGCTCACTGAGGACCGACCCCCCCCCGTTACTGCCGCAGGGAACCGGGCCGGGGGCGGCCCCCTCCTCACCAACTACGCCCTGACGCTGCTGCTGGTGCTGTTCCTGCAGAGCCGCAGCCCCCCCGTGCTGCCCTCGGTGCGGCGCCTCCGCCTCCTGGCAGGTGCCCAGACCCCTTCCCCACCTTCCCCCCGACCCCTGTCCCCTTTTCGGGGGTCCCCCGCCCCATTCCGGGGGTCTCTGAGCCCTCCCCGTGCCGGTTCCAGGGCCCCAGGAGCGCGCTCGGGTCGGGGGCTGGGACTGCAGCTTCCCCCGGGAGGCGGCGGCGCTGGAGCCCAGCGGGAACCGACAGAGCGCGGGTGGGTCTGGGGGGCCCTGAATTGGGGAGGGGGCTCCAAACCCACTGAGGGGGGGGGGTCCCTAAATCCGGGAGGGCTCCAGTGCCACAGTGGAGGCAGAAATCCCACTGGGAGGGGCTCAAAATCCCACTGGGAGGGGCACAAATCCCACTGGGAGGGGCAGATTTGGGGGTCCTAAATTGGGGAGGGGGCTCCAAACCCAATGAGGGGGGGGGTCCCTAAATCCGGGAGGGCTCCAGTGCCACAGCGGGGGCACAAATCCCACTGGGAGGGGCTCAAATCCCACTGGGAGGGGCAGATTTGGGGGGGTCCTAAATTGGGGAGGGGGGGGCTCCAAAGCCACTGGGGAGGGGTCCCTAAATCCGGGAGGGGCTCCAAACCCACTGGGGGGGGCACAAATCCCACTGGGAGGGGCAGATTTGGGGGGTCCTGAATTGGGGAGGGGGGGGCTCCAAAGCCACTGGGGGGGGCAGATTTGAGGGGTCCTAAATCGGGGGGGGGGGAATCCAAACCCACTGGAGGAACAAATTTGGGGGGACAAATTTGGGGGGGATCCAAAGCCACTGGGGGGGACTCAAATCCCACTGGGGAGGGGCTCCAAATCCATCGGGTTTTGGGGGAATTTTGGGGGATTTTTAGGGGAGTTTTGGGAGTGGTTTTGGGGGATTTTTGGTTTTTTTTTAAGGGGAGTTTTGGGAGTGGTTTTGGGGGATTTTGGGGGTTTTTTTAAGGGGAGTTTTGGGAGTGGTTTTTGGGGGGTTTCTGGATGTTTTTGGTGGAGTTCCTGGGTGATTTTTGAGGGTATTTTTGGGGTGGCTTTGGGGTTGGTTCTGGGTGATTTTGGGAGTGGTTTTGGGGGGTTTCTGGGTGATTTCAATGCTGTTTTTGGGAGTGGTTTTGGGGTTGTTTCTGGGTGATTTCGGGAGTGGTTTTGGGTGGTTTCTGGGTGATTTTAAGGCTGTTTTTGGGAGTGGTTTTGGGGTTGTTTCTGGGTGATTTCAAGGCTGTTTTTGGGAGTGGTTTTGGGGTTGTTTCTGGGTGATTTTAGGGCACTTTCTGCCTGATTTTGAGGCTATTTTCAGGCTTATTTCTGTCTGATTTTGGGGCTCTCCTGGATATTTCCGGGGGTGCCTCCACACCTCTCTAACCACCCCCTCATGCCCCCCATCCCAGCCTCCCTCCTGGCCGAATTCTTCTCCTATTTCGGGACCCTGGATCTGGGGGGGCTCCTCCTGTCGCCCCTGGAGGGCCGAGCTCTGCCTCGCCCCCCTCCCGAGGCTCTCGGGGGTCTCCGCCCGGGCCCCCTGACCCTGCAGGACCCCTTCGAGCTCAGCCACAACGTGGCCGCCAACGTCACGGCGCGCACCGTGTCGCGATTCGTGCGCTGCTGTCGCGACGCCGCCCGCCTCTGTCGCGGCCCCGAGTTCCTGCAGAAATCGCGGCGGGGCCGCCCCTGGGGCGTGATGAGGCTGCTCCAGCCCGCGAACCGCGGGAACTTCGGGAATTCCGAGGGGAAATTCCTGATCCAGGTCCCGCTGCGGCCCCCGGGGGGGTGCGGGGGGGTCCCGCAGAGCGAGGTGAGCGCGGCCGTGGCGTTCGTGCTCAGGGAGGTGCTGGGGTGCGGCTGCGAGCCCGAGGACGCGGGGACACCGGGGGGGACACCGGGGGGGACACCCCCGAGAGATGAGTGTCACCCGGAGGGGGGGACAGGGGGGTCTGGGGGGGAATTTGGGGACACGGGGACATCGGGGGATGAGGGGGAGCCACCCCCGGGAGCTCAGTGTCACCTGGGGAGGGGGACAGGAGGGTCCCGAGGGGAGTTTGGGGACACTGGGACACCGGGGGAGCCACCCCCGGGAGCTGAGTGTCACCTGGAGGGGGGGACAGGAGGGTCTGGAGGGGAATTTGGGGACACGGGGGATCCCTCAGAGCCACCCCCGGGAGCTCAGTGTCACCCGGAGGGGGGGACAGGAGGGTCTGGGGAGGAATTTGGGGACGTGGGGACATCGGGGCCGGGCTCGAAGCGTCGCCTCCCCGAGGGGGTCCCGGACGGGGCCGGGGTCCCGCCCGCGAAGCGGCCCCGGGGTCCCGCGGGTCTCTCCCGGTGGAGCTGCTGCGTCTGGCACCGGGTGTGGCGGGGCCGCCGCCGCCTCCGCCGCCGCCTCCGCTACCGGGGGGGCTCCGGGGGGGCTCCGGGCACCGACGGGAACCGGGGGGATCGAGGGCTTGAGGGTCCCGAGGGGGTTCAGGGTCCCGGGGGGGCTCCAAGTCCTGGGGGGGTTCAGGATCCCGGGGGAGTTCAGGGTTTTGGGGGGGTTCAGGGTCCTGGGGGGGCTCCAGATCCCAGAGGGGTTCAGGACTTTGGGGGGGTTCAGGGTCCCGGGGGTCCCGGGGGGGTTCAGGATTCTGGGGGGGTTCAGGGTCCTGAGGGGGCTCCGGATCCCAGAGGGGTTCAGGACTCTGGGGGGGTTCAGGGTCCCGTTGGGGTTCAGGGTCCCGGGGGTCCCGCTGGGGTTCAGGATTTTGGGGGGGTTCAGGGTCCCGTTGGGGTTCAGGGTCCCGTTGGGGTTCAGGGTCCCGGGGGTCCCGCTGGGGTTCAGGATTTTGGGGGGGTTCAGGGTCCCGTTGGGGTTCAGGGTCCCGTTGGGGTTCAGGGTCCCGGGGGTCCCGCTGGGGTTCAGGACTCTGGGGCTGTCCCGGGTTTCGGGGGGTCCCCCCTGGCCCTGGAACGGGCCGTGACCGCGGCCATCGTCCGAGGGGACACCGGGACCCCCCCCGCGCCCCCCCCGCAGCCGCTGCTGCGTTTCCAGCTCAGCGCCCGCCCGGGGGGGTCGCACCGGGACCCCCAAATGCTGCTGCAGCTCCAGCCCGAGCCCCCCTCGCCGCTTTTTCAGGAGTTTTTCCATTTTTTGCGGGGTTTTCTGCCCGGAATGGTTCGGCAGCGCCTGGGCTGGGGCGGGGAATTTGTAAATTCTGAGGTTTTTCAGTAAAATCCGTTGGGCAGCGTGGCCGGGGGTGTCACTGCAGGGGGAGGGGGGAATTGGGGGAGAAAATGGAAAACTGAGATTTTATTGAGTAGGGAGGAGCTCTCGGGGACTGCTGGGGTCACACCTGGCACTGACCACTCAACACTGACCCCACAGCAGGCACTGACCACTGACCCCACTGACCATTGACACCACAGCAGGCACTGACCACTGACCCCTGACACCATTGACCCCACAGCAGGCACTGACCACCGACACCACTGACCACTGACCCCACTGACCACTGACCCCACTGACCACTGACCCCACTGACCACTGGGGCTGTTTATTGACCCCACACCATCCACTGACCACTCCATGCCACCCCCTGACCACCACACCCTCTCCACTGACCACCGGACACCCTTGGATGCCCGCTCACGCCCATGCAGTGACCGCTCCACGCCACCCACTGACCACCAAACCCTTTCTGCTCGCCACTGGGCACCCTTTAATGACCACAACCCTTCCTCTATTTCCTTTATTGCCCATTTCACACCATCCACTGACCACCACCCCCTCTTTAGTGGCCACTCCCCATCCCTTACCGACCACTCCACGCCCCCTTTAGGACCGCCCCAGGCCCCTGCCGCCCCCCGCCCCATTTCCAGCCCCATTGCCGGGCTCAGAGCAGCAGCAGCAGCGAGTACTCGGCTCGGGGCCATCTCCGCGGGGCCCTCGCGGTTCTCCCGATCATCGGCAGCCGCTGCGCGTACCGGGAGCCGAGCGCGGCCCCGGGCGGCTGCGGGAAGCTCGTCTGGAACCTTCGGCCGGGGCAGCGCCGCCCGGTTTGGCGCCCCGCGATCACGAAGCTGAAGCGGGGAGGGCCCCGAGGGGCGAAGCGACATTTCTGGAACACGTCCCGGGCCCCGGGCCGGTGACCGGAGGGGGCGCGGGGGGTCCCGCGGGGCCGGGGCGGGGGTCCCGGCGCTCGGTGCAGCGGGGGCCGCTCCGGGCGCGGCGGGGGCGGCTCCTCGTCCCTCGGGCTCACCGTGGCGTTGGTCAACTGGGGCATCTTGCGGGCGGCTCCTTCGGCCGGGGGCTCCTTGCGGGCGCCCTCGGGCGCTCCCGGGGGGCTCGGGGGCTCGGCGGGGGCGCCGGTACCGAACCGAGCCGCGAGGCTGTCGCCGAAAAAGTCGTAGAGCTCGCGGTACATGTCCCGCAGCGACGGCGAGGGCGGCGACGGCGGCGAGGAGGAGGAGGAGGAGGAGGAGGAGGAGGAAGCAGCGGCGGCGCCCCCCGGTATCACCGGGCGGCCCAAACCCAGCTCGGGGGGGGGGTCCTGGCCGGGGGGGCTGTGCCGGGGGGACCCCTCGGGACCCCCAAATCCCGGGGCTTGCTGAGCCTTGGCCTTGAGCAGCCGCTCCACGGCGACCTGGGGGACACGGGGGGGGTCAGAGGGATCCAAGGCGGGGTTAAAGGGGTGCGGACCCCCCCCCCCCAAAAAAGCCCCCCCGGCCTCACCAGGATGGCGCCGTAGACTTTGTGGCCGTCAGCCTTGACCTGGGCGTTGGACACGGAGTAATCGTCCAGCACGGCCTGGAGGTTGGGCCAGTACGTGGGGAGGTGGGGGTACAGCACCCGCTCCACGGCCTGGGGAGGGGGGGGACATGGGCTGAGACCCCCCCGGAACCCCCAAAGCCCCCCATGGAACCCCCAGAGCCCCTTTAGACCCCCCCGTGTGCCTTTCAGGACCCCCAAAACCCCCTTGGGATGACCCCAAACCCCCTCAGGTTCCCCCCCACACCCACTTTGGGACCCCCTCAGGACCCCCCTACAACCCTCAGAACCCCCCAAACCCCTTCAGGACCCCCCTAAACCCCCCCATAGCTCCCCCAAACCCCCTCAGGAAGCCACTAAAACCCCTCAGGACCCTCTCAAAACCCCCTTGAGACCCCCCAAAACCCCCATAGTCCCCTCAAATCCCCTCAGAACCCTCTCAAAACCCCTCAGGACCCTCCAAACCCCCCATAGTCCCCTCAAATCCCCTCAGAACCCTCTCAAAACCCCTTCAGGACCCCCCTAAACCCTCCCATAGCTTCCCCAAACCCCCTCAGAAGCCCCTCAAACCCCCTCAGGACCCTCCAAACTCCCCATAGTCCCCTCAAACCCCCTCAGAACCCCTCAGGACCCCCCCAAACCCCCCATGGTCCCCTCAAATCCCCTTAGAACCCCTAAAATCCCCCTCAGGACCCCCCAAACCCCCCACAGTCCCCTCAAATCCCCTCAGAACCCTCTCAAAACCCCTTCAGGACCCCCCTAAACCCTCCCATAGCTTCCCTAAATCCCCTCAGAAGCCCCTCAAACCCCCTCAGGACCCCCCCAAACCCCCCATAGTCCCCTCAAATCCCCTTAGAACCCCTCAGGACCCCCCCAAACCCCCCATAGTCCCCTCAAATCCCCTTAGAACCCCTCAGGACCCCCCCAAACCCCCCATAGTCCCCTCAAACCCCCTCAGAACCCCTCAAATCCCCCTCAGGACCCCCCCAAACCCCCCCGGGCCCCCAGACCTTCCAGCCCAGCGCGTGCAGCCCCACCACGGCCCCGTAGTGGGAGCAGAGCGGCCGCACGGGGTCCGCCAGGACCTTCTGGAGCGCGAGCAGGATCTGCTGGTAGAGGCCCCTGACCAGCTCCCCGTGGCTCCTGCGGGCACAGCGGGCACTGAGACGGGTCCTGGGCATTCTCCTGCCGGGTCTGATCCTCCCGAGAGGCCGAGGGGCCCCAGAGGAACAGAAAGGCGAGAATTGGGTGCAGCAGGGCAGCCTTGGGCTGGGCTCGCGCGCTTGGTTTTAATTAATGGCCAATCACAGGCTCAGCTGTGTGGGGACTCTGAGCAGTCACGAGATTTTCTTTTCTTTTTTCTTTCCTTTTTCCTTTTCCTTCCCTTTCCTTTTTCCTTTTCTTTTCCTTTTCCTTTCTTTCTCCTTTTCCTTTGTTTTTCCTTTTTCCTTTCCTTTCCTTTTTCCTTTTCCTTCTCCTTTCTTTTTCCTTTTCCTTCCTTTTTCCTTTTTCTTTTTTCCTTTCCTTTCCTTTTTTCCATTTACTGTTCCTTTCCTTTCTTCTCCTTCCCTTTTACTTTCTTTTCTTTTCCTTTCCTTTTCATTTTCTTTCCTTTTTTTGTTTTTCCTTTTCCTTTTTTCCTTTTTCCTTTCATTTTCTTTCCTTTTTTCGTTTTTCGCTTTTCCTTCTCCTTTTCCTTTTTTCCTTTTTCCTTTTCCTTCTCCTTTTCCTTTCCTTTTTTCCTTTTTCCTTTTCCTTCTCCTTTTCCTTTCCTTTCCTTTTTTCGTTTTTCCTTTTCCTTCTCCTTTTCCTTTCCTTTTTTCCTTTTCCTTCTCCTTTTCCTTTCCTTTTTTCCTTTTCTTTCTTTTTTTTGTTTTTCCTTTTCCTTTCCTTTTTCCTTTCCTTTCCCTTCTCCTTCCCCTTTTCCTTTTTCTTCTCCTTTCCTTCTTTTCCCTTTCCTTTTCCCTTCCCTTCCAATAAAACCCTTTCTCCTCTTCTTTCACTCTACCACATCCTTTCCTTTTAAAATAACACAAATCCCCAAATATCAAACCGCCCCTTCCGAATCACCCGGCCAAAATCCCCATCCCTGCCCTCCTCCTGGACCCCTCACGGGGCCCTGACCCCGCAGACCCCCCTGGGACCCCCCCAATTCCCCCGTGCCCACCAGAAGATGCGTCCCAGCAGCAGAGCAGCGTAGTCACGCAGGGTCCAGTGGTCGTTGAGGGGGTTGATGGAGGCTGCCAGGGGCTCCAGCACGCAGTAGAGCACGGAGCCCATCAGGCTGCCCACGTAGGAGCCCAGGCACAGGAACGGGTTCTGCAGGAGGCTCCGAGCCAGCTGCAGCAGCCGGCTCAGCTGCTCCAGGTCGTGGCTCACGGATTTCACCTGGGCCGGGGCAGAGGGAGAGTTTGGGGACGCTCCGGGGACAGCCCTGGACAGCCCGGCCCAGCTCAGCCCAGCCTGGCCCAGCTCAGCCCGGCCCAGCCCAGCCTGGCCCAGCTCAGCCCAGCCCAGCCCAGCCCAGCCTGGTTCAGCCCAGCCCAGCTCAGCTCAGCCCAGCCCAGCTCAGCCCAGCTCAGCTCAGCCTGGCCTGGTTCAGCTCAGCCCAGCCTGGCCTGGTTCAGCCCAGCTCGGCCCAGCCCGGCTCAGCCCAGCCTAGAGACCTTCAGCAGCCTCTGGAGACCCCCAGGACCCCCAAAACTCACCCCAGATCCCCTTGGGATGCCACAAATCCCCTGGGGACCTTCAGGGACCTCCAAAACCCACCCTAAACCCTCCCAAGACCCTCAAAAGTCACCCCAGACCCCCCCAGGACCCCAAAAGTCACCCCAGATTCCTTCAAGACCCCAAACCCCACCAGGACCCCGAAAACAACCCCAGGACCCGAAAATCTCACCTCAGATTCCCCCCAGGATCCTCCAAACCCACCAAGAGCCCCCAGGACCCCCTCAGGGCTCACAAAACTCCTCCCAGGCCCCCTCAGGATCCCCCCCAGAACCCCTAAATTCATCCCAGGACCCCCCAAACTTCCTTCCAGACCCCCTAAACTCCCCCCCAGGACACCCAAACCCCTCCCGGACCCCCCAAAACTCCCCCCAGATCCCCCTAACTCCCTTCAGGAGCCCCCCCAAACTCACCCCAAAGCCCTCAGGACCCCCCAGGACCCCCCAATCTCACCCCAGGACCCCCCAGTCTCACCCCAGGACCCCCAGGACCCCCCAGGCTCACCCCAGGACCCCCAGGACCCCCCAGTCTCACCCCAGGACCCCCAGGACCCCCCGGCTCACCCCGCTGACCACGTAGACGAAGTAGGGCAGCAGCGCCGCGATCTTGGGGTTGCTCTGGAGATCCTGCAGGGCCATCTGGGGGGGCCCAGAGGGGTCAGCCCGGCCTGGGGGGGCTTGGGGGGGGGGAGACTCAGAATCCCCCAGACCCCGCCCCAGTTTCCCCCTTTTCTCCTCCCCCCAGGACCCCCTGAAATCCCCCAGATCCCCCCTGCCCCCCATCCTAAGAGCCCCCCAGGACCCCCCAAACTCATCCCAGGGCTCCTGGAGACCCCCAAGATCCCCCACAGAACATCCAGAACGCCCCAAAATCCCCCAGACCCCTCCCCAGACCCTCCCCAGCCCCCTTTTCTCCTCCTCCCAAGCCCCCATAGACACCCTGAGACCCCCTGAAATCCCCCAGACCCCCCCAGAACACCCTGAAATCCCCCAGACCCTCCCCAGACCCCTTTTCTCCTCATCCCAAGCCCCCCTGAGACCCCAGGACCCCTGAAATCCCCCAGACCCCTTTCCAGACCCCTCTCCAGACAACCCCTGGGATCCCCCCAGACCTCCAAGACCCCCTGAAATTCCCCAGATCCCCCCTGCCCTTCACCCCAAGACCCCCCCCAAGGCCCCCAGACCCCCTCCAGGATCCCCTGAAATCCCCCAGACCCCTCCCCAGCCCCCCTGAGACCCCCCAGACCCCCCTCACCCCCCACCTTCATGAGCTGGGGGTCGTCGCCCAGCACGGCGCGGGTGATTTGCTGGTAATACTTGAGGAGGTCATCGCTGAGCGAGGAGACGGCGCTGGGCACTGCAGGGAGGGCAGGGGGCACCCCCAAAGTGAAACCAACCCCGCTGGGGGGGCTTGGGAGGGGGAGAAAAGGGGGAAACTGGGGAGGGGGCTGGGGGATTTCAGGGGGTCCTGGAGGGGTCTGGGGGGGTCCCAGGGGGTGTCTGGGGAGGGGTCTGGGGGATTTTGGGGCGTCCTGGGGGGGTCTGGGGGGGTCCTGGAGGGGTCTGGGGAGGGGTCTGGGGGATTTTGGGGCGTTCTGGATGTTCTGTGGGGGATCTTGGGGGTCTCCAGGAGCTCTGGGATGAGTTTGGGGGTCCTGGGGAGGTCCTGGGGGTCTTGGGCGGGGGGGGGGATCTGGGGGATTTCAGGGGGGCTTGGGAGGAGGAGAAAAGGGGGAAACTGGGGAGGGGTCTGGGGGGATTTCAGGGGGTCCTGGGGGGTCCCAGGGGGGTCTTTGGGGGTCGTTCCTGACCTGCTCCCTGCGGCTCCAGGTTCCCTTTGCCATCCAGGTAGGACACGTGCACTGCGGGGGGGGGGGGGGAGGGATGAGTGAGACCCCCGCCCGGCTGGGGGGTCCCAGGGGGGGATTCGGGGGTCCCAGCGATAATTCTGGGGGTCCCAGGGATAATTCTGGGGTTCCCAGGATGGTTTTGGGGTTTCCAGGGGATATTTGAAGGTTCCCAGGGGATGTTTTGGGGTGCATCTCTCACAGCAGTCTCAGCACAGCCCTTGGGGGTTCTCAGGGATAATTTTGGGGTTCCCAGGAATATTTTGGGGATATTTTGGGGATATTTTTGGGGACATTTTGGGGATATTTTGGGGTATTTTGGGGATATTTTGGGGCGCACCTCTCACTGCAGTCTCGGCACAGCCCTTGGGGGTTCTCAGAGATATTTTTGGAGATATTTTGGGGGACATTTTGGGGATATTTTGGGGTATTTTGGGGACATTTTGGGGCGCACCTCTGACTGCAGTCTCAGCACAGCCCTTGGGGATTCCCAGGGACATTTTGGGGATATTTTGGGGTATTTTGGGGATATTTTGGGGCGCACCTCTCACTGCAGTCTCAGCACAGCCCTTGGGGGTTCTCAGGGATATTTTTGGGGACATTTTGGGGATATTTTGGGGGTATTTTGGGGGACATTTTGGGGATATTTTGGGGTATTTTGGGGACGTTGTGGGGCGCACCTCTCACTGCAGTCTCAGCACAGCCCTTGGGGATTCCCAGGGACATTTTGGGGACATTTTGGGGCGCACCTCTCACCGCAGTCTCGGCGCAGCCCTTGGGGATGTTGGTGGCCAGCGCCAGCTCCAGCAGATTCACCTCCCGATCCTCGGGGAAAAACAAATCCGAGTCCCGGAGGGGCCGGAACGGGAGCGAGTCCTGGGAGCCACAGCCACAGACGGCCTGGGGGGACAATGGGGACATTGGGGACATTGGGGACACTGGGGACATGAACAGGGACAGTCCTGAGAGCCACAGCCACAGACGGCCTGGGGGGACAGTGGGGACATCATTGGGGACATCATTGGGGACACTCAGGAACAGAGTTCTGAGAGCCACAACCACAGACGGCCTGGGGGGGACAATGGGGACATTGGGGACATCATTGGGGACATTGGGGACAGTGAGGACATCGGGGACATCCCCGGGGATTTGGGGACACTGCAAGGATCGGGCACAGCCCCAGTGTCCCCAGGCTCAGCCCTCCCAGTCCCCCCAGTGTCCCCTCTGTCCCCAGTGTCCCCAGTCCATCCCAGTGTCCCCCCAGTGTCCCCTCTGTCCCCACCTCCACGTTGCTCCAGCGCAGAGCTCGGTTGAAATCCTCCACGGTGAGGCGGCGGCGCCGAGTGTGCTTCAGGAACTGGGAACTGTTCTGGGGAACAACGGGGAAAAATGGGGAAAAAACGGGAAAAATGGGAAAAACAGGACATGAGAGACTGGGAGCTGTTCTGGGAATGGGGAAAAACGGGAAAAATGGGAAATGAAGAATGGGGAAAAACGGGAAACGAGGAACTGGGAACGGGGATGGGAACGGGCACAATGGGAATGGGAATGGGGACGGGAATGGGGGAATGGGAACAGGATCAGGTAACCCCCGGTCCCCCCGGTCCCCCCGGTAATCTCGGTAACTCCGATACCCCCCAGTCCATCCGGTATCCCCGGTACCCCCCGGTATCCCCGGTATGCCGGTACCTGCGTGGCCTCCCGCAGCCGGTAGCCCTGATAACCCCGGTCCCCCCGGTAATCCCCGGTAACCTCGGTAACTCCGATACCCCCCAGTCCATCCGGTATCCCCGGTACCTGCGTGGCCTCCCGCAGCCGGTAGCACACATCCTCGGCCAGCAGCGCCGCCACCTCATCGCTGAGCTCCACGCCGGCGCTCTCGGCCATGAGCCGCACCGAGTCCCGGGGCAGCTCCACGAAGCGCCGCTCCTCCCGCTCCGCCATGGCGGGGCCGGCCACGCCCACGAGGGGTGGGGTTATGCAAATAAGAGCGGCGCGGGGAGTGCCGGGAGCTCCCCGGAACTTTTCTGCCCCGGAACGCTCGGGCCGCGCTCGCTGTTCCCGCACCGGAAGGGTCGGGAGGACTCCCAAGATGGCGGCGCCCGCGCGGTTGTGTCACGTTTGGGTGGGAGCCGAGACCGGAGCCCTTAAAGGTGGGGGGGGGGATCCTGAGGGGTCTGGGGGCGTCGAGGAGAGTCCTGAGGTGGGATTCGAGAGGGTTCCGAGGGAGTTCCGGGGACCGGGAGGGGCCTTTGGGGGGTCCCGGGGGTGTCCGGGAAGGCACTGAGGGTTTGGGGGTGAATTTGGGGGTCGCGGGGGAGTTCCCGGGGGGTCTTGGGATGTTCGGGGTGGTCTTGGGGGGTCTCGGGGTGATCCTAAGGTTCTCCGGGGGGGGAGTCCTGGCGGTTTTTGGGGGTCCCGGGGGGATCCTGATGTCCCGGGGAAGGGGCCCTGTGGGGGGAGGTTTGAGGGGTCCCGGGGGAGTTTGGGAGGTTTTGGGGGGGACTTGAGAGGGTCCTGGTGCTTTTGGGGGGTCGCGGGGGGGGCCTAGGGAGGGACTCTGGGGGGGTTTTCGGGGGTCCCGGGGGGATCCTGAGGTCCTGGGGAGGAGTTCTGGTGGTCCCTGGGGGGCGGTTGGGGGGACTCCGGGTGGTTTTGGGGGGGTCCCGGGGGGGGGTGTCCCTGACTTTCCCCTCCCCCCGCAGGGGTGAACCTGCAGCGCCGAGAGGCCACGAACCACGCGGGGGGGGAGGGGCTGAGCCGGGCCTGGGGGGTCTCGGTGCTCACCTGGGGGGACCCCGCCCAGAGCCAGGTGAGTTGGGGGGGGTGGGGTTCTGGGTTCCTGGGGGGGCTCCTGTCGGTTTTGGGGGGTCCCGGGGGAGTTTTGGGGTATCCTGAACCCCCCCCCCGTGCCCCCCCAGGTGCTGGTAGAAATTTAGCAAATGAAGTTAGACACTCAGAGGATAAAAATAGAAAAAATGCATTGGAAGGATTTTTCCTGCTAGTGAGTGAGTTTCTACCTGTAGGGGCATCGGGGGTAGCACGGTCGGGACGGACGGGGACGAGAGATCTCTGAAGCCGGGTCTGGAACTTGGGGTTTATTGCAAAGGGCCCGGGGGCAGGGGCCTTGTGGAACTTGGGGTTTATTGCAAAGGGCCCGGGGGCAGGGGCCTGCTGGGATTTGGGGTTCATTGCAAAGGGCCCGGGGGCAGGGGCCTGCTGGGAGCTGCCAGCCACAGCTCAGAGCAGGCCTGAGAGAAGAGAGGGGTTGAGAGGATGAGAGGTAAGAGAGCAAAAGCATAAGAGAGTAAAATGGGCTAAGCGAGTAAAAGGGCAAGAGAGTGAAGTTCCCATTACAATACAAGAAATCATCTTCTGTGTTGAATATTCTAATTCCCATTAGAATTCTAGATTGTGTACGTACTAGATTGGTTCCCACTAGAACCAATCTAGTACATACACACAAATCCTACAGCATTTCCATACGGCCTATAAGAATCACTACATTACCATACTGTGTTACATTTTAAACCCTAAAAGCTCCTCTTTGGACCCCTTCTGCCAAGCTGGCAGGGTCTGCTCGGCCCCTTGGGCCTGTCTGCAGGCAGAGGGTGTTGTTCCATCAAAAGGGGATCACCTTCAGTGGCCACACCATTGTTTTCCTGTTGTTCAGTAACTGAGGGATCTCAAAGCTTGCTTTCATTTCAATCTTGCTTATAGTTTCCATATTCTCAAAATCTTTGCCAGGCAATCATATTTATAAGGCTTTCCTGTTTCATCTTCCCCAACGTCTCTCCCCCATTCTGATGAACAACTAAGATTTTAGACGCTGTTTTACTCATAATTCTTTGCACACATTGAAGTATACAGGGTACTGCTACTAAAACTACAATTATTACTATTAGAATAATCAAGCCTATTTTACAGAGTTCCTTTAGGCAAGGTGCAAAAGCTCCGACCGTCAAACAAACTGTCTAGCCAAGATGGGTCACCCGTTGTAATTTGATTAGCTAAATCCTTTAGGTTCTGTAGCTGTTTATGAATGGAAGCAGAATGATCAGGTAAGTTCATACAACATAATCCTTCAAAATCTTCACAACCATGCCCATGTGCTAGTAAAAGAAAATCAATGGCAGCTCTGTTTTGTAAAGTGGCGTGTCTGACCGCTTCTTCATCTGTCAACAAATCACTGATTGCAGCAGAGGTGGCATTTACTTCTCTGCTGAGCCAACACCCTAACTTGTTTAATTGTGTCAGTGCAGCTGAGGAACCCCATGAGGTAGAAAAATGCTTGCAACAGTTGATTTTCCAGAGTTCTGAGAGTGAAAATTGCTATCATGGTTGCTTTCATATTAATGTCCCCAGGAGGATCTAATCTTTCTGCTTTTCTTCTTGACTACCTCTTGGACACTGGGAGCAATTATTGTAAGTTGTCCCAAGGCCCACCATCTATTTTTGAGGGTATACCTTGCCAGGCCCTGTCTCCACAGATGAGCCAGATTCCTCTAGGGAACAGAATTGGAAGTTTGTTGAAATGATCTGTGTGAGGTTCATCACACGTAAGAAGCTCAGTTTGATTGCACTGAGAAGTCATATTGCTATAGGCTGGGTGATATGGGGTAAATGAGGGCCATCTTCTCCTAGGAAATGAAAGAAGGAACAGGTATCCATAGTTAATGAGCCTAGGATTTCTAGCTCTTGAAGGTCAGATTTATCAGCTTTAGAATTATCAATGTAAGTTTGGTGTTTCTGGCTGGGAGTTGGAGATACACGCAGCGGCTTGGAACCGGGACCGGGCTGTACCAAAGCTGCGGCAAACGCAGTGGGGGGTGGCGGCGGGGCCGTGGAGATAGAACTGCGCATGCGTGCGGCTGATCCCGGAAGCAGCGCTGTGGTTCCATGAGTCGGCGCGGAGTGATATCGCTGGTGCTGGGTTGTAGCAACTGCGCATTCGTGGGTTCCATCACTACGGCGGCGCGGGCAGTCATCATGGCGCCGGGCGGGCCAGGGCGTGCGGGAGGAGGTGGAGCTGCAGGAACAGGAACGGGGCTGCGGCTGCGGCCGTGGAAGGGAACGCCGGGACGTCCGTGGTTGCAGGAGGCGGCGGAGCCGCGCCATCCAGCAGCTCTGAAGCGGGAGGGTGCGGTGGGGAAGGCGCGGCTCGGCCCGCCATGCAGCGGCGGCGGCAGGAGAGGGGAAGCGACCACGGGCGGCGCTGACGGGAGCCCGGGCTGGAGCGCCGCGGCGCCGGCACGGGGTGCCTTGGGCGGCTGGGGTGCCCGGGTAAAACAGTCATTAAAACACCCTAAAAATTATTTTAAAAGCCCTGAAAAAGCCCTAAAGGTATCCTAAACATTTCCAGAGAATTCCTAAAAAACTCCTGCAAAAAAACCCCTAAAATATCCCTAAAAATCCCTGAAAAATCACCTGAAAGACCCTAAAAAACAGTTTAACCCCTACCTGTAACACTGTGGCCTCCAAACATCATCTCTACCTATTAATCGGGGTAACTGCAAGACCCTCAAACACCACCACAATCACCAGCTTGAGCTGGTCTGGACAGCACCAAATAAAATTAAAAGCTTTATAAAGAGAAAAATTAAAAATAAAAATTAAATAAAAAATAAAATTAAAAAAAATAAAATAAATGCTTTAAAAATGGGAAAATAAAAAAATTTAATAAAATAGAAAATTAAAAAAATAAAAAGCTTTAAAAATAGAACAATTAAATGTAAAAATAAAAAAAATTTAAAAATTAAATGCTTTAAAAATAGAAAAATTAAAACTAAAAATAAAAAATAAAAATAAAAAATAAAATTAAAAAATAAAATAAATGCTTTAAAAATAAAAAATTAAAACTAAAAGTTGAATAAAAAATAAAAAAAAAGATTTAAAAACAGAAAGATCAAAAATAAAAATTAAATAAAAAATAAAAAATAAAACAAATGCTTTAAAAATAAAAAAATAAAAACTAAAAATTGAATAAAAAATAAAATTTAAAAAAGAAAATAAATGCTTTAAAAATAGAAAAAGCAAAAAATAAAAATGAAATTAAAAATAAAATTAAAAATAAAATAGTTTAAAAATTAAAAATTTAAACTAAAAATGAAATAAATAAAATTTAAAAAATAAAATAAATGCTTTAAAAATAGAAAAATCAAAAATAAAAATTAAATAAAAAGTAAAAAATAAATTCTTTAAAAATAAAAAAATAAAAACTAAAGATTGAATAAAAAATAAAATTTAAAAAAGAAAATAAATGCTTTAAAACTAGAAAAAGCAAAAATATAAATTGAATAAAAATTAAAAAAATAAAATAAATGCTTTAAAAATAAAAATTTAAAAAATAAAATTAAAAAATAAAATAAAAAGATTTAAAAATAGAAAAATCAAAAATAAAAATTAAATAAAAAGTAAAAAATAAAATAAATGCTTTAAAAATAAAAAAATTTTAAAAATTAATTAAAAAATAAAATTAAAAATAAAATAAAAGGCTTTAAAAATAGATAAATCAAAAATAAAAATTAAATTAAAAAATAAAATAAATGCTTTAAAAATAAAAAAAATCAAAACTAAAAATTAAGATAAAAATAAAAAACTAAAATAAATGCTCTAAAAATAAAAAAAAATTAAATCTAAAAATTAAATAAAAAAGAAAATTAAATAATTTTAAAATGCTTTAAAAATAGAAAAATTTAAAAAAAAATTAAATAAAAATTAAATTAAAAAAATAAAATTAATTAAAAATTATTAAAAAAACAAAATATAATCCGTAAAGTGCTGTAAAGTACCGTAAAAGTTCCATAAAAGGTAGTGCAGTAAAGCGCGACTGTCGTAAAACTGCCGTAAAGTGCGACTGTTGTGGTGTACGGCACCCTTTTAACGACAGTCGCGCTTTACGGCGCCTTTTACGACAGTCGCGCTTTACGGCACCTTTTGCGACAGTCGCACTTTACGGCAGTTTTGCGACAGTTTTGCTTTACGGCGCCTTTTGCGACAGTCGCGCTTTACGGCCCCTTTTACGACAGTCGCGCTTTACGGCACCTTTTATGGCAGCTTTTACGACAGTCTCGCTTTACGGCACCTTTTTGCGACAGTTTTACGACAGTCGCGCTTTACGGCAGTTTTGCGACAGCCGCGCTTTACGGCACCTTTTACGACAGTTTTGCGACAGTCGCGCTTTACGGCACCTTTTGCGACAGTCGCACTTTACGGCAGTTTTGCGACAGTCGCGCTTTACGGCCCCTTTTACGACAGTCGCGCTTTACGGCAGCGTTTGCGACAGTCGCGCTTTACGGCACCTTTTACGACAGTCGCGCTTTGCGACACCTTTTGTGACAGTCGCGCTTTACGGCAGCGTTTGCGACAGTCGCGCTTTGCGACCCATTTTACGACAGTCGCGCTTTGCGACCCATTTTACGACAGTCGCGCTTTACGGCAGTTTTGCGACAGTCGCGCTTTACGGCGCCTTTTGCGACAGTCGCGCTTTACGACCCCGTTTACGACAATCGCCCTTTACGGCAGTTTTGCGACAGTCGCGATTTACGGCACATTTTGCGACAGTCGCCCTTTACGACAGTCGCGCTTTACGGCACCAACTTTTATGCAACTTTTATGGTACTTTACAAACTTTATGGGGGTTTTTTTTGTTTTTCATTTATTTTTTTATTTTTTTGTAAATTTTCATTTATTTTTATTTTTAATTTTTCTATCTTTAAAGCTTTTTATTTTATTGTTTTAATTTTATTTTTTATTTCATTTGTATTTTTAATTTTTCTATTTCTAAAGCTTTTTATTTCATTTTTTAATTGTATTTCTTACATAATTTTTATTTTTAATTTTTTTATTTTAAAACTTTTTATTTTTAATTTTTCTATTTTTTAAGCTTTTTATTTTATAATTTTTTTAATTTTTATTTTTAATTTTTCTATTTTTGAGGCTTTTAAAAATTTTTTTAAATTTAATTTTTATTTTTAATTTTTTATTTTTAAAGCTTTTTATTTTATTTTTTAATTTTATTTTTCATTCATTTTTATTTTTAATTTTTCTTTTTTTAAAGCTTTTTATTTTATAAATTTTTATGTATTTTTATTTTTAATTTTTCTAGTTTTGAGGCTTTTTTTAAATTTTATTTTTTGTTTAATTTTTATTTATAATTTTTTTATTTTTAAAGCTTTTTATTTTATTTTTTAATTTTATTTTTTATTCATTTTTATTTTTAATTTTTCTATTTTTAAAGCTTTTTTATTTTTAAAGCTTTTTATTTTGTTTTTTATTTTGCTTTTTATTTTTAATTTTTCTATTTTTTAGGCTTTTTTAAAATTTTTGTAATTTCATTTTTTATTTGATTTTTATTTTTAAATTTTCTATTTTTAAAGCTTTTTATTTTGTTTTTTAACTTTATTTCTTATATAATTTTTTAAATTTTTTTTATTTTTAAAATTTTTTTTTTTTAATTATTCTTTTTTTGAAGCTTTTCATTTTTTATTTATTATTTAATTTTTATTTTTAATGTTTTTATTTTTTAGGCTTTTTTTTGTTTTTTAATTTAATTTTTAATTTAATATTTATTTTTATTTTTTTATTTTTAAAGCTATTTATTTTATTTTTTAATTTTATTTTTATTTTTAATTTTTCTTTTTTAAAGCTTTTTATTTTATTTTTTAATTTTATTTTGTATTTTTTAAATTTATTTTTAAAGCTTTTTATTTTGTTTTTTTAGTTTTATTTTTTATTTAATTTTTATTTTTAATTCTTCTTTTTTTAAAGCTTTTTGTAAAAATTTTTTTTATTTTTATTTTTAATTTTTATATTTTTAAAACTTCCCTTTTTTATTTTTTACTTAATTTTTATTTTTAATTTTTCTATTTTTAATGCTTTTTTCTTTTTTTTCAATTTTTAAAGCTTTTATTTTTTAAATTTTTTTTATTTATCTTTTTTTTTAATTTTTCTATTTTTAAAGCATTTATTTTATTTTTTTATATAATTTTATTTTAAATTTTTCTATTTTTAAAGCATTTATTTTATTTTTTAATTTTATTTTTTAAATTTTATTTTAAATTTTTCTATTTTTAAAGCTTTTGATTTTATTTTTTTAATTTTATTTTTTATTTAATTTTTTTAAATTTTTTTATTTTAAAGTTTTTTTTAAATTTTTTTTTTCTTTAATTTTTATTTTTGTTTTCTATTTTTAAAGCTTTTTTTTTTATTTGATTTGGTGCTGCCCAGACCAACTCAAGCTGGTGATTGTGGTGGTGTTTGAGGGTCTTGCATTACGGCACTGCCTTTTATGGAACTTTTACAGCACATTACAGCACTTTTCAGTTTTTATTTTGTTTTCCCTTTATTTTAAATTTGTTTTGTTATTTTAATTTTATTTAATTTTTATTTTTAATTTTTCTATTTTTAAAGCTTTTTTTTTTTTATATTATTTGGTGCTGCCCAAACCTGCTGTAGTGCATTTTTATACTTTGTAATACTTTGAAGTCATTTTGTTTTGTATCCCCATATTTTTCCCAAATGGTTTATCCCAAACTGTACCCCCCTCCCTTTACCTGTGTTATCCCTCTCCCGGGATGAGATCATCCCCAAACCCCACCCTGGCTCTCTGTCAATCACTCAGCCTCCCATCCCCCCCATGCAGAAGTTTCAGTCCAAGTCGTCGAGTGATCAGCCAGAGGCCGGGGGTCAGCCCCCCAAGCCTTGCCCCATACGCTGTCCTGTATGTCTGGATCCCCCAGTACCCATCCCTTAGGGTCACTTAATGGTTGGTAGGATGTTATCTACTGTCGGTTTCCACCTCCCTTTAAAGGTGACCTTGGCACATCTCCCGGGGCTCTCAGCAGGAGCCCCCTGAGGTGCAGGAGCTCCTTTGGGACTCTCAGCAGGAGCCCCCTGAGGTGCAGGAGCTCCTTTGGGACTCTTAATAAAACCTTGGATTAACCCCTGCTAAGAGTCGGCCCTTTATCATCTACTGCTGTCTCTGGTGTCTCTTGTGCTGCACAGGGGCCCAGCCCAGGTGCCCTCAGCACCCTCGGGGCACACACAGAGAGTGTCTCCCCCCAGCCCAGGTGCCCTCAGCACCCTCGGGGCACACACAGAGAGTGTCTCCCCCCAGCCCAGGTGCCCTCAGCACCCTCGGGGCACAGGGAGTGTCTCCCCCCAGCCCAGGTGCCCTCAGCACCCTCGGGGCACACACAGAGAGTGTCTCCCCCCAGCCCAGGTGCCCTCAGTACCCTCGGGGCACACACAGAGAGTGTCTCCCCCCAGCCCAGGTGCCCTCAGTACCCTCGGGGCACACACAGAGAGTGTCTCCCCCCAGCCCAGGTGCCCTCAGCACCCTCGGGGCACACACAGAGGGTGTCTCCCCCCAGCCCAGGTGCCCTCAGCACCCTCGGGGCACAGAGGGTGTCTCCCCCCAGCCCAGGTGCCCTCAGCACCCTCGGGGCACACACAGAGAGTGTCTCCCCCCAGCCCAGGTGCCCTCAGTACCCTCGGGGCACACACAGAGAGTGTCTCCCCCCAGCCCAGGTGCCCTCAGTACCCTCGGGGCACACACAGAGAGTGTCTCCCCCCAGCCCAGGTGCCCTCAGCACCCTCGGGGCACACACAGAGGGTGTCTCCCCCCAGCCCAGGTGCCCTCAGCACCCTCGGGGCACAGAGGGTGTCTCCCCCCAGCCCAGGTGCCCTCAGCACCCTCGGGGCACACACAGAGAGTGTCTCCCCCCAGCCCAGGTGCCCTCAGCACCCTCGGGGCACACACAGAGAGTGTCTCCCCCCAGCCCAGGTGCCCTCAGCACCCTCGGGGCACAGAGGGTGTCTCCCCGCTCTCGGCCGTGTTGGGGCTGCCCCCCCGGTCTCTGCCGACTCGGGACCGGCCCAGGGTTCCTGAGGGGCTCGCACAAACCCGCTCGGCCGCTGATTGTGGTGGTGTTTGAGGGTCCTCCAGGACAAGGGAGGAGACGAGAATCTTGACTCCACCTTTCAGAAGGCTGAAATATTATTTTATGATCTCTATTATATTAAAAGAAAATGAGATATTAGAACTACACTAAAAGAGCAAGGAGACATCAGAAAGCTGGAAAGGAATGAATAATAAAAACCTGGGACTGATCACAGCCCCGACACCGCTGGACCATGATTGGTCATCAAGTAGAAACAATGCACAGGAGACCAACCCAAGATGCCCCTGTTGCTAAACCATCTCCAGCCCACACTCCACAGCCAGCAGATTGTTATTGGTTCCATTTCTGTTCTGAGGCTTCTCAGGAGAAAAATCCCAGCAAAAGGATTTTCATCAAACACCTCAGTGCCAGGTGATGGCACAGGCAGCATGGGCTGGCAGAGGTCACTGTGTCATCCCTGCCAGCCCAGGTGTCACAGCAAGGAGGAGAGAGTTCACCCTGTGCTCACCCTGCAATACAGAGCAATACAACACAACACACACATTAACACAAGATTATAACCTTTTTCTGTTTTCATTACTTGTGGATTTATTGTTACAGGACACCCAAAACAACAAAAGCACACAAAAAACAGCACTCACCTACCATTAACACCCCCTTCACATTACACACAAACTCACCATCCCTCTGATCACAACTGCTAAATTACAGCCCAGCAATCCTTGGTCCTCGGGAACGTGGTTCCCGGGAGCCTCGAAAAAAATCCTCCTGCCTGACGAGAACCCCGGTCCCTGGATGGTCCACACCCAAACTTTGGCGATGAACGTCGCCTCGCAGACTGACCGGGACCCGGGAAAAAAAACCCAGCTGTGGGGAAAAAAAAAAACCAAACCAGCGGGGGATTTTTTATTCTAAATTTAAACGGAACGGGAGCGAGTCCTGAGAGCCACAGCCACAGACGGCCTGGAGGGGACATTGGGGACAATGGGGACATTGGGGACATCACTGGGGACACTCAGGGACAGAGTCCTGGGAGCCACAGCCACAGACGGCCTGGGGGGGACAATGGGGACACTGGGGACACTCAGGGACATTGGGGACAGTGAGGACATCGGGGACATCCCCGGGGATTTGGGGACACTGCAAGGATCGGGCACAGCCCCAGTGTCCCCAGGCTCAGCCCTCCCAGTCCCCCCAGTGTCCCCCCAGTGTCCCCAGTGTCCCCTCTGTCCCCAGTGTCCCCAGTCCATCCCAGTGTCCCCCCAGTGTCCCCTCTGTCCCCACCTCCACGTTGCTCCAGCGCAGAGCTCGGTTGAAATCCTCCACGGTGAGGCGGCGGCGCCGAGTGTGCTTCAGGAACTGGGAACTGTTCTGGGGAACAACGGGGAAAAATGGGGAAAAAACGGGAAAAATGGGAAAAACAGGACATGAGAGACTGGGAGCTGTTCTGGGAATGGGGAAAAACGGGAAAAATGGGAAATGAAGAATGGGGAAAAACGGGAAACGAGGAACTGGGAACGGGGATGGGAACGGGCACAATGGGAATGGGAATGGGGACGGGAATGGGGGAATGGGAACAGGATCAGGGTACCCCCGGTCCCCCCGGTACCCCCCGGTAACCTCGGTAACTCCGATACCCCCCAGTCCATCCGGTATGCCGGTACCTCCGTGGCCTCCCGCAGCCGGTAGCACACATCCTCGGCCAGCAGCGCCGCCACCTCATCGCTGAGCTCCACGCCGGCGCTCTCGGCCATGAGCCGCACCGAGTCCCGGGGCAGCTCCACGAAGCGCCGCTCCTCCCGCTCCGCCATGGCGGGGCCGGCCACGCCCACGAGGGGTGGGGTTATGCAAATAAGAGCGGCGTGGGGAGTGCCGGGAGCTCCCCGGAACTTTTCTGCCCCGGAACGCTCCGGCCGCGCTCGCTGTTCCCGCACCGGAAGGGTCGGGAGGACTCCCAAGATGGCGGCGCCCGCGCGGTTGTGTCACGTTTGGGTGGGAGCCGAGACCGGAGCCCTTAAAGGTGGGGGGGGGATCCTGAGGGGTCTGGGGGGGTCTTGGGGGGTTCGAGGAGAGTCCTGAGGTGGGATTCGAGAGGGTTCCGAGGGAGTTCCGGGGACCGGGAGGGGCCTTTGGGGGGTCCCGGGGGTGTCCGGGAAGACACTGAGGGTTTGGGGGGTGAATTTGGGGGTCGCGGGGGAGTTCCCGGGGGGTCTTGGGATGTTCGGGGTGGTCCTGGGGGGTCTCGGGGTGATCCTAAGGTTCTCGGGGGGGGGGGAGTCCTGGCGGTTTTTGGGGGTCCCGGGGGGATCCTGATGTCCCGGGGAAGGGGCCCTGTGGGGGGAGGTTTGAGGGGTCCCGGGGGAGTTCGGGAGGTTTTGGGGGGGTCTTGAGAGGGTCCTGGTGCTTTTGGGGGGTCGAGGGGGGGGGCGCGAGGTCCTAGGGAGGGACTCTGGGGGGGTTTTTGGGGGTCCCGGGGGGATCCTGAGGTCCTGGGGAGGAGTTCTGGGGGGTCCCTGGGGGGCGGTTGGGGGGACTCTGGGTGGTTTTGGGGGGGTCCCGGGGGGGGGGGTGTCCCTGACTTTCCCCTCCCCCCCCAGGGGTGAACCTGCAGCGCCGAGAGGCCACGAACCACGCGGGGGGGGAGGGGCTGAGCCGGGCCCGGGGGGTCTCGGTGCTCACCTGGGGGGACCCCGCCCAGAGCCAGGTGAGTTGGGGGGGGTGGGGTTCTGGGTTCCTGGGGGGGCTCCCGTCGGTTTTGGGGGGTCCTGAACCCCCCCCCCCGTGCCCCCCCAGGTGCTGGTGGGAGCCCTGGATCGATCCCTGAGCGTTTTCAGCACCGAGGAAGGAAAATTCACCGGGGGGAGGCTCTGCCCGGGGGGGGGCGGCGCCTTCTGCGGCCTCGGGGTGCTGGGCAGGTAAGGGGGGGGTCCTGGGAGGGTCTCAGGGGGGTTTTGGGGGTCCTGGGGGGTCCTGGGAGGGTTTCAGGGGGGTTTTGGGGGTCCTGGGGGGTTTCAGGGGCGTTTTGGGGGTGCTGGGCAGGTAAGGGGGGGGTCCTGGGAGGGGCTGGGGGGGTCCTGGGAGGGTCTCAGGGCGGTTTTGGGGGTCCTGGGGGGGTTTTGGGGGTCCTGGGGGGGTTCGGGGGGGTTTTGGGGGGAATCTTGAGGGGTGGGGGATGGGTCAGAGGCCTTGGGGGGGTCCCCAAACCCCCCCTGACCCCCCCTGCCCCCCCCAGCTCTGTGGTCACCGCGGTGGAGTCGGGGCTGGTTCGGGTCTGGGGGCAGCAGGAGGATGAGGAGGTGAGTGGGGGCTCTGGGGGGGCTCTGGGGGGGTTTTGGGGTCCCCTCCAGACCCCTCCCCAATCCCAGCCCCTTTTGGGACCTTTAGGTGGGGTTGGATGTGCCAAAAATTGGGGATTTTGGGGGGATTTTTGGTGATTTTAGGGCAGTTGTTTAGCAGGGTTTGGGGTGGTTTGGGGGTTTGGGTTTTTGGGGGGGGGGTTTGGGGTGACCCCTCCCCATTTCCAGCCCCTGTAGGAGCCGGGGCTGAGCCAAAATTGGAGATTTTGGGGGGCTTTTTAATGGGGATTTTGAGCAGGGTTTGGGGTGGTTTGGGGGTGTTTTTGGGGGCAGTTTTGGGGGGGGGTTTTGGGGTGACCCCTCCCCATTTCCAGCCCCTGTAGGAGCCAGGGCTGCGCCAAAATTGGGGATTTTGAGGGGGATTTTTGGCGGATTTTTGGGGTGTTTTTCATGGAGGATTAGAGCAGGGTTTGGGGGTGTTTTTGGGGGTTTTTTTGGGGGGGGGAGTTTTGGGGTGACCCCTCCCCATTTCCAGCCCCTGCAGGAGCTGCAGGCGGGGCCGGGGCTGTGCCAGAATTGGGGATTTTTGGTGGATTTTGGGCAGATTTTTGGGGATTTTTCAATGGGGATTTTGAGCAGGGTTTGGGGTTATTTTGGGGGGGAGTTTTGGGGTAACTCCCCCCCATTTCCAGCCCCTGCAGGAGCTGCAGGCGGGGCCGGGGCTGTGCCGGATGCGCCAGGACCCCACGAGGCCTCACGTGGTGGGCACGGGGGGGAAGGAGAACGGGCTCAAGGTGTGGGACCTGCAGCGGCCCCAGGAGCCCCTGTTCCGCGCCAAGAACGTGAGTGGCACCCCAGAAATGCACCCCAAAAATACCTCAAAACAACCCCGAAAACATCCCAGATCCAAGGCCAAAATTACCCCAAAAGTACCCAAGAATTACCCTAGAAATACCCCAAAACCATCCCAAAAATACACCAAAACAACCCTGGAAATACCCCCAGAACAACCCCAAACATAACCAAAAGCTACTCTAGAAATACCCCAGAAACATCTCCAAAAACAACCCTTAAAATATCCCAAAACCACCCCAAAAACACCCCAGAAACAACCCCAAAATGTACCTCAAAACCCCACTGAAAATATCCCCAAACCAACCCTAAAAATACCCCAAAAATATCCCAAAAACGACCACAGAAATATCCCAAAAATACTCCGATAACACCTTAAAAAATACCCCAAAATAACCTTGAATGCAACCCCAAAACACCCTAAAAATATCCCAAAAACAACAACAAAAAAATACTCAAAAGCCACCCAAAAAATACCCCAAACCAACCCCAATCACGGCGCTAAAAATGCCCAAAAAATAGCCCAAAATATCCTAAAAATATCTCAAAAAAATACCCTGAAAACATCCCAAAACTACCTAAAAATTAACCCCCAAAATACCCCAAAAATATCTCAAAAAATGCTCCGAAAAAATCCCAAAAATACCCAAAACCGACCTCAATCGCGGCACTAAAAATACCCCAAAAATACCCCAAAAATATCCCCAAAATATCCCAAAATTACATAAAACCCCCCCGGAACGTCCCCAAATGTCCCCAAATGTCCCCAAATGTCCCCAAATGTCCCCACGTGTGCTGCAGGTGAGGAACGATTGGCTGGACCTGCGCGTGCCCGTCTGGGACCGCGACCTGCAGTTCCTGCCAGGGTCACAGAGAATCGTCACCTGCACGGGGCACGGCCAGGTGAGGGCACCTGGGGACACCTGGGGGCACCTGGGGTCACCTGGGGTCACCTGGGGTCACCTGCACGGGGCATGGCCAGGTGAGGGTACCTGGGGACATTGAGGGGACATCTGGGCACACCTGGGGTCACCTGGGGGTATCTGGGGTCACCTGCACAGGGCATGGGCAGGTGAGGGCACCTGGGGGCACCTGGGGACACCTGGGGACATTGGGGGTCACCTGGACAGGACATGGACAGGTGAGGAGGCATGGGGGGCATCTGGGGGGGGCATCTGGGGGGCATTGGGGTCATTTGGGGACACCTGGGGTCACCTGCACGGGGCACAACCAGGTGAGGGCACCTGGGGGCACCTGCAGTGCCCTCCCCATGTCCCTCCCTATCTTCACCTGTCCCCTCCTGTCCCCTCCTGTCCCCTCCTGTCCCCACCTGTCCCAGGTGCGTCTCTATGACCCCTCCTGTCCCCGGCGCCGCCCGGTGCTCGACGCCGCCTTTGGGGAGGCGCCGCTGACGGCGCTGGCGCTGCCCGAGGGGAACACGTCAGTGCTGGGGGGGCCTGGGGGGTCCTGGGGGGATTTTGGAGGATCCTGAGGGGGTTTTGGGGGAATTTTTAGGGGAATTTTGGGGGATCCTGGGGGGATTTGGGGGGGATTTCAAGGGGTGCTAAGGGGGTTTGGGGGGCCCTTGGGAGATTTTGGGGGATCCCTAGGGGGTTTTGGGGGGATTTTGGGTGGTCCTGGGGATTTTGTGGGGGTCCTGAGGGGATTTAGGGGGGATTTTAGGGGGTGCTAAGGGGGTTTGGGGGGTCCTGATGGGGATTTTGGGGTGTCCTGAGAGGATTTTTGAGGAGATTTTGGGGTTTTAAGGAGCCTTTTGGGGGGTCCTGAAGGGCTCTGAAAAGCCCCCAAGTGACCCTGGGGGGGTTTGGGGGTACCCGGGGTGAATTTGGGGTGCCCGGGATTGGGGTAGGGGGGTCCCACTGCCCCCCCCCAGCCCCATTTTCCCCCTCCCCAGCTCGGTGGTCGTGGGCAGCGCCCGGGGGGACGTGGCCGTGATCGACCTGCGCAAAGGTGAGGGGGGCCCGAGGGGTTTTGGGGGGTCCCGAGGGGTTTGGGGGGGCCCGAGGGGTTTTGGGGGGGCCCGAGGGATTTTGGGGGGTCCCAGGGGGAGATTTTGGGGGGATTTTGGGGGGATTCTTGGGGGGAATTGGAGGAATTTGGCGGGACTGGGGGAATTTGGGGTGGGGGGTCCTGGGGGGTCTGGAGGAGTCTTTGGGGGATTTTGGGGGTCCAGAGTGGATTTTGAGGGGGTCCCGGGGGTCTCTGACCCCCCCGTGCTCCCCCCAGGGTGGGTCCTGAGGGCCCTGAAGGGCTTTGCAGAGGGGTTTGGGGGGATTTTGGGGGGTCCCGATGGGGATTTTGGGGGTCCTGGGGGGTCTGTGCCCCCCTGACCCCCCCGTGCTCCCCCCAGGGTGGGTGCTGTGGGCAGTGAAGGGGTTAATGGGGGAGTCCTGGGGGGGATTTTGGGGGGGATTTTGTGGATCCTGGGTGGATTTTGTGGGGTTTTGGGGGTCCTGGGTGGATTTTGGGGAGGATTTTGGGGGTCCTGGGTGGATTTTGGGGAGGATTTTGTGGGATTTTGTGGATCCTGGGTGGATTTTGGGGGGGATTTTGTTGGATTTTGGGGGTCCTGGGTGGATTTTGGGGGGGATTTTGTTGGATTTTGGGGGTCCTGGGTGGATTTTGGGGGGTCTGTGCCCCCCTGACCCCCCGTGTCCCCCCCAGGGCGGGTCCTGAGGGCCCTCAAGGGCTTTGCTGGGGGGGTCCGGGGGCTGCAGTGCCACCCCCGCCTGCCCCTCGTGGCCTCCGTGGGCCTCGATCGCTTCCTGCGCCTGCACCGGCTGGACGGGCAGCTGTGCCACAAGGTGGGACCCCAAAACCCCCCCAGAATCACCCCAAAAACACCCCAGAAACACCTGGGAAACCCCCAAAATCACCCCAAAACCCCGGGACACCCCAAAACCCCCCCAAAATCACCCCAAAAACACCTGGGAAACTCCCAAAATCACCCCAAAACCCCTGGGACACCCCAAAATCACCCCAAAAACCCCCAAAATCACCCCAAAAACCCTGGGACACCCCCAAAAATCCCTGGGACACCCCCAAAATCACCCCAAAAACCCCTGGGACACCCCAAAATCACCCCAAAAACCCTTGGGACGCCCCAAAATCACCCAAAAAACCCCTGAGAGGTACCCAAAATCACCCCAAAAACCCTGGGACACCCCCAAAATCACCCGAAAAACCCTTGGGACACCCCCCCCCCCCACCCCCACCCCCCAAAACCCCCCCAGGACCTCCCCAAATTCCTGAGATTGACCCCAAACCCCCCAAAAAAACCCCAAACCCCCCCCAAATGCCCTGAGCCCCCCAAACCCCCCCTGTCCCCCAGGTGTACCTGAAGTCGCGCCTCACCTGCCTCCTGCTGAACACACACCTGGACTGGCAGGTGAGACCCCCACCCCAAATCGCTGTTGGGGGGTCTGGGGGTGCCCCCCACCCCTGTAACCCCCCCTCCCCCCATTTCCCGCTCCCCCCAGGCCCAGGAGGAGCCCCCTCCCCAAAAAGGGGTGAAGGACGAGGAGGGGGACGAGCTGTGGGACGCGCTCGAGTCCATCCCCACCCCCAAAAAGAGCAAAAAAAGGAAAATTTCGGGGCTTTGAGGGGTCCCAGGACCCCCCAAAACCCCCCCAGGCCCCCTCCCCCGCTGTATATAACGTCCAAAATGAGGGAAATAAACGGAATTTTGGGGTTTTTGGAGAAAAAACCGGGAATTTTGTGGGAAATTGGGGCTGGGGCTGCTGGGGTGGGTGGGGAGAGCACAAAGGGATTTTTGGGGCGCGGCCCCTTTAAATCTTTAGCTCCGCCCCTCAAGGGGTTTAGCCCCGCCCCCAGCGGTTAATTAATTGTGTTAATTAGCACCTCAGTAATTAGCAGGGTTACCCCCAGCAGGCAAATTTGGGGAGGGGTCTCCGCCGGATTTTTGAGGCGACAACAACGTCACTGAATCGCGATAGAGTGACGATAATTATTAATTACTAATTAATTATTAATTATTAACTAATAATTATTAATTTAACCTGGTGTTAATTAAATTGGGGCGATTAATTAATTTAGAGTGACTGATTAAACTGGGATGATGGGCGGAGCAGAGAGGAGGCTGCAGGAGCGACACCCAGCGATGGCAGCGTGGCTGCTATCGCGATATCATTGCAATGATATCGCGATATTAATGTGACAATCGCGATTATTCAACATTTCCCATCGATTTTTGACCACCTGAGGTTCCTCCTTGGGGTTCCCTGTCCCCGGAGGCGCCGCCAGGAACCACCTGGGAGCGACAGCGACGCCAAAAAAGCGCAAACGTCGCGATAGAGACGCAAAATTTGGTGATTTTGGAGAAATTTCAGCTTTTTTTGAGGCGCTGCAATACTGGGATGATGTGGCTGCTATCGTGATATAATCACGATTTAATATATTTTTCACATGAAACGTCCCCATCGGGGCTGCACCGGGCTGCTATCGTGATATAATCGTGATATAAGGAGTTTCCAGTCTGTTTTTCACCGGTGAAAGGTCCCTGGTTGGGGTGCACCGTTCCCGGAGGCGCCGCAATACCGGGACCATGAGGTTCCTATCGCGACATGATCACGATATTTGATTCTTTTACCCTATTTTTCACCATCTCAGTTCCCCGTGTGGGGTGCACCGTTCCCGGAGGCACCACAGTACCGGGACGGTGGGGTTGATATTGCGATAGAATCACGACATAATCACGATATTGAATATTTTTAATCTGTTTTCCACCATCGAAATGTCCCCGGTTGGGGCCGCACGGTTCCCGGAGGCACCGCGATACCGGGACGATGAGCAGGGCACGGAGCGAATGCGCTGCCGAGGGTTTGCGGGGAGGGGAATCACGGCTGATATCGCGATATAGTCACGATTTAGGTCGGTTTTTATTCTGTTTTTGACCAGTAAAGGTCCCCGGTGCGGGGTGCACCGTTCCCGGAGGCACTGCAATACCGGGACGATGCGCGGAGCGGAGGGAGCAAGCTCCGGGTCCAACTCCCGAGCCCAAAAATCCGTTTAATATAAAGTCCTCTCATCGAGGACGTATCAGATATTAAACTGATAAGAACAGATACTACACTTGATCTTAGCCAAAAGGCCGAGAAGCGATGCCGGCTGATCCCCCCAGCGCCGCTCCCGGCCCCGCCCGGCCCGCCCGCACTTCACGGCCGCCCCCGCGCCGCGCTCCGACCTCTCCCGACCCCTTCTGGAACATTCTCTCCATCACATCCCGCACTTTCCTCCCGCGTTTTGTACGCAAGGACCCCGAAAATCGCGAAATTCTCCCGCAGAAAGGATCCCATCCTGCCTTTCGCGTGCGAGGTGGGTCAATAAATCTGCATAACTCCGCCCCTTTATGCAAATAGCAGACCGCTGGTGTTTCCTACCCCCGCCCACCGCTTTTCCCCGCCCCGCATTGTGATTGGCTGACCATGCATGTTAGTTTGCATTGTCTCCGCCCACTCCCGCCCCAGTTGTCGATTAGCATAACTCCGCCTCTTGTCGCACAAGCTCCGCCCCCCCCCCAGGATAGTATGGTAATTATCCGCCCGCTCATTTGCATTCGCCCTGCTCCGCCCTTGTCGTTGTGCCCACTCGGGTCCCACCTTCGCCCCCAAGGAGCCAGGGGGGAGGGGGAGCTCAGGGACCCCCCACAAAGCCCCCCAAAAAAACCCAAAAATTCACCAAAAACCCCCGCGCCGCGCTCGCACCCTTCACATCCCATTCCCGGCCTCTTTCCCCAGCTCATCCCGCGCTTTTCTCCCGCGTCCCGCATTATTCGACCCCAAAAACCCCGAAATTCTCCCTATAAAAATGATCCCAGCATGCCTTTCCCTGGCTGTTCGCGTCCATTTTGCATAACCCCGCCTCTCAGTCCGGATGGTTTCGAGTCACTCGTTTATTAGCATAATAACACTCCGATATTTGCATATTCATATCTCAGGACGGATTTGTCCCGCCCCTTTTACTCACCCAGCGGCTTTGGGGATGGCGGGAAGCGGTTTAGGGGATCTGGGGAAGTTTTGGGGTCCCTCGTTCCCTCCCAGGGGGATTTTGGGGGTACAAGAGGCACCCGAGGCATCCGGGGGTGTTCCCGTCACCGCTTTTTCCCACGGCCCCTCACATTCGGAATCACTCGGGTACTCCCGTCAGCGCTCGGCTCCCCCTATCCCCTCATAATCGGAATCACTCGGCTACTTCCGGCACCGCTCGGCTCGCTCCGCCCCGTCCCTGCGCTCGGGTATTTCCGGCACCGCTCGGCCGCTCCGCCCCGCCCCTGCGCTCGGGTATTTCCGGCACCGCTCGGCTCTTTCCGCCTCTCTCATAGAAAACTTCTGCACACAGCATCCTCTCATTAGCAGCCCCCAAATTAACGCTCATTAAGCTCTTCCCTCTAATCACCGTCTATTGATCACGCCCCCAAGGTGCTCAGCAACCCGCACAATCCCCCTAGAGACCACTTTGACCACCAAACCCCTTTAAACTCCTCAAAATTGTCTCTACAACAGTGCAAAACCAACCCTAAAAAATGGAAAGAAGCTCAGGAAGTCCCAAAATGGCTGGAATTGTGCCCAAATTCCTTTATTGTGCTCAGGAGTTGGCGTTGGGACCCTTCTTCTTGCCGAAGGTGGGCACCACGTTGACGAAGCGCCGGTTGTACTGCATGCGCCGCTTGGCCCGCCCCGTCTTCTTCTTCTTCTTCTCCTGCTTGGCCACCTGATGGAAAGCCGGGGGGTCAGGGGGGGTCTCCAAAACCTTGGCAGGGTCCCCAAACCCCGTGGGGGTCCCCAAAGCCGGGGGGAGCCCCCTCAGCGCTCACCTTGGGGGTCTGGCCCCTCACTTTGCCGGCGCGGGCGAGGGAGCCGTGGACTTTACCTGGCGGGAGGAAGGAAATTGGGGTGTTGGGGGGGTTGTTTTGCTAATTACCAGCCCGATAATTAGCGGCCCCCCTGTAATTACCGCCCAGCAGGCGCGTGGAGAGGTCCAGGGTGGTGAATTCGGGGAGGGGGCTCTGCCCCAGCACGGCCTCATCGTCCAGGGGGGTCCCGGCGTGGAGCAGCACTTGGTCCTCGGGGGGGATCCCCGAAAGCTCGGCCACCCTCTCCTGGGGGAGGGGACAAACGGGGGGGGGTCAGCACCCCAAAACCTGGGAGGGAAATTGGGGAGGGGCACAGCCCGAATTTGGGGGCTCTCACCTTGATCTGGGCGAGGGTCTCGGAGCCGGAGAGCTCGAGGGTGAGGAGGGTCTGGCCGCGGATGAAGAGCTGCATGGTGGCGGCTGTGGGGGGGAATTTGGGGGGGTTAGAGGGGGTCCCCACAGCCCAAAAATGAGGGGAACGCCCTGGAACCCCCCCCCGGATCCCCAGGAAAGGGGGAGAAGCGAGGGAGGGGCGGTTTGGGGAGATTTGAGTTATTTTTGGGGAGCTGAGTGGTGTTTTGGGGGTGACTGGGGGGTTATTGCGGGGCTGGGCTGTTTTGGGTGGGATTGTGGCAGTTTTGGGTGGGATTGTGGCAATTTTGGGGTGTTGTGGCTGTGTTGGGGTCTTTTCTGGGGGGCTGTGGATATGTTCTGGGGTGTTGTGGCTGTTTTGGGTGGGATCCTGGCAGTTTTGGTTGCGTTTTCCTCCCCTCTCCCGCCCACAGGACTTTGTCACTTGGCCTGGGGCCCTGGGGACAAAGGGCTCTGCAGGGGGGGGACACTGGGGGTCCAGTGGCAGCACCCTTGGGTGTCCCCCACCCTCAGAACGGCCCCCAACGACCCCCTCAAGGCCTCCCATAACCTCCATCACCCCAAACCTTCACAGCCCCCTCAGACTCCCCCCAAAACCCCTCCAGAGCTTCCCCAGCGGCTCCTGCAGCCCCTCCAGGCCTGAACCCCTCAGAGCCCCCCAAAAACGTCCCCAGCCCCTCCCACACCACCCCCAGACCCCCCAATAGACCCCAACCCCACAAAAAAACCCTTAAAAAACCTCCAGAGCGCGCCCCCCTCCTGAAACCCCCTCAGGATCCCCCTCCAAACCCTCCCTGAACCCCTCCCGCCCCCCCCAAAACCCCCCTGAGCCCCTCCACAACGCTCCCCTCACCCCAACCCCTCCCTTACCCTCTCCCCGTCCCCTCTGTACCCCCCAGACCCCTCAAATCCCCCCCAAATTCCCGTTCCGAGCCCCCGGGCCCGGCCCCACCTCAGCGGCTCCCTCAGGGCTCGGAGCGCGGCGCGGAGAGAGCGCGATGACGTCGCGCGTACGTACGTGCGTGCTGCGTGATGACGTCGTGAGGGCGGGAAGGAGGAGCCAAGATGGCGGCGATGGCGGCGCTGGGCCGGAGGCTGCGGGCGCTGGGCCGGGGGGTCAGGGGGGTGCAGGTACCGGGAAGGGGCTTTGGGGTGTGAGGGGTTCTTTTGGGGGACTCAGGTAAAGGGGGGGAGACGTGAGGGCGGAATTTGGGGCGTGAGGGGGAATTGGAGTGGGAGGTTTGAGGGGTGAAGGGAGGTTTGAGGGGGGTTTAGGGGAGCCCTGAGGGGATTTGGGGTTTAGGGAGGAGAAATTGGGGTGTGCCTGAGGGAATGGGGGGTTGGGAGGGAGAAGAAATTGGGGAGGACCTGGAGAGGGGAGATTTTGGGGGGGTTCTTGAAAAAGGGAGGGAAAAACTTGGGGGGGGGTCTTAGGGGTGAATTAATGGGGGAGCTGGGGGGGTCTCTGAAGGGTTTTTGGGATTTTTTGGGGGTCCCCACAGACCCCTCCCCGCTATGAGGAGTCGACGGCCGAGTTCGGGTTCGTGGAGCGGCTGCTGCCCCCCAGCCGCATCCCCGACCCCCCCCCGCACCCCAAATACCCCACCCCGTCCGGATGGAGCCCCCCCGCAGGTCAGGCACCCTGTAATTAACCCTGGGGGGGTTAATTAGCGCCGGGAGAGGGGTGATTTACCCCAAAATGGGGATCAAAAGGGTTAATTAACGAGGTGTTTAATCTGAGACTCCGGGGGACTTTAATGACTTTGTGGGGGGTGTTAATTACCCCTTGGGGGGTGCTAATTACCCCTTGGGGGGTGCTAATTACCCTCAAGGGAGCCCAAAATATTTCCCTGAAGAAGAAATTATTAATTCCAAATCGAGCAGTGAAGAGAATTTAAATTTACTTAAAGGTCGGGTGGGTGCGATTCTCCCGGGTGAGTGTTAATTACTACGGGGGGGGTTAATTACCCTGTGGGGATGTTAATTATCCTTTGGGGATGTTAATTACCACTTGGGGGTGCTAATTACCCTCGGGGGAACCCAAAATATTTCCTTGAAGGAGAAATTATTAATTCCAAACCGAATTTACTTAAATTTACTTAAGGATTTACTTGAGGGCAGGGTGCTGTTAATTACCGCGGGCAGTGTTAATTCCCTCAGGGGGGTGCTAATTCCCCCTGGGGGGTGCTAATTACCCCTGGGGGGTGTTAATTACCCCTGGGGGGTGTTAATTGCCCAGACCCCCCCCCGGATCTGCCCTATTTCGTCCGCCGTTCCCGCCTGCACAACCTGCCCGTGTACCTGGGGCTGCGGCAGGGCCGGCGCCTCACGGAGCTGCGCCGCATCCACGGCGACATCTGGGTGAGTGGGGGGCTCGGGGGGGGCTCCGGGGGGCTCGGGGGGCGCCCCCTGACCCCTCCCGTGCCCCCCCAGGCGCTGGAGCGGGACCTGAGGGCGTTCCTGGGCTCCCAGGGCGTGCCCGAGGTGGCGGCGCAGGTGAACGAGGTGACGGGGACGCTGCGGCTCAGGGGACACTGGGGGGCTCAGGTGAGGCAGTGGCTGCTCCAGAGGGGCTTCTAGAGACCCCCAGGTCTGCCGGGGGACCCCAGGTCTGCAAGGGGGACCCCGAAGTCTGCGAGGGATCTGCGGTGGGAACACCTGGAGCAGCTTGAAATGGACCCTGGGCAGTGAAACTTCTTCTGGGAGCACCTGCAGATCTACCTGGGCACCCCAAAATCTGTTTGGGGCACCTCCAGATCCACCTGGAGCATCCCAAAATCCATTTGGGACACCTTTAAATCCACCTGGAGCACCCCAAAATCTGCCTGGAATCTGCTGTGGACAGCCCCAAACCCCAAAATCTGTTGGGGGAACGTCAGAATCTGTGCTGGGATCCTGAAATCCACCTGGGGTACCCCAAAATCCTTGGGGGGAACCCTGAAATGCACAGAGAGGATCCCAAAATCCACCTTGGAGTACCCCAATATCTCCTGGGAGCCCCCAAAAACCAAACAAAGCCCCCCAAAAACCAAACAAAGCCCCCCAAAAACCAAAGCCCCCCAAAACCGTAACAAACCCCAATAAAGGCCTCGGGTAACTCCTCACAGCCTCTTTATTTACAACGTGCCCCCCCCCCCAAATTTTGGGGAGGGGTCCCAGGGTCTGTACAGGGTGGGGGTGGGGGCTGAGCCCCCTCCTCAGCTCTGCCCGTAGTAGTGGCCGTAGCCCCAGGGGCTCTGGTAGCCGTAGGTGCCGTAGCCCTGCTGGGGAGGAAGGGGTTAAAAGGGGAGGGGGCTCAGCCTGGGAACGCCCTGGAGACCCCAAAGCCCCTCCCCCAAATCACCCACCTGGTACCAGTAGTTGTAGGAGGGGTTGGGGTCCCCAGCCCCCGAAAAGTTGTGGGGTCCCAGGAGCCCCGAGGGGTCCTCGGGACGGAGCCGTTTGTCCTCGGGTTCCTCTGAGCTGGGGGGGAAAAAGGGGAAAAATTGGGGGAAATGTGGGGGAAAAAGGGGGAAAAATGGGGGGAAATGTGGGGGGGAAAAGGGGAAAATTTGGGGGAAATGTGAGGGGGAAAATTGGGGGGAAAAGGAGAAAATATGGGGCGAATTTGGGATTAAAATGGGGGGAAGTGGAGCAAGAGTGGGGGGAACTGGGGTAGAAGCAGGGGCTGATTTGGGGCTGATTTTGAGCTGCCTTGGGGCTGATTTTGGGGTTGATTTGGGGCTGATTTGGGGGCTTGTTTGGAGGCCATTTTGGGGCTGATTTTGGGGCCAACTGGGGCCATTTTGGGACTCATTTAGGGCCAATTTATGGCTGATTTGTGGCCGATTTTGGGGTCATTTGGGGCTGATTTTGAGGCCATTTTGGGACCGATTTGGAGTTGATTTAGGGCTATTTTGGGGCCGACTTTGGGGTAGATTTGGGGCCGATTTTGAGGCCATTTTGGGGCTGATCTAGGGCTGATTATGGGGTTGATTTGGGGTCACTTTGGGCCAATTTTGTGGCTATTTTGGGGCTGATTTGGGGCCATTTTGTGGCCATTTTGGGCTGACTTGGGGCCATTTTGGGGCTCCCGGGGTCTCACCCGTTCTCGGGCGCCCGTTTCCGGGCCACGTGCGCCTTCAGCATCTTCTGGTGCTCATCGTAGGCCTTGAGCAGGCTGGGGAGGGGGCAGCGCTCAGGGGGGAGCCCCCAGACCCTTTTTGGGGTCCCCCCAGGCTGTTCTGTCCTTGAGCAGGCTGGGGAGGGGGCAGCGCTCAGGGGGGAGCCCCCAGACCCGTTCTGGGGTCCCAGGGGGAGCCCCCTGACCCATTTTGGGATCCCATGCAGGGCCCCCAGCCCCATTTCTCTGTCCCACAGGGATCCCCCAGCCCCATTTCCCACAGGGATCCCCCAGCCCCATTTCCCAGCCCCATTTCAGGGTCCCACAGGGATCCCCCATTTCCCATCCCCAAGGACCTCCCCCAGCCCCATTTCCCATCCCCAGGGGCTCCCCCATCCCCATTTCCCACAAGGATCCCCCAGCCCCATTTCCCAGCCCCATTTCCCATCCCCAGGGGCTCCCCCAGCCCCATTTCCCACAAGGATCCCCCATCCCCATTTCCCACAAGGATCCCCCATCCCCATTTCCCATCCCCATTTCCCACAAGGATCCCCCAGCCCCATTTCCCAGCCCCATTTCCCCGCCCCAGGGGCTCCCCCAGCCCCATTTCCCACAAGGATCCCCCAGCCCCAGGGGCTCCCCCAGCCCCATTTCCCCGCCCCAGGGGCCTCCCCCAGCCCCATTTCCCACAAGGATCCCCCAGCCCCATTTCCCAGCCCCATTTCCCACAAGGATCCCCCATCCCCATTTCCCATCCCCATTTCCCATCCCCATTTCCCACAAGGATCCCCCAGCCCCATTTCCCAGCCCCATTTCCCATCCCCAGGGGCTCCCCCAGCCCCATTTCCCAGCCCCATTTCCCACAAGGATCCCCCACCCCATTTCCCATCCCCAGGGGCCTCCCCCATCCCCATTTCCCACAAGGATCCCCCAGCCCCATTTCCCAGCCCCATTTCCCATTCCCATTTCCCATCCCCAGGGGCTCCCCCCTCCCGCGGCCCCACCTGTGGATGCTGGAGCCGAAGTCCTCCAGGAACTCCACGCGGCGCTGCGAGAAGAGCAGCTTGGCCTCGGGGGGCAGGCGGCTGCGCAGGGCGCGCTCGAAGCAGCTCATGGTGTTGCCCTCGTTCTGCCCCACGTCCGCCCCAAACTCCATCTCCAGCAGGTTGGCGTGGAGCCGGGCGTTCTCCTGGGCACCGGGCACAGGCGGCTCAGGGGGCTGCAGGGGCTTGGGGGGGACCAGAGGGGGCTCAGGGGGGCTGCAGGGGTTTGGGGGGGTCCTATAGGGGGCTCAGGGGGGCTGCAGGGGCTTGGGGGGGTCCTATAGGGGGCTCAGGGGGCTGCAGGGGCTTGGGGGGACCAGAGGGGGCTCAGGGGGGGCTGCAGGGGCTTGGGGGGACCAGAGGGGGCTCAGGGGGGGCTGCAGGGGCTTGGGGGGGACCAGAGGGGGCTCAGGGGGGGCTGCAGGGGCTTGGGGGGACCAGAGGGGGCTCAGGGGGGGCTGCAGGGGTTTGGGGGGGTCCTATAGGGGGCTCAGGGGGGCTGCAGGGGCTTTGGGGGGGTCCTATAGGGGGCTCAGGGGGGCTGCAGGGGTTTGGGGGGTCCTATAGGGGGCTCAGGGGGGCTGCAGGGGCTTTGGGGGGTCCTATAGGGGGCTCAGGGGGTCCTATAGGGGGTTTGGGGGCTCTTAGAATGGATTTGGAGGGGCTGGAGGGGATTTGAGGGGGACTAAAGGGGGTTTGGGGGTTGTAGAGGGGATTTGAGGGGGCTGGGGGGTTTGGGGGAGTCTTAGAGGGGATTTGGGGGGGTCTTAGAAGGGGTTTGAGGGGTCTCAGAGGTCGTTTGGGGGGCTTAGAGGGGGTTGGGGGGTCCTAGAGGGGGTTTAGGGGGTCCTATAGGCGGTTTGGCGGGGGCTGGACGAGGTATATAATAATAACATATAATATAATATAATATAATATAATATAATATAATATAATATAATATAATATAATATAATATAATATAATATAATATAATATAATATAATATAATATTTTTATATTTATTATTATTTTATAATAATAAATATAAATAATAATTTATTATAACATAAATAATTTATTATATTATATTATTTATTATTTTTATTATTTTTAAGTAACTTTAAGGCAGCATTACTAATATATATTATACTACCATTATATAATAGTATATTATTATAAAGTTATTTTATATGATTTTTTCTTATAATGTTACATTATATAATTTTTCTTATAATATTATTTTATATGATTTTTCTTATGACTTTTTATATTGTTTTTCTACGATTTTTTAAATAACTTTATATATAAATATATATGTATTTTTATATATAAATATGCATATATATATAAATATGCGTATACTTATATATTTTTATAAATAGATATACATATATTTATATATAAATATACATATATAAATATGCATATATTTATATATTTATAAATAGATATACATATATTTATATATATTTATATATAAATATACAAACACATATCTATTTATATGTGAATATACAAACATTTATATATGTTTCTATATAAATATACAAATATTTATATGCATTTATATAAATGTATATATTAATTTTTTTTTTTTTTTTTTAATGAATTCAGTCTCAGCCCTCTGGACTCACCGGGTCCTTCTCGAGGGCCTCCTCGAGCACCTTTCTGGCCCTGCCCAGGTTTTTCTGCACCTTGCACACCTGCCGGGCCAGTTTGACGGCGTAGAAGGAGCCCAGGGGCCGCCCCTCGTTGGCCCTCATGGCCTCGAGCAGCAGCGCCTCGGCCTCGGCCACGCGCCCGTGCCGGCGCTCCAGGGACACCCGGCGCAGGCGCACCATGGCCAGGCCGGGCACCGCGGCCTCGAAACTGCGCAGGATGCGCCGGGCTTCATCCACGTTCCCTGAAAAACGGGGTAAAAACGGGGGAAATTGGGTAAAAATGGGTGAAAATGGGTGAAAATGGGTGAAAATGGGGTTATTGGGGTTACTGGGGTTATTGGGGTTACTGGGGTGACGCGCTCCAGGGACACCCGGCGCAGGCGCACCATGGCCAGGCCGGGCACCGCGGCCTCGAAACTGCGCAGGATGCGCCGGGCCTCGTCCACATTGCCTGGGGAATGGGGTAAAAATGGGTAAAAACGGGGGAAAATGGGGTAAAAATGGGGGAAAATGGGGTTATTGGGGTTACTGGGGTTATTGGGGTTACTGGGGTGACGCGCTCCAGGGACACCCGGCGCAGGCGCACCATGGCCAGGCCGGGCACCGCGGCCTCGAAACTGCGCAGGATGCGCCGGGCCTCGTCCACATTGCCTGGGGAATGGGGTAAAAATGGGTAAAAACGGGGGAAAATGGGGTAAAAATGGGGGAAAATGGGGTTATTGGGGTTATTGGGGTGACGCGCTCCAGGGACACCCGGTGCAGGCGCACCATGGCCAGGCCGGGCACGGCCGCCTCGAAACTGCGCAGGATGCGCCGGGCTTCATCCACATTGCCTGGGGAATGGGGTAAAAACGGGGGAAATGGGGTAAAAATGGGGTAAAAATAGTGTAAAATGGGGTAAAATGGGTAAAAATGGGGTTACTGGTGTCCCAGCCCTGGCACGGCTGCCTTGAAACTGCGCGGGATGCGCCGCGACTCATCAACATTGCCTGGGAAAATGGGTAAAAATGGGGCAAAAAGAGATCAGGGGTGTCCTGGCAGGGTTATTGGGGCGCCCAGGGTGGGTTATGGGGTGCCCAGGATGCTTTTAGGGCTCCCTGGTGCAGTTTGGGGGCTCCCACGTTGATTTTAGAGGTCTCTGAGTCACTCTGGGGTGAGATTTGAGCCCGACCCCGGCTCGGAGCGTTTTGGGACCAAGCCCCCGGTGCGGGTGAGCCCCAGGTCAGTCCCAGGTTTTGGGGCTCCCCGGATTCGGGGTCCGGCCGTGCCCTGACCTTGCTTCTCCTCGAAGGCGGCCCAGAGCAGGTGGATGTTGGGCTTGCGGGGCAGGTGGAAGCCGCAGGCGCGCTGGAAAACGCTGCGGGCGCCCGGCACCGTGCGCGACTCCAGGTACCGCGTGTACTGCGGGGAAAACGGGGAAAATGGGGGGAAATATGGGGGGGAAAATGGGGGATTAATGGGGGAAAGATGGGGGATAATGGGGGATTAACAGGGGAATAATGGGGGGAAAATGGGGGGAAAACGGGGGATTAACGGGGGGAAAAATGGGGGAATAACGGGGGAATAACGGGGGAATAATGGGGGAAAATGGGGGAATAACGGGGGGAAAATGGGGGAATAACGGGGGAATAACGGGGGAATAATGGGGGAATAACGGGGGGAAAATGGGGGAATTACAGGGGAACAATGGGGGAATAACGGGGGGAAAATGGGGGAAAACGGGGGGGGGGAATTACAGGGGAAAATGGGGGAAAATCAGGGGAAATAACGGGTGAATAATAGGGGAATAATGGGGAGATAATGGGGGGATAATGAGGGACTAATGGGGGAATAATGGGGGAAAATGGGGGGAAATGAGGGGGAATAATGGGGGAGAAATGGGGGGGAAATGGGGGGATAATGGAGGAAACAATGGGGGAAAAATGGGGGAAAAATGGGGGGAAAAATGGGAGAAAAAATGGGGGAATATTGGGGGAAATGGGGGAATAATGGGGGAAATACCGAGGGAATAATGAGGGAATGAAGAGGGAAAATGGGGAAAAAAGGGAGAAAAAGGGGGAGCAAAAGGTGGAGAAATGAGGAGGAGAAAAGGAGAAGAGAAAAATGGAAAGAAAAGAGAATTGGGGTGAAAAGCGGCGTTGTATTTCAAACAGTGGGGATTTTGGGGATAGGAGCAGGGATTTTGGGGTGAGAAGCGGGGATTTTGGGGCCTGGAGCAGTGTGAATTGGTGAGTTTGGGGGATAGGAGCAGGGATTTTGGGGTGAGAAGAAGGGATTTTGGGGATAGAAGAAGGGATTTTGGGGCCAGGACCAGGGTGAATTGGTGAGTTTGGGGATTTCAGGGGTTTTGGGGATAAATCAGGGATTTTGGGGCTAAATCAGGGATTTTGGGGCCTGGACCAGGGTGAATTGGTGAGTTTGGGGATAAATCGGGGATTTTGGGGATAAATCAGGGATTCTGGGGATAAATCAGGGATTTTAGGGCCTGGACCAGGGTGAATTGGTGAGTTTGGGGATAAATCGGGGATTTTGGGGATAAATCAGGGATTTTGGGGCTAAATCAGGGATTCTGGGGCCTGGAGCAGGGTGAATTGGTGAGTTTGGGGGATAAAAGCGGGGATTTTGGGGATAAAAGCAGGGATTTTGGGGCCAGGACCAGGGTGAATTGGTGAGTTTGGGGATAAATCAGGGATTTTGGGGATAAATCAGGGATTCTGGGGATAAATCAGGGATTTTGGGGATAAATCGTGGATTTTGGGGATAAATCAGGGATTTTGGGGATAAATCAGGGATTCTGGGGATAAATCAGGGATTCTGGGGATAAATCGTGGATTTTGGGGATAAATCAGGGATTTTGGGGATAAATCAGGGATTTTGGGGATAAATCAGGGATTCTGGGGCCAGGACCAGGGTGAGTTGGGGGATTTCAGGGGTTTTGGGGCCAGGACCAGGGTGAGTTGGGGGATTTCAGGGGTTTTGGGGCCAGGACCAGGGTGAGTTGGGGGATTTCAGGGGTTTTGGGGCCAGGACCAGGGTGAGTTGGGGGATTTCAGGGGTTTTGGGGCCAGGACCAGGGTGAGTTGGGGATTTCAGGGGTTTTGGGGCCAGGACCAGGGTGAGTTGGGGGATTTCAGGGGTTTTGGGGCCAGGACCAGGGTGAATTGGTGAGTTGGGGATTTCAGGGTTTTGGGCACCTTGACCCAGAACTCCTCGTAGAGGGCGCAGGCGATGAGGCAGCGCTCGAAGAGGACGATGCTGCGCTCCTGCGAGCCCGCGGCCACCTCGAAGTCCAGGTACTCACGCCAGTTCCGCAGCTGCGCCCGCTCCAGGGGCTTCACGTGGAAATAGGGGCGCTTGATCTGCCAGGAATGGGGGAAATTGGGGTTCACGTGGGAATAGGGGCGCTTGATCTGCCAGGAATGGGGGAAATTGGGGTTCACGTGGAAATAGGGGCGCTTGATCTGCCAGGGATTGGGGAAATTGGGGTTCATGTGGAAATAGGGGCGCTTGATCTGCCAGGAAATGGGGATTTGGGGTTCACGTGGGAATAGGGGCGCTTGATCTGCCAGGAATGGGGGAATTTGGGGGGATTTGGGGGATTTGGGGGATTCCAGGACAATTCCAGGACGATTCCAGGGGGATTGCAGGACAATTCCAGGACAATTCCAGGGGGATTCCAAGGGGATTCCAGGGGATTCCAGGACAATTCCAGGGGGATTCCAGGGGATTCCAGGACAATTCCAGGACAATTCCAGGACAATTCCAGGGAATTCCAGGGGGATTCCAGGACAATTCCAGGGAATTCCAGGACAATTCCAGGGAATTCCAGGGGGATTCCAGGACAATTCCAGGACAATTCCAGGACAATTCCAGGGAATTCCAGGGGGATTCCAGGACAATTCCAGGGAATTCCAGGACGATTCCAGAGGATCCCAGCCCTTCCACCCACCCCATCCTCGAAGTTCCAGCGCTTGCTGACTTCGGCCTCGTTCTGGGCGTGGATTTGCTGCCGCATGGAGATCACGAGCTCCCGGATCTTCTCCTGGTCCAGATCCTCCTGCAAAATCCAACAACAAATAATGAATAATGAATAATGAATAATAAATAATAAATAATAAATAATAAATACTGAATAATGAATACTGAACAATGAATAATAAATAATAAATAATAAATAATAAATACTGAATAATGAATAATAAATAAGAAACAATAAATAATAAATAATAAATACTGAATAAATAATAAATAATAAATAATAAATACTGAATAATAAATAATAAGAAATACCGAATAATAAATAATAAATACTGAATAATAAATAATGAATAATAAATAATAAATACTGAATAATAAATAATAATAAATAATAAATAATGAATAATAAATACTGAACAATAAATAATAAATAATAAATACTGAATAATAAATAATAAATAATAAATAATAAATAATAAATAATAAATAATAAATACAGCCGTTTGTTATTGGTGATTAATTTTAAAAAGCTAGCAATGATAAGATAAAGCAGTAAATAAAGCCAAATAATGAGAAAGAAATCCATTAAAATAAAAATCCAATTTAAATAAATAATATAAATATATAAATATATAAATAATAAATATATTTATATAAATATTATATATATTATATATTATATATTATATATTATATTATATAAATATATTATATTTATATTATATTATATTATACTATTTATTATATTATATTATTTATATTATATTATATTTATATTTATAATATATTATATAAATATATTATATAAATATATAAATATTATATAAATAATAAATATATTTATATAAATATATAAATAATAAATTTCTTTTCAATGAAAAGAAATAAATCCGCATTAGTGAATGTGGATTTATTGTGAATCACATCCCCAAGGTGAATAAAGATCAATAAGCACAAAATAAGGACATCAAAATAATAAAGAAATAGTCTGAAATAAGATGTTAAGGAATAAATTCATGGCAAGAAATGAAGAAATGAAGGTTTTAACCCCTCTAAAGCCACGGGAAAAGCAGAATTCCTGGTTTTTAAAGTGGAATTCCCGGTTTTTGGGAATATCCCGGATTTTAAAGTGGAATTCCCGTTTTTTAAAGCAGAATTCCTGGTTTTTGGGAATATCCCGTTTTTTAAAGCCCAATTCCCAGGTTATAAAGCCCAATTCCCGTTTTTTAAGCAGAATTCCCGGTTTTTAAGGCGGAATTCCCAGTTTTTAAGCACAATTCCCAGGTTATAAAGCGCAATTCCCGTGTTTTGGGAATATCCCGGTTTTTAAGCACAATTCCCGTGTTTTGGGAATATCCCGTTTTTTTAGCCCAATTCCCATTTTTAAGCCCAATTCCCGGTTTTTAAGCCAAATTCCCGGTTTTTAAGCCCAATTCCCGTTGATTTAAGGCCCAATTCCAGTTTTAGCCCCATTCCCGTTGATTTAAGGCCCATTCCCGTTGATTTAAGCCCCGTTCCCGTTGATTTAAGCCCCGTTCCCGTTGATTTAAGGCCCGTTCCTGTTGATTTAAGCCCCATTCCCGTTGATTTAAGCCCCATTCCCGTTGATTTAAGCCCCATTCCCGTTTTTAGCCCCATTCCCGTTGATTTAAGGCCCATTCCCGTTGATTTAAGGCCCCATTCCCGTTGATTTAAGCCCCATTCCCGTTGATTTAAGGCCCATTCCCATTGATTTAAGGCCCATTCCCGTTGATTTAAGCCCCATTCCCGTTGATTTAAGCCCCATTCCCGTTTTTAGCCCCATTCCCGTTGATTTAAGGCCCATTCCCGTTGATTTAAGGCCCATTCCCATTGATTTAAGGCCCATTCCCGTTGATTTAAGCCCCATTCCCGTTTTTAGCCCCATTCCCGTTGATTTAAGCCCCATTCCCGTTGATTTAAGCCCCATTCCCGTTGATTTAAGGCCCATTCCCATTGATTTAAGGCCCGTTCCCATTTTTAGCCCCATTCCCGTTGATTTAAGCCCCATTCCCGTTGATTTAAGGCCCATTCCCGTTGATTTAAGGCCCGTTCCCATTTTTAGCCCCATTCCCATTGATTTAAGCCCCGTTCCCGTTGATTTAAGGCCCATTCCCATTGATTTAAGCCCCGTTCCTGCTGATTTAAGGCCCGTTCCCGTTGATTTCAGCCCCGTTCCCGCTGATTGATTTCAGCCCCGTTCCCGGTGTCGCGCGGTACCTGCGGCTCGGCCCCGGCCCCGGCGCGCGGCTCCTCCTCCTCCTCCTCGCCCGGCGGCCGCTCCGGGCCCTGCGGCGGGGCCGGGCCGGGGCCGGGGCCGAGCTTGGAGCGGAGCCAGAGCAGCTCCTCGGGGGTGAGGATGGCCCCGGGCGGGTGCTGCAGGACGTGCGCCTTGAACCTGCGGGGACGCGGCGAGCACAGAGGAAAACGGGGAATCACAGCGGGAATCGGGGAATCACAGCGGGAATGGGGAAATCACACACGAAAAACGGGGAATCACAGCGGGAATCGGGGAATCACAGCGAAAAACGGGGAATCACAGCGGGAATCGGGGAATCACAGCGGGAATGGGGAAATCACACACGAAAAACGGGGAATCACAGCGGGAATCGGGGAATCACAGCGAAAAATGGGGAATCACAGCGGGAATCGGGGAATCACAGCGAAAAAACGGGGAATCACAGCGGGAATCGGGGAATCACAGCGAAAAACGGGGGAATCACAGCGAAAAACGGGGGAATCACAGCGGGAATGAGAAATCACAGCGAAAATGGGGAATCACAGCGAAAATGGGGAAATCACAGCAAAAATGGGGAAATCACAGCAAAAATGGGGAATTCACAGCAGGAATGGGGAATCACAGCCGGAATCGGGGAATCACAGCGAAAAACGGGGAATCACAGCGGGAATCGGGGAAATCACACACGAAAAACGGGGAATCACAGCGAAAAACAGGGGAATTACAGCGAAAAACAGGGGAATCACAGCGGGAATCGGGGAATCACAGAGAAAAATGGGGAATCACAGAGAAAAATGGGGAATTCACAGTGAAAAATGGGGAATCACAGCGGGAATCGGGGAAATCACACACGAAAAACGGGGAATCACAGCGAAAAACAGGGGAATTACAGCGAAAAACAGGGGAATCACAGCGGGAATCGGGGAATCACAGAGAAAAATGGGGAATCACAGAGAAAAATGGGGAATTCACAGTGAAAAATGGGGAATCACAGCCGGAATCGGGGGAATCACAGCGAAAATGGGGAAATCACAGTGAAAAATGGGGAATCACAGCGGGAATCGGGGAAACCACAGCGAAAAACGGGGAATCACAGCGAAAATGGGGAATCACAGCGGGAATGGGGAATTCACAGTAAAAACGGGGAAATCACAGCGGGAATGAGAAATCACAGCGAAAATGGGGAATCACAGCGAAAATGGGGAAATCACAGCAAAAATGGGGAATTCACAGCAGGAATGGGGAATCACAGCCGGAATCGGGGAAATCACAGCAAAAACGGGGAATTCACAGAGAAAATGGGGAAAACACAGCGAAAAATGGGGAATTCACAGGGAAAACGGGGAAATCACAGCAAAAACAGGAATTCACACCCAAAAACGGGGAAATCACACACGAAAATGGGGAATTCACACCCGGAATTGGGGAATTCCCAATTGAAATCAGGAAATTCACATCCAGAAATGGGGAATTCTCACCCAGAATTGGGGAATTCACACCCGGGATTGGGGAATTCCCACCTGGATTTCAGGATTTCCTCCACCAATTTAGGGATTTCTCCCCAGGAGAATCCCAGCAATGCCAGGATTTTCCTGAGGTTTTTCCCCAGGGAATTCCCAGGGAATTCCCACTCAATTCCCGCTGTTCTCCCACTCAATTCCTGCTGTTTCCCTGATCTTTTTGTAGTGAATTTCCGCTGATTTCCCAGGGAATTCCCAATGTTTTCCCACCATTTCCCCAGGGAATTCCTGGTGAATTTCTGCTGTTTGCTTCCCCACTCTTTTCCCTCTGTTTCCCCAGGGAATTCCCGCTGTTTCCCACTCTTTTCCCTCTGTTTCCCTGGCATTTCCTCGTTATTTCCCCACTGTTTTCCCATGGAATTCCTGCTGTTCCCCTGCCATTTTTTCCCAGGGATTTCCAGGTGTTTTCCCAGTGCATTCCCAGTGAATTCCCGGTGTTTTCCCAGGGAATTCCCAGGGATTTCCAGGTGTTTGTTTTCCCCGGGAATTCCCGGTGTTTTCCCAGTGCATTCCCAGTGCATTCCCAGTGAATTCCTGGTGCATTCCCGGTGTTTTCCCAGTGCATTCCCGGTGCATTCCCGGTGCATTCCCGGTGTTTTCCCAGGGAATTCCCAGTGAGTTCCTGGTGCATTCCCAGTGCATTCCCGGTGTTTTCCCAGTGCATTCCCGGTGTTTTCCCGGTGCGTTCCCGGTGCGTTCCCCGCTCCCCACCTCTCCCAGTGGTGGCTGTAGAGCTGCGTGGGCATGGACAGCAGGCGGTCGTAGATGGCCGTGACCGCCCGGAGGTCGCCGCGCTCCCGCTCCCACTCCAGGTAGGATTCCCAGAGTTTGTCGGAGCGGAAATCCATCCCTGCCGCTGCCAGCGCCGCCTCGAACGCCCTGGGAGACCCCCGGGTCACCGCGGGCACCGGGAGAGGGGGAAACTCTGGGAAAGGGGGGGAGAATCCCAGGGAAAGGGAGGGGGAGAATCCCGGGAAAAGGGGGGGAGAATCCCAGGGAAAGGGAACGGGAGAATCCCGGGAAAAGGGGGGGGATGACTGGGAAATGGGGAAGAGAATCCTGGGAAATCTGGGGGCAAAATCCTGGGAAAAGAAGGGGGAATCCTGGGAAAGTAGGGGGGGGAACATGGGAAACGGTGGGAGGAGAATCCCAGAAAAAGGAGGGCGGGGAGAATCCCAGGCAATGGGGGGAGAATCCTGAGAAAAGGGTGGGAGATTCCCAGGACAAGCCAGGGCTCGCTCCCAGAGCCATTCCTGGACATTCCTGAGACATTCCCAGAGACATTCCCAGGATATTCCCAGGACATTCCCAGGCCATTCCCAGGATTTCTCAGGGATATTCCCAGGACATTCCCAGGATTTCTCAGGGCCATTCCCAGGACATTCCCAGGATTTCTCAGGGACATTCCCAGGGCCATTCCCAGGACATTCCCAGGATTTCTCAGGGACATTCCCAGGACATTCCCAGGATTTCCCCTCGCTCACCCCCGCACGCGCTGGGCGCTCTCGGGCCATTCCCAGGGCCATTCCCAGGACATTCCCAGGCCATTCCCAGGATTTCTCAGGGATATTCCCAGGACATTCCCAGGATTTCTCAGGGCCATTCCCAGGACATTCCCAGGACATTCCCAGGCCATTCCCAGGATTTCTCAGGGACATTCCCAGGGCCATTCCCAGGACATTCCCAGGATTTCTCAGGGACATTCCCAGGACATTCCCAGGATTTCCCCTCGCTCACCCCCGCACGCGCTGGGCGCTCTCGGGCCATTCCCAGGGCCATTCCCAGGACATTCCCAGGATTTCAGGGACATTCCCAGAGACATTCCCAGGATATTCCCAGGACATTCCCAGGATTTCTCAGGGCCATTCCCAGGACATTCCCAGGACATTCCCAGGCCATTCCCAGGATTTCTCAGGGGTATTCCCAGGACATTCCCAGGATTTCTCAGGGACATTCCCAGGACATTCCCAGGATTTCCCCTCGCTCACCCCCGCACGCGCTGGGCGCTCTCGGGCCGCGCGGGGTCCAGCGAGCTCTGCAGGAGGCTGATGTAGTGCAGCCACAGCTCCAGGCTCAGCGGGATGGACTGCAGCCCCCGCTCCAGCACCTGCGGGGGAACTGGGGTCACCTGGGGGGCACCTGGTACACCTGGGATACACCTGCGGGCACCTGGGGTACACCTGGAACAGCTGGGATACAGCTGGGGTACAGCTGGGGCACCTGAGGGGCACCTGGAAAAGCTGGGGTACACCTGGGGGCACCTGGTACACTTGGGATACACCTGGGGGCACCTGCGGTCACCAGGGGCACCTGGGGGGGCACCTGGGGAACCTGGGGGGCACCTGGGGGGCACCTGGTACACTCGGGATACACCTGGGATACACCTGGGATACACCTGGTACACTTGGGATACACCTGGGATACACCTGGGGTACACCTGGTACACCTGGGATACACCTGGGATACACCTGGGGGCAGCTGGGGCATCTGGGATGTACCTGGGGGCAGCCAGGCTCCTGCACCACCCCTCTCTGCCTGGGGGAAATGGGGATTTTCCTCCCCAAAACCTCGGGAGAAAAGGGGATTTTAACCCCCAAAAAATCAGGGAAAAAAGGGGATTTTAACCCCCAAAAAATCAGGAAAAAAAAGGGATTTTAACCCCCAAAAAATCAGGAAAAAAAGGGGATTTTAACCTCCAAAAAATCAGGAAAAAAAAGGGATTTTAACCCCCAAAAGATCGGGAAAAAAGGGGATTTTAACCCCCAAAAAACGAGGAAAAAGGAGGATTTGCTGGCCAGAGGCTGCCCCACCTGCTGGGCGCGGCGGGCGCTGCCCAGGCGCCGCTCCAGCTCGGCGTACTTGCGCCAGTAGCCGTAGCAGTACGGGTAGCGCTGGAAGAAGGCGTCGAAGGCGCGGCGGGCGGCCTCCAGCAGCTCCTGGGGGAAAAGGGGGAGAGAAGGGGCTTAGAGGGAAGATTTGGGGGGGTTTATGGGGGTATTTGGGGGGTTTATGGGGATATCGGGGGGTTTGGGGGGGATATCGGGGGGTTAGAGGGGAAATTAGGGGGAAAAAAGGGGGGTTGCAGGGGAAATGGGGGGGTTTAGAGGGGAAATAGGGGGTTTTGGGGGGAGTATTGGGGGTTTAGAGGGGAAATTGGGGGGTTTGGGGGGTTTAGAGGGAGCGTTGGGGGTTTAGAGGGAAAATTTGGGGTTTATGAGAAGTGTTGGGGGGTTTGCAGGAGATATTGGGGGGTTTACAGGGAGTATTGGGGGATTTAGAAGCTCAGCGGCTCAGGGGGGTCAATTTTGGGTCTGGGGGTGTCACTGAAGGCTCTGAGTGGGTCGGTTTTGGGTCTGGGGGGGGCCGGTTTTGGGTCTGGGGTCCCGGGCCTGGGTTCACCTCCTGCTCCACGTAGGCCAGCAGCTCAGGGGAGTCACTCACGGCTCTGGGGTGTTGGTTTGGGTCTGGGGGTGTCACTCACGGCTCTGGGGGTGTTGGTTTGGGTCTGGGGGTGTCACTCACGGCTCTGGGGTGTTGGTTTTGGGTCTGGGGGGTGCCACTCACGGGTCTGGGGTGTTGGTTTTGGGTCTGGGGGTGTCACTCACGGGTCTGGGGTGTTGGTTTTGGGTCTGGGGGTGTCCCTAACGGGTCTGGGGGTGTCACTCACAGCTCTGGGGGTGTCACTCACAGCTCTGGGGGTGTCACTCACGGCCCTGGGGGTGTCACTCACAGCTCTGGGGTGTTGGTTTTGGGTCTGGGGGTGTCACTCACGGCCCTGGGGGTGCCACTCACGGCCCTGGGCTCCCGGGCTCACCTCCTGCTCCACGTACGCCAGCAGCTCGGTCCAGGCTCCGAAGTCGTGGGGGCTGCCCTGGGCCGCCCCCCAGAGCCGCTGGAACTCGGGCGGGAACGGCGGCGGCTCCTCCGGGGGCGGCTCCGCGGGGGGAGGGGCCCCGTTCGGGGCCGACGGGGGCGGAGGGGCCGCACCGGGACCGGGACCGGGATCGGGATCGGGAATGGGATCGGGATCAGGATTGGGATTGGAACTGGGATCGGGAATGGGATCGGGATTGGGATCGGGAATGGGATCGGGATCAGAACCGGGATCGGGATCGGGATTGGGATCAGAACCGGGATCAGCACCGGGATCGGGGGCAGCGGGAGGGGGGGGCTCGGCCGGGGGGGCTGGGAGAAAGGGGGGGAGGGGCACGGTTAATGATGGGGGGGGGAGGGGGGCACAGCTCTGCCCCTCCCCCCACATCGCCCCCTGGTTCTGACCCCTCCCCCCCCCCAAATCATCCCCAATTCCTCCCAAGGGCTCCTGACCCCCCCCAGAGCCCCCCAAATCTCCTCAGAGGGCCAAAATCCCCTCAAACCCCCCCAAATCTCCTCAGAGCCCCCAGATCCCCAAAATCCCATCAAACACCCCCAAACATCTCCAAATTCCCTCAAAGCCCCCCCAAATCCCCTCAGAGAGCCCCCAAATCTCCTCAGAGCTCCCCAAAATCCCCTCAGAGCCCCCAAATCCCCTCAGAGCCCCCAAAATCCCATCAAACACCCCCAAATTCCCTCCAAGACCCCCAAATCCCGCTCAGTCCCCCCAAAAATCCCCTCAGAGCACCAAAATCCCCTCAGACCCCCTCAAATCCCCCCAGACCCCCCAAATCCCCCTCACATCTCGCCCTCCCTCACCCCAATCCCCCTCAGCCGCCCCAATTCTCCCAAATCCCCCCCGAGCCCCCTCAGCCCTCGCCTCCATCGCGGCCCCTCAGCCCCCTCCTCACTCCCAGCCCCCCGGTTCCTCCCGCCCGCCCGTCCCCGGGCTCTCACCGCTGTCCCCGTCCCCGTCCATCGCCTCCCCGGTGCCCGCGGAGCCCCCGGCTCCCTCCTCGGGCCCCTCGGCCGCCATCGCTCCGCGCGGGACCCGGATGTGGCGGCACCGAGAGGCCCCGGGGAGGTGGCGCCCCCTGGCGGGCGGGAGGACCCGGAGCGCCCCCGCCATAGGGGCGTAACGGCGGAGGGGGAACCATAGAGACGCGCCCGAGCGGCCAGAGCGGCTTCCGCTGCCGCCGCCATAACCGGAGAGACAGGAAAGAGAAGCCGGAGCGGCCCAGCGAGGAAAACACCAGTATAAACCAGTATAAACCAGTATAAACCAGTACCGGGAGCGCCGCACCAACCGCAGAGGCTTTGGCGGGTGCAAAACCATTACAAACCAGTACAAGCGGGTGTCTCTACGGTTGAGCCACCATAGAGACTCTGAGGGAGGATCATAGAGACGCGGGCGGCGCCGAGCGCCCCTGGCGGGCGGGAGGAGCCGAGCTTTACTGCAATTTTTATTTTGTATTTACACCGGAGCTGGTAAAAATTTGTACATTATTTACAAATTAAATAATTCCGCCACCGCTTCGGGGGGAAAAGGAGCGATTTTGGGGGTCCAGCGCCTCCCCAGAACCATCCCTCCCCCTCCCCGTGGCTTCACCCCAAAATGAGGCGATTTTGAAGGAATCCACCCAAAAAAAAAAACCTCAAACAGACCCAAAAGAAATGATGATTTTGGCTCAAAATGGGTTAAAAAATAAACAACACGGAAGGGTTCAAATCAAGTCCCCAAAGCGGCGCCGCTTCGTTATTGCCAAATTCCTCATCAAGCCACTCAAGCTGGGGCTAAAATCACCCGAAAAAAAGGAAAGGAAAAAAGAAAAAAAATCTGCCTCAAAGCTGAAAATCCCAATTTGGCTCCTTTTTGCCCCAAAACTCCCCCACCCCAGCCCCCGTTTGGGTGCAAAAGGCGCCGTTTCCGTCGATTCCGGCCGCGGGGTTTTGGAGTTTTGGTTTTTCCCTGAGAATTTGGGGTTCCAGAGGCACTGGGGGCGCGGCCGGCCCGGAACCGCGGTGGGATTTGGGCCAAAAGCGCCCGGAATTGGGCAAAAGTCAGCGAGAAACTGCGACCCCCACCAGTACAAACCAGTACAGACCAGTTTGGGACCGGGGGGGCGGAGTTTGGGGTTAATACTGTTAATGGGGGGGGGGGGGGCAGAATTCCCAAAATTCCAGGGGAACCCCGAAATTCCAAGGAGGGGACCCAGAAATTCCCAAATTCCCGGGAAAATTCTGAAATTCCCACGGGCAGGACCCAAATCCAGGGGGTGGGGGCACCAAAATTGGGGAATTTCCCCCAAAATTCCCCAGTGGGACCCCAAAACCCCCAGGGGACAACAAGGACCCGACCCTGGCTCGGGGGAGAGGGAGAATTGGGGGGAAATGGGGAAAAATGGGGAGAAATTGGGAAAAAATTGAGGGAAAAGGAGGAAAAATAGGGGAGATAAGGAAAAATGGAAGGAAATTGGGAAAAAAAGGGGGGAAGTGGGGGGAAATGGGGGGAAATTGGGAAAATGGGGAAAATTGGGAAAAATTGAGGGAAAATTGGGGGAAAATTGGGGGAAAATTGGGGCAAATGGGGGGAAAATTGGGGGAAATGGGGAAAAATGAGGGAAAATGAGGAAAAAATGGGGGAAAATGGGAAAGACTGGAGAAAACCAGAGGGAAACGGGGTCAGGGGCTGGGGAAATGGGGCTGGGGTCACCAAGGGGACGGGGATTCGCTTCCAGCCGGGAATTTCAGTGGAAAATGGGGAGGGGGGAGGTGAGGGGGGGGAACCTGGGGGGATCCTGGTCAGTTTGGGGGGTCCTGGGGGGGTTTTCCAGTCAGTTTGGGGGGTCCCAGGTTAGTTTTGGGGGGTCCCAGTCAATTTGGGGGGGGGTTTGGGGGTTCTGGGGGGTCCCAGTCAGTGGGGGAGGGGGGGTTCTGGGGGTCCTGAGTCACTTTTGGGGGTCCCAGTCAGTAGGGGGGGGTCCTGGGTCAGTTTTGGGGGGGTCCCGGGTCGGTTCTGGGGGGGTTCCCGGTCAGTGGGGGGGGTCCCGGGTCAGTTCTGGGGGTCCCGGGTGGGTTTTGGGGGAGTCCCGGTTCGGTTTTGGGGGTCCCAGTCAGTGGGGGGGGTTCCCGGTCAGTGTGGGGGGTCCCGGGTCAGTTTTGGGGGTCCCGGTCAGTGGGGGGGGGGGGGTCCCGGGTCGGTTTTGGGGGGGTCCCGGGTCAGTTCTGGGGGTCCCGGGTGGGTTTTGGGGGGGTCCCGGTTCGGTTTTGGGGGTCCCGGGTCAGTTCTGGGGGGGTCCCGGTTCGGTTTTGGGGGTCCCGGTCAGTGGGGGGGGGTCCCCAGCCTCTGCAGGCGCCGCCGCCGCAGCTCGGCCGTGTCGGGGCCCTCCGGGGGCTCGGGGCCCTCCCCGGGCTCGGCGCCTTCGGCCGCGTCCTCCTCATCCTCAGCTGGGGCCGCATCTGCGGGACACACCAGGGACGGCCGGTCTGCACCGGTTTAAACCGGTTTAAACCAGTTTGGAGCCGTGCAGAACCGGTTTAAACCAGTGCAGAACCAGTTTAACCCAGTTCATCCCAGTTCATGCCAGTTCACCCAGTTCAGCCCAGTCCACCCCAGTCCATCCCAGTTCACCCCAGTTCATCCCAGTTCACCCAGTTCATCCCAGTTCACCCCAGTTCAGCCCAGTCCACCCCAGTTCAGCCCAGTCCATCCCAGTCCATCCCAGTTCACCCCAGTCCATCCCAGTCCACCCCAGTTCACCCAGTCCATCCCAGTCCATCCCAGTTCACCCAGTCCATCCCAGTCCATCCCAGTCCCTCCCAGTTCACCCAGTCCATCCCAGTCCATCCCAGTTCACCCCAGTTCAGCCCAGTCCATCCCAGTTCACCCCAGTTCACCCCAGTCCATCCCAGTTCACCCAGTCCATCCCAGTCCATCCCAGTCCCTCCCAGTTCACCCAGTCCATCCCAGTCCATCCCAGTTCACCCAGTCCATCCCAGTCCATCCCAGTTCACCCCAGTTCACCCCAGTCCATCCCAGTTCACCCAGTCCATCCCAGTCCACCCCAGTCCATCCCAGTTCACCCAGTCCATCCCAGTCCATCCCAGTCCCTCCCAGTTCACCCAGTCCACCCCAGTCCATCCCAGTTCACCCAGTCCATCCCAGTCCATCCCAGTCCCTCCCAGTTCACCCAGTCCATCCCAGTCCATCCCAGTTCACCCAGTCCATCCCAGTTCACCCCAGTCCATCCCAGTTCACCCAGTCCATCCCAGTCCACCCCAGTCCATCCCAGTTCACCCAGTCCATCCCAGTCCATCCCGGTTCGGGGCTCCTCTCTCACCGCTGCCTCCGTTGGCTCCGGTGCCTCCCGGGGGTCCCGGGGCCGGGGGCTCCTCCGGGGGGGTCTCACGGGGGGGGGGCGGCCGGGGGGTCCTGGGGGGGATCCCAGAGTCACCCCAAAGTGGGGGGGATGGGCAGCACCGAGCCCTCCCAGTGCTCCCAGTCCATCCCAGTCCATCCCAGTACCTGATCTGGGCCAGCACTCCCAGGTACTGGTTGATCTGTCATTCTCAGTTCATTCCCAGTCCATCCCAGTCCATTCCCAATCCCTCCCAGTCCATCCCAGTCTATCCCAGTCCATTCCCAGTCCATTCCCAGTCCCTCCCAGTCCATTCCCAGTCCATCCCAGTCCATCCCAGTCCCTCCCAGTGCTCCCAGTACCCGATCTGGGCCAGCACCCCCAGGTACTGGTTGATCTGGAGCATGGCAGCGTCCAGCAGGGTGTGGATGTTGTGCAGGCACTGCAGCCTCGCCTCCAGGTGCTGCCGCTCGTGCCCCTCCATGGCCCGGAGCTCCTCCTCCGTCAGCCCCGCGAAGCCGGCGGGGGGCACCGGCATGGGGGGCACCCCTGGGCAACGGGGGCTCCATCAAATCCCCAACCCTAAACCCCCAAATCCTCAAACCCCAAATCACCGGCATGGGGGGCACCCCTGGGCAACGGGGGCTCCATCAAATCCCCAACCCTAAACCCCCAAATCCTCAAACCCCAAATCCCCAAATCCTCAAACCCCAAACCCCCAAACCCCAAACCCCAAACCCCAAATCACCGGCATGGGGGGCACCCCTGGGCAACGGGGGGTCCATCAAATCCCCAAACCCCAAACCCCCAAACCCCCAAACTCCAAATCCCCAAATCCCGGGGCACCGGCATGGGGGGCACCCCTGGGCAACGGGGGGGTCCATCAAATCCCCAAACCCCCAACCCCAAATCCCCAAACCCCAAATCACCGGCATGGGGGGCACCCCTGGGCAACGGGGGGTCCATCAAATCCCCAAACCCCAAATCCCCAAAATCCCCAAACCCCCAATCACCGGCATGGGGGGCACCCCTGGGCAACGGGGGGTGTGGGGTCCATCAAACTCCCAAACCCCCAATCCCAATCCCAAACCCCCAATCCCAATCCCAATCCCAATCCCAACCCCAATTCCAACCCCAATCCTACCGAAGAGCGGGGGCCAGGGCATCCCCACCCAGGGCGGGGGCAGCGGCAGCCCCGGCACCGCCCCGGCCCCGCCCGGCTCCGACCCCGCAGCGCCGGCAACGGGACCGGAACCAGAACCGGGACCAGAACCGGGACCAGAACCGGGAACGGGACGGGAACCTGCGGGACAGAGAGGGCTTGGGTGGGAATGGGGCTTGGGGTGGGAAATGGGGCTTGGGTGGGAAATGGGGCTTGGGGTGGGATTCAGATGGGATTCAGGGTAGGATTCAGGGTAGGATTTGGGATGTGTTTCAGGCTGGGATTCAGGGTAGGATTCAGGGCAGGATTTGGGAAGGGATTCAGGCTGGGATTCAGGGTAGGATTCAGGCTGGGATTTGGGAAGGGATTCAGATGGGATTCAGGGTAGGATTCAGGGTAGGATTTGGGATGTGTTTCAGGCTGGGATTCGGGAAGGGATTCAGATGGGATTCAGGCTGGGATTCAGGGTAGGATCCAGGCTGGGATTCGGGTAGGATTCAGGGCAGGATCCAGGCTGGGATTCAGGGCAGGATCCAGGATGGGATGTGGGATGGGATCCAGGCCGCACTCACCAGGAGCAGCCCCAGCAGCCGCAGCAGCTCCGTCAGTCCCAGGCGGGGCCGGGGCCGCGGGGCCGGGGCCGGGCGGGAAGGGCCCCACGGGCGGCCAGAACGGGAACATCCCCGGGGGGAACGGGGGCAGCAGCCCCTGGGGAACTGCGGGGACAGGGCAGAGCTGGGAGAGAGGAATTCCCAAATCCCGGCCCCAAGGGGAACGGGGGAATGTGCCAAGAGCTGGAATTCCCAAATCCCGGCCCCAAAGGGAACGGGGGGAATGTGCCAAGAGCTGGAATTCCCAAATCCCGACCCCAAAGGGAACGGGGGGAATGTGCCAAGAGCTGGAATTCCCAAATCCCGACCCCAAAGGGAACGGGGGGAATGTGCCAAGAGCTGGAATTCCCAAATCCCGGCCCCAAAGGGAATGAGGGGAATGTGCCAAGAGCCGGAATTCCCAAATCCCAACCCCAAAGGGAACGGGGGAATGTGCCAAGAGCCAGGATTCCCAAATCCCAACCCCAAAGGGAACGGGGGAATGTGCCAAGAGCCGGAATTCCCAAATCCCGACCCCAAAGGGAGCGGGGGCGCCACAGGGGGAAAGGCTGGAATGTCACTCGTGGGGACGTCACTGGGGATGTCCCAAGTGGAAACACCCCCATGGGAACACCCCAGGCTGCCCTGGGGCCTCTCCCTCCCTGTCCCTTTGTCCCCTCCCTGTCCCTTTGTCCCTCCAGCACCGGTCACTCACAGCTGGGGAGTCCCTGTCCCTCTGTCTGTCCGTCTGTCCCACTCACAGTTTGGGGTCCCCCTGTCCCCTGTCTGTCCGTCTGTCCCACTCACAGTTTGGGGTCCCTGTCCCCCTGTCCCCTCCCTGTCCGTCTGTCCCACTCACAGTTTGGGGTCCCTGTCCCCTTGTCCCCTGTCTGTCCGTCTGTCCCCTCCCTGTCCGTCTGTCCCCCTCACAGTTTGGGGTCCCTGTCCCCCTGTCCCCTCTCTGTCCGTCTGTCCCACTCACAGTTTGGGGTCCCTGTCCCCCTGTCCCCTCCCTGTCCGTCTGTCCCCCTCACAGTTTGGGGTCCCTGTCCCCCTGTCCCCTGTCTGTCCGTTTGTCCCACTCACAGTTTGGGGTCCCTGTCCCCCTGTCCCCTGTCTGTCCGTCTGTCCCACTCACAGTTTGGGGTCCCTGTCCCCCTGTCCCCTGTCTGTCCGTCTGTCCCACTCACAGTTTGGGGTCCCTGTCCCCCTGTCCCCTGTCTGTCCGTCTGTCCCACTCACAGTTTGGGGTCCCTGTCCCCCTGTCCCCTCCCTGTCCGTCTGTCCCACTCACAGTTCGGGGGCTGTGCCGGCGCTGCCGGTGCCGGTGCCGGCGCCTCCGGGGGCGGCTGCGGGGGCAGCGAGGCCCTGAGCACGTCCATGCGGCACGTGGGGCACGTCTGCTGCCGCTGGAACCACGAGCGCAGGCAGCTGCGGGGCCACCACCGTTAGCGCCTTCATTAGCGCCTTCATTAGCGCCTTCATTAGCGCCTTCATCAGCGCCTTCATTAGCGCCTTCATTAGCGCCTTCATTAGCGCCTTCATCAGCGCCTTCATTAGCGCCTTCATTAGCGCCTTCATTAGCGAAAACCCCAAAACCCCCACTGCTTTACTCCCCTGGCCGTAATTAATTAACCCGTTAATTAATGCCCCTCGTTTCATTGCTGGCCCCCACGTCTGCTGCTGCTGGAACCACGAGCGAGCCCAGGGAGCTGAGATCGGGATCGGGATCGGGATCAGGATTGGGATCAGAATTTGGATCAGGATCAGGATCAGGATCGGGATCAGGATTGGGATCAGAATTTGGATCAGGATCGGGATGGGGATTGGGATCAGGATCAGGATTGGGATCAGAATTTGGATCAGGATCAGGATCGGGATGGGGATTGGGATCAGAATTTGGATCGGGATTGGGATCAGGATCGGGATCGGGATCAGGATCAGGATTGGGATTGGGATCAGAATTTGGATCAGGACTGGGATCAGGATCAGGATCAGGATGGCCGTTGCAGGCCAGCAGAGCTGCAGCAGTGACCCCCCAAAACCACCCCAAAACCACCCCCAGAATCCCCAAAACCCCCAAAGCCCCCAAATGCCCCAGTGCCCGGGCAGGAGGAGCACCTGGTGTGGAAGATGTGGTTGCAGGGCAGGCGCTTGGCGCCCGTCACCATCTCCTCGCGGCAGATGATGCACACGTTGTCCATGGCCTGCAGCTCCTCGGCCGTGGCGTCGGGGTACCTGGGCCAGGAGAGCCCCAAATCCCACAGCTGGACCCAAATCCCACAGCTGGACCCAAAACCCACAGCTGGACCCAAAAACCCACAGCTGGACCCAAAACCCACAGCTGGACCCAAAACCCACAGCTGGACCCAAAAACTCACAGCTGGACCCAAAAACCCACAGCTGGTCCCAAAACCCACAGCTGGACCCAAAAACCCACAGCTGGTCCCAAAACCCACAGCTGGACCCAAAAACTCACAGCTGGTCCCAAAACCCACAGCTGGACCCAAAACCCACAGCTGGTCCCAAAAACTCACAGCTGGTCCCAAAACCCACAGCTGGACCCAAAAACCCACAGCTGGTCCCAAAACCCACAGCTGGACCCAAAAACTCACAGCTGGACCCAAAAACCCACAACTGATTCCAAAACCCACAGCTGGACCCAAAACCCACAGCTGGACCCAAAATCCCACAGCTGATCCCAAAACCCACAGCTGGGGATTTAAGACGGATGAATGCAGGGATTTCCCAGGATTTGGGGTTTTGGGGTGGATTGCACAGGGTTTTGGGGCGATTGGGGGTTTTGGGGTGGATTGCACAGGGTTTTGGGGCGATTTGGGGTTTTGGGGTGGATTGCACAGGGTTTTGGGGCGATTGGGGGTTTTGGGGTGGATTGCACAGGGTTTTGGGGCGATTTGGGGTTTTGGGGTGGATTGCACAGGGTTTTGGGGCGATTTGGGGTTTTGGGGTGGATTGCACAGGGTTTTGGGGCGATTGGGGGTTTTTGGAGGATCCGGGGCACTCACAGCGTGTTCATGTTGCGGATGGCCCGGCGGGACATGATGGCGTCGGTGACGGCCTTCTTGAACTGCCTGGGGGGAAAACGGGGTTGGAGCGGGGCTGGGACGGGATCGGGATCGGGATCGGGACGGGATCGGGATGGGGATGGGGATGGGGATCCCACGCGGGAGGCCTCACCTCATGGCCAGGTACATGGGGCGGATGGCGAAGAGCGGGAAGGTGTGCACCTTGATCATGATGGTCATGAAGGCCATGTAGAGCAGCACCTTGATCAGCCCTGGGGAGGAACCACGGAGGAACATTCCGGGACAGCTCAGGTGGGACCCCAAAGCCAAACTCTGGGACAGCTCGGGTGACAAAACGGGACCCCAAAGCCACCTGGGCCAACTCTGGGACAGCTCAGGTGACAAAATGTGACCCCAAAGCCACCTGGGCCAACTCTGGGACAGCTCAGGTGGCAAAACGGGACCCCAAAGCCACCTGGGCGAATTTTGGGAGTTGAGCAAGTCTCAGTTGACCAACCAAGACCAGTTGAACACCAAGGCTTCGACTCTTCGTTGGCCGATGAAATCAACCAAGCCCCACCGAGACTTTGAGTCTTGTTGGCCAATGAAGACCCAACCAAGCCCCACCAAGACCCAGCCAAGCCCCACCAAGACTTTGACTCCTCATTGACCAACCCGGACCAGCCAAGCCCCACCAAGACTTCGAGTCCTCGTTGCCCAACCAACGCCCCCGACACCTCCTCGTTAAGCAAGGCCTAACTGGGCCCCCCAGCCCCGGTACCGGTGAAGAGCTCGGTGTAGAGCATGAACACGGCCTTGTTGTCCCAGGGGTTCTCGTTCTGCAGGTCGATGGAGTGCAGCACGTACTTGATGAAGATGGTCAGCACCATGGTCAGCAGGATGGCGTACTGGGGACACGGGACAGGCCCAGGTGGGACACCCCGCCCCGAGAGGGGCAATGGGGACCCAACCCCGAGCCCAACGCACCTCGAAGCCGAAGACGAGCTGGACGGAGGCGCCGCGGGTCAGGATGCTGTGGTAGGCGTGGCTGACGAAGAGGAAGTCCAGGATCCCCAGCAGGAACATCAGAGCTGGGAGGAGACCCCAGAAAAATCAACAAAAGGTCCCAAAAAATCAACAAAAGATCCCAAAAAATGAACGGATCCCAAAAAATGAACGGATCCCATAAAATGAACGGATCCCAAAAAATGAACGGATCCCAAAAAATGAACGGATCCCAAAAAAATCAACAAAAGATCCCCATAAAATGAACGGATCTCAAAAAATGAACAAAAGGTCCCAAAAAATGAACGGATCTCAAAAAATGAACAAAAGGTCCCAAAAAATGAACGGATCCCCAAAAAATCAACAAAAGATCCCAATAAATGAACAAAAGATCCCAAAAAATGAACGGATCCCCAAAAAATCAACAAAAGATCCCATAAAATGAACAGGTCCCAAAAAATGAACGGGCCCCATAAAATGAACAGATCCTATAAAATGAACAGATCCCCAAAAAATTAAGAGACCCCAAAAAATGAACAGGTCCCAAAAAATCAACAAAAGGTCCCATAAAATGAACGGGCCCCATAAAATGAACAGATCCTATAAAATGAACAGATCCCCAAAAAATTAACAGACCCCATAAAATGAACGGGTCCCAAAAGATAAACAGATCCCAAAAAATTAAAAGATCCCCAAAAAATGAACAGGCCCCCAAAAAATGAACAGATCCCACCCTCAGGAGCAGCTCTGGGGGGGTCCTACCCCCCACCATTAATGAGGAGCTTAATTAGGAGATTCCTCCACTCCCAGCCCCTTCTTGCAGCCTCCCGCCCCTCAAAATTCCCAAAAAAACCCCAAAATTCCCTCAAAAATTGAAGGAATTACACCCCTAAATCCCATTTTTCTCGTTTTGGGGAACATATCCCCAAATCCCATTTTTCTTTTTTTTTTGGGAACCACGTCCCTAAATCCCATTTTTCTTTTCTTTTACTTTCCCATTTCAGGCAGTAAATCCCTAAATCCCATTTTTCCCAGTTTTGGGAACCACATCCCTAAATCCCATTTTTCCAATTTCAGGAAGTGAATCCCTAAATCCCATTGTTCCCATTTTGGGGAACATATCCCCAAATCCCATTTTTCCTTTTTTTTTGGGAACCACATCCCTAAACCCCATTGTTCCCACTTCAGGCAGTAAATCCCTAAATCCCATTTTTCCAGCCCATTTTGCCCTGGATCTGGGCCTTGTTTTCCCTCCCTGGAGCTCATTAACCCCCCCCGGCCCCCCCTCGTTAACGAAGCGCTGCTGATTGGCCTAATTGGGGTTATCAGGCCCCAGCAGGCGCGGCCGCCCTGGCGCCGTTTTTTGGGGTTTTGTGGGGTTTTTTTTGGGTTGTTCCCCAAAATGATGCAAATGAGGAGCACTCACAGACGATGCGGAAGTGGAAGAGCCACGAGATGTTGGGGCTCCTCTCCATCTGGGGGGAGGAAAATGCAGATTTCCCATGAAAAATGTGGGGTTTGGGTTGATTCCGGGGTGGGTTTAGGGTGGGTTTGGGTAAATTTTGGGGCGGGTTTGGGTTATTTTTAGGGTTGACTTCAGGTGGGTTTGGGCTGGTTTTGGGTTATTTTTGGGGTGGTTTTGGGCTGATTTTGGGGGTTTGGGTTGGTTAAGGCTGATTTAGGGCTGGTTAGGACAGAGTTGGGGTTATTTTTGGGCTGGTTTATGTTGATTTAGGGTTATTTTTGGGCTGGTTTATGTTGATTTAGGGCTATTTTTGGGCTGGTTTAGGCTGATTTTGGGTTATTTTTGGGTTAGCTTCAGGTTATTTTTGGGTTGGTTTACGTTGATTTCAGGTTATTTTTGGGCTGGTTTAGGCTGATTTTGGGTTATTTTTGGGCTGGTTTAGGCTGATTTTGGATTATTTTTAGGTTGGTTTCGGGTTATTTTTGGGCTGCTTTCGGGCAGGTTCTGGGTTGATTCTGGCTGATTTTTTGGGCTGGATTTGGGGTTTTTTTGGGCCGTTTTTGAGCTGTTTTCCCTGCTGCCAACACTCACAAAATCCACCCGGTCCTCGGCCAGCCAATGGAAGCACTTGAGGAAGAGGAGGAGGGTGAAGAGGGCGACGAAGCGCGGGCTGAAGTCGTCCCTGAAGACGGTGAAGGCCAGGCAGGTCTCGGTCACCGCGTACCACGAGCGCTCCAGGAGGTGCTGAGGGACAGAGGCAGGGGAGCCCCCCAAGCTGGACCCCAAAACGGGGCCCAGGAACCCCGGGGGGGCTCAAAATTCACCCCAAAAACCCTGGGGGTTCAAAACTCACCCCAAAAACCCTGGGAGGGCTCAAAACTCACCCCAAAAACCCTGGGGGGGCTCAAAATTCACCCCAAAATGGGTCCCAAAACCCCTGGGAGTTCAAAATTCACCCCAAAAACCCTGGGGGGGCTCAAAATTCACCCCGAAATGGGTCCCAAAACCCCTGGGAGTTCAAAATTCACTCCAAAAACCCTGGGAGTTCAAAATCCTTCCCCAAAACTGGGCTCAAAGACTCTGGGGGTTCAAAATTCACCCCAAAACCCCTGGGGGTTCAAAATCCTTCCCCAAAATGCATCAATTCTCCCCCCAAACAGCATCAAAGATTTTCTGGGGTCATAAATTCCTCTCAAAACGGCAACAAATCCCCCCAAATGGTACCAAAACCCCCCCTAAATCAGCACCAAAGAATTTCTGGGGTCACAAATTCTCCTAAAACAGCCCCAAAGACTTTTTGGAGTCCAAAATTCCCCCCTAAATCAGCCCCAAAGGCTTTCTGGAGTCCAGAATTCCCCCCTAAATCAGCCCCAAAGACTTTTTGGAGTCCCCGAGCGCCCCCGGAGCTCTCACCTCCATCTCGGCCGCGCGCAGCTGCCCGAAGAAAACCTTGCCCATGAACTTGCCCAGCAGGAACACGAGCACGAAGGCCTGGATGTACAGCACCTGCAGGGCCAGCAGAGCCCAGGGAGCATTTTGGGGACAGCCCGGGGGGATTCTGGTACCCCAAAGCCACCCTGGGGGGGTGGATGGGGTGGAACCACCCCCGCTGCTGTCCCAGGACGTTTGGGGAGCTCCTCAGTAGCCCCAAAAGCAGAAGTGAGGCAGGGTGGGCAGGGTGTCAGTTAATGAGGGGTTAATTAGCAGTAATTGAGAAAGAACAAAGCACTCACGGCCATGCTGGGGCTGGATTTGGTGAGGTAAACCACGGTGGGGTAGAACTGGTGCTTCAGGTAATAGGCATGGGCAACCACGGCCGTGGTGAGCGCCAGGCTGCCAGCCATGACCAGGGCTGTGCACAGCATGGCCTCGGCCTGAAATGGTCAAAAAAACAGAGATTTAACCCCAAAAATAACCCCAAAATCAGCCACGAGACTGCCAGCCATGACCAGGGCTGTGCACAGCATGGCCTCGGCCTGAAATGGTCAAAAAACCAGAGATTTAACCCCAAAAAGAACCCCAAAATCAGGCATCAGAGTCCAGCCATGACCAGGGCTGTGCACAGCATGGCCTCGGCCTGAAATGGTCAAAAAACCAGAGATTTAACCCCAAAAAGAACCCCAAAATCAGGCATCAGAGTCCAGCCATGACCAGGGCTGTGCACAGCATGGCCTCGGCCTGAAATGGTCAAAAAACCAGAGATTTAACCCCAAAAATAACCCCAAAATCAGGCATCAGAGTCCAGCCATGACCAGGGCTGTGCACAGCATAGCCTCGGCCTGGGACAGCCAAAACCAAGAGATTTAAACCCCCAATAAAATCTATATTTAATCTTAAAATTAATTCACATTTAACCACAGGATCAGCCATCAGGCTCCTGCCATGACCAGCGCCATTCTGTGTGATGGCACCTGGCGCCCTGTGCCCGGGTGGCACCTCCGTGGCACCTGTCCCTCTGTCCCCCTGTCCCCTCCATGTCCCCCTGTCCGTCAGCCCCCAAATCCTCAGTGCCCTCCATGTCCCTCTGTCCCCCCCATGTCCCCAAGCCCTCAGCTCCCCCTATGTCCATCTGCCCCCTCCCTGTCTGTCCCCCTACGTGTCCTTCTGTCCCTCTCCGTGTCCTTCTGTCCCTCTCCCTGTCCGTCTGTCCCCTCCCTGTCCCTCTGTCCCCCCTCAATATCCCCTCACGCCCCTCGGCCCCCCCACGCCCCTCACATCCGCGTCCCCTCCTCCCCAGGAACCCCAACTGTCACCGCTCCCTCCGCTCCCCCCGAGCCCCCTTTTGCCCCCGGTTCCTCCGGAGGCTGCCCCGGTGCCCCGCCCGCCCCCAGGCGCCGCTGCCGCCCCCGGAGCCCCCGGGACTCACCGGGCCCGACCCCGCCTCAGCCCCCCCAGCCCAGTCCCGGCCGCTCCCACACCGGAACCGCCTCAGCGCGCGACACCTCACTTCCGCCCGGACCGCACCACCCGCTGTCCGGGGGTGGTTCACTCCCTGCCTACTCTCCACACCTCGCTCCCCAGAGCAGCCTCTCCCTACAGAGATCCTGAGGAGCCCCCTCGTTCTCTCCTGAACGGGGATTGTGTGGGGCCGTGACCCCCCTAAACCCCGAACCGCTGAGCTCCCCCCCCCCTGCACGCCCGCAGTTGGTACGCTCCTAGCGGCTCCGCAGCCTGCGCGGGGGTGGGCGGGGACGCGCAGGGTCCCGTGGCTCGCGCTCATTGGCCGGGCGTGGCGGGGCTCGGCCAATCAGAAAAATTCCCCTCGCGACGCCGCTTGGCCGGCGGCTGTTGCTAAGGGAGGGGCGGAGCGGGCGAGGGGAGCGACGCCCTCAGCTCCGCGGGGCCGCCCAGCACGAGCCGGGTTTGTCTCCTCTCCCCGTTTCACTCCCGATGCTTCGCGTCCGCAGCGCCTTCCCCGATCCCCTTCCCCTCATAACCCCTCACAAGCCCTCACAAACCGCTTCACACTTCTCCCTCACGGCACTCACCCAGTCAGCGACGTCTCATTTGCGCGCCTCATCTCTGATTGGCTGATATTGCGAAAACTGGGGAGAGAGGCGTGGCTTAGTCATTATCTGCCTTCTGATTGGCTGGCGGCCTGACCTCGCGGCCTATAGGAGGCGGCCCCCGGGAAGGGGCGGGGCTAACGTCGCTGAAGCGAAGGAAAAAGGCGGGAAGGCCCCGCAGCTCCTGAGGGGATTTTGCCGCTTTTTCCTCTTTTGGCAGCAGAAAATCACTTCAGCACTTTAAATTTTATTAAAATATAGCGAAGAAGGATGGATTAAACTACAGAGAAACGTTTAATCCTGCGGCATGAGGGAGGCAGAGAGGTACAAGACGGAGTTAAACCTGGGCTCACTGAGCTTTTGGGGTTGAACGCTTGCTGTGGTTTTGGGGGGATTTCGGGCTTTTTAGGCATTAAAAAGGGTTGGATTTGGGGGCTTTTGGGGTCACTTGGAGCTTTAAGGGGGTTAAATGCTAATTCTTGTTCTGGGGGTCTTTGAGGTACCGTCCAAATTGGGTAAATCCCCTCCCCTCACATCCCAGACCCCCCCAAACCAGGCGGTTTTCCCCCAAAATTAATTTTTTTATTGTTTTTCTCCTCTTCAAGAAGACACCGTGGTGCCGACGTTTCTCTCCAGGCTCTCTGACAAGGTCAGTCCAAACAAAACCAACTTTTTGTTCCATTTCTTTTTAATAGAAGCAACATTTTTGCCTGAACTGAGTTGTTTTTTTACCTAAACCTGCTGTTTTTACCCCATTTTGCAGGACCTGCTGGCCATGGCGCTGCTGGCTGCCCTTGAGCGATGCAATCCCCTGCCCCGTGAGTCCTTAATTAGGCCCTTAATGAAGCCCTGCCTTAATTAGGGCCCTAACACCTCCTAACCAAGTAGGGGTCTCAGTAATGACGCTCTCAGTAATTAAGGGAGGGTCCCTAATTAAGCCCCTGTAATGAACTAGGGGGGCTCTAATGAAGCAGGGGGTTCTCAGGATATTCTTGCTAATGAAGTGGGGGGAGCTAATTAAGCAATGCCTCCATTAATGAAGCAGGGAACCCTAATGAGGAACCCTAATTAACCCCAAAGGTGTCAAACCCCAAACCCTCCGAGTCCTCCTGCAATTCCCATTCCCAAATTGCTGCAGATTTACCCAAAATCCCCGATTCCCACCCAAAATCCCTAAATCCCATTACCCAAAATCCCTGATTCCCACCCAAAACCAACCCTGGGATAACCCTGAAAGCCCAGACAGGGCCAGGGCAAAGAAATTCTCAAAACTGGGAATTTTACAGCAACTTTGACCGAATTTCCCTTTTATTTAGGGCCCTTTTTGGTGGAAATTTGCCTTTTTTTTTTGTTTGACCCCAAATTGGGCCCTTTTTTCTTGTTTTTTAACCCTAAATTTGGCCCTTTTTTGCTCTTGGCCCAGAACTGGGCTTTTCTCTTTTTTTATTTTTTATTTTTGCCCCCTAAATTTGGGCTTTTTTTGGTTTTGTCCCAAACCCCCTGGACCTGGGGCTGCTCCCTACCGGATTTGGGGTAAAACCTGCAGGAGCTGGGGCTGTGCCACCCCCTCAGTGCATTTTCTTTGGTTTTTACCCAACCAATTTTGGGGTTTTTTAACCCAACCCCATTTTTGCTCTCAAGTGTCTCTTTCCTGCCATCCCAACTGATGCTTTGGGGTGAAATCTCCGTTTGGTTTTTTTTTTTTTTCCATTTCTGTTTTATTTCTCACCCAAACCCTTCCAAATTGCCCAGAATTGCTCCTTTTCTCCCCGAGGCCCCTCCTGCCGCCCCATTTTTGGGGGAGGAATGTAGAAAATGGGGGAAAAAAATGTGGAAAATGGGCAACACGTATTAAAAAATGCTTAATTTGGGGGGTTTTTGTCGTTTTGGTTTTTTTTTCCTGTGGGAGAAATGGTGAAAAACAAATTACAAAGGGGGAGTGGGATCTGGCTTGGGGGTGGGGGTGTCCATTGCCCCCAATGTCCCCTCAGTGTCCCCCACACCCTCCAATGTCCCCCCCCATTCCCCATCTCCCCCTTGTCCCCCCAATTCCTCCCCCTCCCCAATGTCCACCCCCTCAATGTTCCCCCAGTATCCCCCCCACCCCTGATGTCCCCCCAATGTCCCACCCCCCAATTTCCCCCTCGTGTCCATCCCCCCCAAATGTCCCCCCCACCCCCCAATTTCCCCCGTGTCCTTCTCCCTCTTGTGTCCCCCCAATGTCCCCCAACAAGTCCCACCCCTGTCCAGTCCCCCCAATGTCCCCCTGTGTCCATCTCCCCCTTATCCCCCCAATGTCCCCCCCAGTTCCTGCCCACCCCCCCAATGTCCCTCCCCGATGTCCCCCCCGTGTCCCACCCCCCCAATGTCCCTGCAATGTCCCCCCCTATTCCCCACCCCTGCCCACCCCCCCAATGTCCCTCCCCGATGTCCCCCCCGTGTCCCCCCCGTGTCCCACCCCCCCAATTTCCCCCCGTGTCCAGCCCCACCCCCGCCCCTCCCCCCTCAATGCGGTGCAAACCCCGCAGGATCCCGGACAGCCCCAAACCCCCCCAAAATCCCCCCAAAGTCCCCCCCAAAACCGCTCGGTGCCCTCCCCACCCCCTTGGGGAGGGAGCGGCGCGGGGAGGAGTCTCGGGCTGGGGGGGGAGGGCGGGGGCGGCCTCGCCTTCCTGCTCCAGGAACTTTGGGCTGAGAATTTTCCCTTTTGCCGCTGCTTTTTTCTCCCCCCCAAAAACCAAAAGCGGCGATCCCGGGAGCGCCGCCCCCGCAGCAGAGCCGAGGTACGGAGCGGGCCCGGGAGGCGACAGCCGGGGACAGGCGGGGACAGCGGTGACACAGCGGGACCCCGGCGCGCCCGGCGCTTACACAACTCCGGATCGGGGCAAAACCCCGCAGAAACGGGCAAAAATCACCCCGGGGCCTCCTCCCCTCCATTCCCGCAGCTGGGAAGGGGCGGGGGCGGCTCCCCCAGCCCAGCCCAGCCCCGAGCCGCGGTTTGGCCAAAAAAGGGATTTTGGGGAATGGGGGGCGCCGCTGCTTTTCCTGGAACTCTGGTGGTTTTCACCACTTTGGGGCTTTTTTCGCTCTTATCAGGCGGTTCCTGCCCAGCCGAGGGGAGGCTGAGCTCCCGCCGGGGCTGCGGGGCCCCAAAACGGGGTGAAAAGAGCCCATTTCTGCCAACTGCACCCCAAAAACGTACGTGGGGAGGGGGCGAGGGCAGCTGGCGCTGTCAGAGAGGGGGGCACAGGGAACTTTGGGGACCCCCGGGCGCTGGGAGGGTTGGACTCCCCCTCACCCCCGTTTTTGGGTTAATTTCTGCATTTTTGGGACGCAATCCCCGAGTTGGGGCTGGCCCTGGCCCTCGGGCTGTGCCGGGCTTTGGGGTGACAGAACCCCCCGTGTTTGGCCTCATCTGGGGGGGCTGCACTGCCCCTACCCCTGTCACGGCTCTGTCACTCCTCGGTGGCTCTAATTAGCGTTTAATTAACGTGCCTGGTGCTTAATTAAGCACCCCAATGCTTAATGAACCTCCTCAGGGCTTGAGGAAGGCCCTGGGGCCACGCCTGCGGCCCCACCTCAACCTGCAGGACCAGTTTGGGGCACTTTCCCCCGGTTTCCTCAGCCTTTGGGGCTGCATTGTCAGGAGTTCACCCTGACAGGGCCATTTTGGGGTGAAACCCCAGGGTTTGGGATCTCTGGGACCTTCCCTGCCCTGGAATTGCTGCTTCTTAACCCCAGAACAACTTCACTCTCAACTCACCAAAGCTGTCCCCGTTTCCTCCAACCTGACACGGGCAGGACTTCAAATCTGGGGGAAAACCCCAAATTCCCCCTCCAAAACCCCAAATTCCCCCTCCAAAACCCCAAATTCCACCCCAAACCCCCCATCCCTTGCAGAACACGCATCTCCATCCTGCTTTTCCCTGCATCCCGAGTGCATTTTTCCTGTTTCACCCCCGAATTCCCCCCAGTCCCCGATCCCCATGCAGAATGAGCTCCTCTCCCTCATTTTCCCCTTAATCCTGAGTGCATTTTTCCTGTTTTACCCCCAAAAGCTCCGAATTCCCCCTCAAAAACCCCAAATCCCCCATCCCTGTGCAAACCACGCGTCTCACCCCCTGCTTCTCCCCCAAATCCTGAGCGCATTTTTCCTGTTTCACCCCCAAACCCCCCAAATTCTCTCCCAAAAACCCCAAATCCCCCCCAAAACCCCAAATTCTCCCCCATCCCTGTTCAGAGCACATCTCAATCCTGTTTCTCCCAGAATCCTGAGCGGGTTTTTCCAGTTTTCACCCCCAAAACCCCCAAATTCTCTCCTAAAAACCCCAAATCCCCCCCCAAAACCCCAAATTCTCCCCCATCCCTGTTCAGAGCACATCTCAATCCTGCATTTCCCAAAATCCTGAGTGGGTTTTTCCAGTTTTCACCCCCAAATTCTCTCCTAAAAACCCCAAATCCCCCCCAAACCCCCTTCTCCATGCAGACCACGTGTCTCACACCCATTTTCCCCCAAATCCCAAGCGCATTTTTCCTGTTTCACCCCCAAAACCCCAAATCCCCCCCAAACCCCCATTGAGAACATTGAGATGTTCAGAGCACATCTCAATCCTGCATTTCCCCGAATCCTGAGCGGGTTTTTCCAGTTTTCACCCCAATCCCCCCCAACCCCTAATCCCCATCCAGACCCCATTTCCCCCATATTCCCCCATCCCCATCCAGACCCCATTTCCCCCATATTTCCCCATCCAGACCCCAATTTCCCCCATATTTCCCCATCCAGACCCCATTTCCCCCATATTTCCCCATCCAGACCCCAATTTCCCCCATATTTCCCCATCCCCATCCAGACCCCATTTCCCCCATATTTCCCCATCCCCATCCAGACCCCAGTTTCCCCCCCAACCCCCCATCCCCATCCAGACCCCATTTCCCCCATATTCCCCCATCCAGACCCCATTTCCCCCATATTCCCCCATATTCCCCCATATTCCCCCATCCCGACCCCATTTCCCCCATATTTCCCCATCCCCATCCCGACCCCATTTCCCCCATATTTCCCCATCCCCATCCAGACCCCATTTCCCCCATATTCCCCCATCCCCATCCAGACCCCATTTCCCCCATATTTCCCCATCCAGACCCCAATTTCCCCCATATTTCCCCATCCAGACCCCATTTCCCCCATATTTCCCCATCCAGACCCCATTTCCCCCATATTTCCCCATCCAGACCCCAATTTCCCCCATATTTCCCCATCCCCATCCAGACCCCATTTCCCCCATATTCCCCCATATTCCCCCATATTCCCCCATCCCGACCCCATTTCCCCCATATTTCCCCATCCAGACCCCAATTTCCCCCATATTCCCCCATCCCCATCCAGACCCCATTTCCCCCATATTCCCCCATCCAGACCCCATTTCCCCCATATTCCCCCATCCAGACCCCATTTCCCCCATATTCCCCCATCCCCATCCCCTCTCCCCGTGTGTTCCCAGGCCATGGCGGAGCCGCCGGTGGTGCCGGTGTTCTGCACGGGCGTCTCGGCGCAGGTGCGGCGCCAGCGCGCCAAGGAGCTGGGGCTGGGCCGCCACGACAACGCCGTGCGCTACCTGGGCCAGGACTTCGGGCGGCTGCTCCAGGAGTGCCGCGGCTCCGGGGCCCTGTTCCGGGACCCCGCCTTCCCCCCGGCCGCCTCCTCCCTGGGCTTCCGCGAGCTGGGCCCCGGCTCCTCCAAGACGCGCGGCGTGCAGTGGAAGAGGCCCACGGTGAGCGCGGCCCCGCTCCCGGCGCCTTTCCCGGGGAGCGCACTTGGAAATGGATTTCCCTTCCAAAACGGGAAATCCGTTTGGAAATCCCTTCCAAACCCATTGGAATCTCCAAAATCCATTCGGAAATCCCTTCCAAACCCATTGGAATCTCCAAGATCCATTCGGAAATCCCTTCCAAACCCATTGGAATCTCCAAGATCCATTCGGAAATCCCTTCCAAACCCATTGGAATCTCCAAAATCCATTCGGAAATCCCTTCCAAACCCATTGGAATCTCCAAAATCCATTCGGAAATCCCTTCCAAACCCATTGGAATCTCCAAGATCCATTCGGAAATCCCTTCCAAACCCATTGGAATCTCCAAGATCCATTCGGAAATCCCTTCCAAACCCATTGGAATCTCCAAAATCCATTCGGAAATCCCTTCCAAACCCATTGGAATCTCCAAAATCCATTCGGAAATCCCTTCCAAACCCATTGGAATCTCCAAAATCCATTCGGAAATCCCTTCCAAACCCATTGGAATCTCCAAGATCCATTTGGAAATCCCTTCCAAATCCATTGGAATCTCCAAGATCCATTCGGAAATCCCTTCCAAACCCATTGGAATCTCCAAAATCCATTCGGAAATCCCTTCCAAACCCATTGGAATCTCCAAGATCCATTCGGAAATCCCTTCCAAACCCATTGGAATCTCCAAAATCCACTTGGAAATCCCTTCCAAACCCATTGGAATCTCCAAGATCCATTTGGAAATCCCTTCCTGTTCAATTCCTGGAAACGCTGTCTGGGAGATGAACCCTAGCTGCAGCAGAAAAGCGATGGAATAAAAAGAAGCCACAAAAACAAACAAAAACCCCCTAAAACCGACCCCAAAATCTCAAGCTGTCTTCCAAAGAACAGTCTCTGACAAAGGTTGTACTAAGGGGGAGTTATTTCAAATTGAAAGAAAACAGGTTTTTTCTGGTGGGTGTTAGACAGAAATTCTTTCCCAGAAGGGTGGTGAGGCCCTGGCACAGGTTGCCCATCCTCCCCAAATCCCCGTGGTTTTCTCAATTATCTCAAATGACCTCAGATTTGGGGGTTTTTCCGCAGGAGCTGTGCCCGCGCCCGCAGTTCATCGTGGACGGCGCCACGCGCACCGACATCTGCCAGGGAGCGCTGGGTGAGGAATCCTCCTTTGTCCCTGTCCCCCGTCCTCCTTGGTCCCCAATCCGTGGGGATTTGGGATCTCTCTGTGCCCTTCTCTGCCCCGGAATTGCTGCTTTTTACCCCAGAACGGCGCCGCTCTCAACTCACCACAATTCCTCCAACCCGACACGGGCAGGACTCCAAATCTGGGGGGAAACCCCAAATTCTCCCCCCAAACCCCCAAATTCTACCCCAAACACCCCATCCATGTGTGGAACATGCATCTTAATCCTGATTTCCCCCCAAATCCTGGGTGCATTTCTCCAGTTTCACCCCCAAAAACCCCCAAATCCTCCCCAAACCCCCATCCCCATGCAAAACACCCATCCACCCATTTTCCCCCCAAATCCTGGGTGCATTTTTCCAGTTTCACCCCCAAAAAACCCCAAATCCTCCCCAAACCCCCATCTCCATGCAAACCACCCGTCCCCCTGCTTTTTCCCCAAATCCCAGGTGCGTTTTTCCTATTTCACCCCCAAAAACCCCCAAATCCTCTCCCAAAAACCCCAAATCCCGATCCCCCCCCCAAAACCCAAATCCCCCCCAAACCCCCATCCCCCGTCTCTGTCCCTCTGTCCTTCTTTGCCCCGAATCTGTGGGGTCTGGGGGATGGTTCTGCAGGAGTTGGGGTGGTTTTGGTGCTGCCCAGGTGACTGCTGGCTGCTGGCGGCCATCGCCTCGCTGACGCTCAACGAGACGCTCCTGCACCGCGTGGTGCCGCACGGGCAGAGCTTCCAGCAGGGCTACGCCGGCATCTTCCACTTCCAGGTCAGCCGGGCCCGGCCTCGGGGCTCCCCTCTGCCGTTCCCGGTGCAAACCCCAACGTTTTGGGGCTCCCAGCACCACTTCAGGCCTCCTCTTGTCCTTCTGAGAGGTTCCCGCACCGTTTTGGGGCTTTCTTCACCTCTTTAGGCCTCCCCTTCATCATTCAAGGGGATCCCCCCCAGTTTTGGGGCTTCCAGCATCACTTCAGGCCTCCTCTTGTCCTTCTGAGAGGTTCTCACAATTTTGGGGCTTTCTTCACCTCTTTAGGTCTCTCCTTGACCATTTCGAGGGGATCCCCCACAGTTTTGGGGCTTCACTCTGTAATTTTGGGGTGACCCCCAGTGTTTTAAGGGTTCCCTCCACCATTTTGTCACACCCCCAATTTTGGGAGCATCTCCCAGTTACTTTTCCCACCCAGTTCCTCACGTCCCCTCCCGTTGTGGCGCCTCCACTTCTCCACTGCTTTTCGGGACCCCAAACCGGGCATTTTCCCCCCAAAATCTCCTTCCCTGCGTGACCCTGGCGCCTCCTCTTCCTCACCCCGCCCAGATCTGGCAGTTTGGCGAGTGGCTGGACGTGGTGGTGGACGATTTCCTGCCCACCAAGGACGGGAAGCTGCTCTTCGTGCACTCGGCCGAGGGCTCCGAGTTCTGGAGCGCGCTGCTGGAAAAGGCCTACGCCAAGTGCGGCCCCTCCCCGCCCCTCCCCGCGCCCCCCGTTTCGGGGCGGAATCCCCCAAAAACCGCCCCGCTCGTCGCGCACAGGGTGAACGGCTGCTACGAGGCTCTGTCGGGCGGCAGCACCTCCGAGGGCTTCGAGGACTTCACGGGCGGCGTCACCGAGTGGTTCGACCTGCGCCGGCCCCCGGCCGACCTCTACCAGATCATCCTCAAGGCGCTGGAGCGCGGCTCCCTGCTGGGCTGCTCCATCGACGTGAGCCACCGCGGGAGCGGGCGTTTTGGGGGAAATCTGCGGGATTTGGGGTCGTTCTCACATTGCTCCATCGACGTGAGCCACGGCGGGCGTTTTGGGGGAAATCTGCGGGATTTGGGGTCGTTCTCACATTGCTCCATCGACGTGAGCCACCTCGGGCGTTTTGGGGGAAATCTGCGGGATTTGGGGACATTGCTCCATTGACGTGAGCCACCGCGGGCATTTTGGGGGAAATCTGCGGGATTTGGGGACATTGCTCCATCGACGTGAGCCACCGCGGGCGTTTTGGGGGAAATCTGCGGGATTTGGGGACATTGCTCCATCGACGTGAGCCACCGCGGGCGTTTTGGGGGAAATCTGTGGGATTTGGGGTCGTTCTCACATTGCTCCATCGGGATTTGGGGTCATTCTCATGTTGCTCCATCGACGTGAGCCACCGCGGGCGTTTTGGGGGAAATCTGCGGGATTTGGGGACGTTGCTCCATTGACGTGAGCCACCTCGGGAGCGGGCGTTTTGGGGGAAATCTGTGGGATTTGGGGTCGTTCTCACGTTGCTCCATCGGGGTTTGGGGTCATTCTCATGTTGCTCCATCGATGTGAGCCACCGCAGACGTTTTGGGGGAAATCTGTGGGATTTGGGGTCGTTCTCACGTTGCTCCATCAACATGAGCCACTCCACGTTTTGGGGGAAAATCTGCGGGATTTGGGGTCGTTCTCACGTTGCTCCATCAACATGAGCCACCGCGGGCCTTTTGGGGGAAAATGAGCGGGATTTGGGTCGCTCTCTGGGTAAGGCTGCGGTGGCTCCTCGCAGATAACGAGCGCCTTCGACATGGAGGCGGTGACCTTCAAGAAGCTGGTGAAGGGCCACGCCTACTCGGTGACTGGTGCCAAGCAGGTGAGGGCGGGCACCGATTTGGGCGGGAAACGGTGGATTTTGGGTGGCGGAGCCCTGACAGCGCCGTCCGCAGATCCCGTACCGCGGGCAGGCCCTGGAGCTCATCCGGATGCGCAACCCCTGGGGAGAGGTGGAGTGGACGGGCGCCTGGAGCGACGGGTGAGGCTTCGTTAGCGCCGGGCTCGTTAGCGGTGACGAGCCGGGGCCCTGCTGACCCTGCTGTCCCCGCAGCTCGGCCGAGTGGCACGCGGTGGAGCCGGCGCTGCGCCAGCAGCTCATGGTCAAGATGGAGGACGGCGAATTCTGGTAGGGGGAACTTCAACCCGAGCCCCTTTTCCCGCCCGTTCCGAGCCTGGAAACGAGCTCAGACTCTTCCTGCAGGATGTCCTTCCGGGATTTCCTGCGGGAATTCACCCGCCTGGAGATCTGCAACCTCACCCCGGACGCGCTGCAGTCCCACAAGTTCCGCAAGTGGAACACGCAGCTCTACGACGGGACGTGGCGGCGCGGCAGCACCGCCGGCGGCTGCCGCAACTACCCCGGTACGCGCCGGGGGGCGGCCCCGGGCCCGCGGGGCCGGGCGCCCGCTGAGCCCCCTCTGCCCCCTCCGCAGCCACGTTCTGGATCAACCCCCAGTTCAAGATCCAGCTGGAGGAGGTGGATGATGACAGGGACGAGGACGGCGGGCGCGAGCCGGGCTGCAGCTTCCTGCTGGCGCTGATGCAGAAGCACCGGCGCCGCGAGCGCCGCTACGGCAAGGACATGGAGACCATTGGATTCGCTGTCTATGAGGTAACGGGGTCAGTTAGGGTCAACCGGCATCAACTGGGGTCAGCTGGGATCAACTGGGGTCAACTGGCACCAGCTGGGATCAGCTGGGATCAACCAGCATCAGCTGGGGTCATCCGGGATCAACTGGGGTCAGCCAACATCAACTGGGGTCAACTGGCATCAGTTGGGGTCAACGGGCATCAACTGGGGTCAACTGGCACCAGCTGGGGTCATCCGGGATCAACTGGCATTAACTGGGGTCATCTAGAGTCACCTGGGGTCTGTTGGCATCAGCTGGGGTCAACCAGCACGAGCTGGCCTCAGCTGGTTTCAGCTGTGGTCACCAATGGTCCGTCGGGGTCAACTGGCATTCACTGGGGTCACCTGGGCTTGCCTGGTGTCACCTGTCACCAACCAAGGTCCCCTCTCTCCGCACAGGTCCCTCCCGAGGTGGGTTCCATGCGCCGGCGGTGCTGTTTCGGGGCAGGCCGCCCCCGGGGCCGTTTTTGGGGCCGTTTTTGGGGCCGTTCTGGAGCGTTTCCCCCCGGTGCCCGCAGTACGTGGGGAGGTCGGGCGTGCACCTGAAGCGGGAGTTCTTCCTGGCCAACGCGTCGCGCGCGCGCTCCGAGCAGTTCATCAACCTGCGCGAGGTGAGCACGCGCTTCCGCCTGCCGCCCGGCGAGTACATCGTGGTGCCCTCCACCTTCGAGCCCAACAAGGAGGGCGACTTCGTGCTCCGCGTCTTCTCCGAGAAGAAAGCCGGCACCGAGTAAGCGCTGCCGCCGCCGCGCCGGCCGCCCGGGGCCACGCCCGCGCTCGGCCCGCTCTCTGCCTGTCTGTCTGTCTGTCCGCAGGGAGATGGACGACAAGATCCAGGCCACGCTGCCGGACGAGGTCAGCCAGGGACGGGAGGATGGGTTGGCGGGGTGTCAGGGTGGGGCGGTTCCCAAAATGGCCGCTTCTTCCCCCAGGGCGGTTCCCAAAATGGCCGCTTTGGGCGGTTCCCAAAATGGCCTCTTCTTGCCCCGGGGCAGTTCCCAAAATGGCCGCTTTGGGCAGTTCCCAAAATGGCCGCTTCTTGCCCTGGGGCGGTTCCCAAAATGGCCGCTTTGGGCAGTTCCCAAAATGGCCGCTTCTTGCCCTGGGGCGGTTCCCAAAATGGCCGCTTTGGGCGGTTCCCTAAATGGCCGCTTTTCCCCCCAGAAAGTGCTGAGGGAGAGTGAAATCGATGAGAACTTCAAGCAGCTCTTCAAGCAGCTGGCGGGGCCGGTAAGGGAGCGGTAGCGATCGGCTGTGACCTCAGGGGTCGGTGGTGATGTCATTGGTTGATGATGATGTCGTTGGTTGGCCGTGATATCATTGGTTGTAGATGACATCATTCATTGGCCGTGATGTCATTGGCTGGCTGTGACTGTGACATCATTGGTTGTAGATGATCTCATTGGTTGGCCATGGTGTCATTGGTTGGCCGTGATGTCATTGGTTAGCAATGACATAATTTGTTGGCCATTACATCACTGGTTGCCCATGATGTCATTGGTTAGCAATGACATCACTTGGGGATGGTGTCATTGGTTGGCTGTGATGTCATTGGTCGGGCATGACATCATTGGTTGACCATTACATCATTGGTTAGCAATGACATCACTTGGTGATGGTGTCATTAGTTAGCTGTGATGTCATTGGTTGTCAATTACATCATTGGTTGGCCATGACGTCACTGGCTGCCGGTGACGTCACTGCCCATCGGTGACGCCGTGGCCCCCCCGTGTCCCCTCCCCAGGACCTGGAGATCAGCGTCACCGAGCTCCAGACCATCCTCAACCGCATCATCGCCAAACGTGAGCCGGGGTCTGGGGGAGTTCCCCCCCAACTGACCCCACCCCCCTCATTAGCATCTCATTGACCCCCAAAACCGCCAATTGCAGACAAAGACCTGCGCACCAAGGGCTTCAGCCTGGAGTCCTGCCGGAGCATGGTGAACCTGATGGACGTATCCTGAACCGGGGGGGCCGGGGGGGCTCGGGGGGACCCCTGGACCCCCCCTTTCCTTAACCCCCTCCCCCAGAAAGACGGGAACGGGAAACTGGGGCTGGTGGAGTTCAACGTGCTCTGGAACCGCATCCGCAACTACCTGGTGGGTCTGGGGGCTCCCGGGGGCTTGGGGGTCTGTCTCGTGGGGGACCCCCATTTTGGGGGGGCTTGGGGTCTGTCCTCATGGGAAACCCCCATTCTGGGGGGGGGCTTGGGGTCTGTCCTCATGGGTGACCCCCAGTACTGAGGGGCTTTTGGGGTCTGTCCTCATGGGTGAACTCCATTTTGGGGTCTCTCTCCTCATGGGTAAATCCCCCCCCCAACACTGTTTTCCCCCTTTTTTGGGGGTGTGGGGTGAAGATTTTGGGGTCTTTCTTCATGGGTGGTCTCCACTTTGGGGGGATTTTGGGGTACATTGGGGTGTTTTGGGTAACCCCTGCTCCTCTGGGGTGGATTTTGGGGTATTTTGGGTAACCCCTGCTCCTCTGGGGTGGATTTTGGGGTACTTTGGGTGACCCCTGCTCCTCTGGGGGGGATTTTGGAGTACATTGGGGGGATTTTGGGTGACCCCTGCTCCTCTGGGGGGATTTTGGGGTACATTGGGGGTGTTTTGGGTGACCCCTGCTCCTTTGGGGGGCTGTTCCTGCCAGAGCATCTTCCGCAAGTTCGACCTGGACAAGTCTGGCTCCATCAGCGCCTACGAGCTGCGCCTGGCCCTGGAGGCTGCAGGTGACCCCCGGGACCCCCCTGGGACCCCCCCGGGACCCCCCCGGGACCCCTCCCGTCCCCAGGCCCCCCCGGTGACCCCCGGGCTGTGCCCCGTGCCCCGTCCCAGGGTACCGGCTGAACAAGAGGCTGCACGAGCTGCTCATCACCCGCTACGCCGAGCCCGACCTGGCCCTGGACTTCGACAGCTTCGTCTGCTGCCTCGTGCGCCTGGAGACCATGTTCCGTGAGCGCCCCAAGCAAACCACCCCAAATGATCCCAAATGATCCCAGACCATCCCAAATGATCCCAAACCATCCCAAACCACCCCAAACCACCCCCCCTGTCCAACCCTGACCATCCCAAACCATCCCAAACCATCCCAAATGATCCCAGACCATCCCAAACCACCCCAAACCATCCCCCCCGTCCAACCCTGACCATCCCAAACCATCCCAAACCATCCCAAACCATCCCAAACCATCCCAAATGATCCCAGACCATCCCAAACCACCCCAAACCATCCCCCCGTCCAACCCTGACCATCCCAAACCATCCCAAATGATCCCAAATGATCCCAGACCATCCCAAACCACCCCAAACCATCCCTCCTGCCCAACCCTGAGTGATCCCCAACCATCCCAAACCATCCCCAATGATCCCAAACCATCCCAAACCACCCCAAACCATCCCCAATGATCCCAAACCATCCCAAACTATCCCAAACCATCCCAAACCACCCCAAACCATCGCTCCTGTCCAACCCTGAGTGATCCCAAACCATCCCAAACCATCGCTCCTGTCCAACCCTGAGTGATCCCAAACCATCCCAAATGATCCCTCCCATGCAATCCTGAGTAAACCGAAATGATCCCAAACCATCCCTCGCACCCCAATCCCGAATCATTCCAGCCTTCCCGACCACGCTTTTCCCTCACAAATGGAATTTTCCAGAATCCCTTTCCCTCCCCTCAGGGTTTTTCCAAGCCATGGACGTGGACCAGGACGGGGTCGTCACGTTCGACCTGCTGCAGGTACCAGGGGAGATCAAGGCCTTCCTCCTCCTCTTCCTCCTTCTCTTGCTTTCCCCCCTCTTTCTTCACCCTCTCCTGCTGCCCTTCCTCCCTCACCCTCCTCCTCCTCCTTCTCCCCAGTGGCTCCAGCTCACCATGTTCGCCTGACCGAACCCTCCAAGTGCCTTCAACCACCCCGCGCCGGTTTTTCCCTTTTTTTGGCTTTTTTTCAGCAGAAAAGGCTGGATGGGGGGGTGGGGTGGGGGTCACACAGGACCCCCCCGAGCTTTGCCAAAGCCCCCTGTCCCTCCCTCACCTCACGCTCGGCCCTTTTGGGGCAAATCCTCCGGATTTTGGTGCCTCCTGTGCTGACGGAGCCCCGGCCGTCGTCCTTCGCTTCAGGGATCTGCTGCCCCCGGGTGCCATCAAGTGATTTTTTTATTGTATAAATTAAAAATGAGATATAAACCAAAGAAAAAAAATATTATTTAAGTCAAAACTCCTTTTTCTGGCAGTTCTTTCTCCCCCTCAAGGCGAGGGGGTGAGGGGATCTCAAGGTACTGCAAAATATCGGGTTTAGGGGTTGTCTTGTGGTTGTGGATCCCAGATTCGGGGTTATATTCATATACTTTTGGGATATTTTGGTGGTTTTCACTTAAAACCTGGGGATGTCTCCTGGGCGGGGGGTGCAGGATGAGGCTGCCGTGAATCATAGGGGATGAGGGGATGGGCAGGGAGGGGACCCCAGACCCGGGGCAGAATCCCCAGGGCAGGTGCGACCCCCGGGCCCGAGCAGGACCCTCCATACCCGGTTCGACCCCTCAGGCCCGGTTCCGCCCCTCAGTCCCGGTTCCGCCCCCCCATTCCCGGTTCAGCCCCTCAGGCCCGGTTCCGCCCCTCAGTCCCGGTTCCGCCCCCCCATTCCCGGTTCAGCCCCTCAGGCCCGGCCGGGTTTGGTTCCCTCAGAGCCGCCTCAGCCCCGCCCCCTCAGCGCTCTGAGGGCGCGAATTTTCCCGCCCTTTTTTTCCTCCCGCCCTTTTCCCCTCCCACCCCCGATGGGCGGTGCTTGGAGCACGCCGGTCCCGCCTCCTCACCCGCCCATCGCCCTCCCATTGGTCCCTTCTGTCTAAATTTGAATAACCACGCCTTTTACCCCTCCTTCGTCACGCCTTTTCTCCTTATACGGTGTGGCCACGCCCTTCCCCTCACGGAGCCGCGCCCGCGCTGTTCGAGCGCGGATATGGCGGAGCCGGGGATGGAGCCGGAGCTGGAGCCGGAGCGGGGCCCGGAGGCGGTGACGGCCGAGGCGGTGCTGAGGGAGCTGCGGCTCTTCGAGCTGCGCTGCGAGGGCGAGGACGTGCCCGACAAGCGTGAGGGCTCCGGGGGACGCGGCCTGTGGGGGGAGATGGAGGGGCTTGGGGAGGAGGAAGGGGTTTGGGGGTGTCAGGGGGGCTGTGAGGGGGGACTGGGGGTGTCAGAGGAGGTTTGGGGGGTCCCAGGGGAGCCCTGAGGGGTTATTTGGTTCACGGCGGCTGTTGTGGGGTCCAGGATTTTGGGACCTGCCGGGTTTGGGGGGGCACAGAGAATTGAGGGGGTGATTGGGGGAGGGAGCCAAATGTTTTTGGGGGGAATCTCGGTGGGACTTGGGAGCCCCTGAGTCCCCGTTCTCCCCTCAGTGGTGGAGCTGTGCCTGAGCCACGGGCTGGGCCCGGTGGCCTTGGCCAACGAGCTGCTGGCCTTCGTCACCAGCAAAGACCTGGACCTGCAGCTCACCCCCGAGGGCCTGGACGCCTTCGAGCACGAGGTGAGGGTCCCCAGTTCTCCCCTTCGATCCCCAAAAGGCCCCGGGATGGCCAGGAGCGCTCACCCCACGCCCGTCCTGCTGCCCCAGGTGCTGGCAAAGCGCGGCAGCCGCGGGCGGCGCGGGAGGGACGAGCGCCGGGGGCTGCTCCACGACATCCACTCGCTCCAGGAGCTGTATCCTCACATCCCAGGGGACCCTGAGGAGATCCCGAAATCCTGAGGAGATCCCGAGGAGATCCCGGGGATATCCTCACATCCCAGGAGATCCTGAGGTTATCCTGAGATCCTGAGGAGATCCCGGGGATATCCTCACATCCCAGGAGATCCTGAGGTTATCCTGAAATCCCAGGAGATCCTGAGGAGATCCTGGGGATATCCTCACATCCCAGGAGATCCTGAGGTTATCCTGAGATCCTGAGGAGATCCCGGGGATATCCTCACATCCCAGGAGATCCTGAGGAGATCCCAACATCCCAGGAGATCCTGAGCTTATCCCAAGGAGATCCCGAGGTTATCCTGAGATCCTGAGGAGATCCCGAGGAGATCCCAAAATCCTGAGGAGATCCCAAAATCCCGAGGAGATCCTGAGCAGTTCTGGGGGCTCTGGCAGAAAATGGGGGCCCTGAGCTGTCCCAGATCCCCAGGGAGAGGCTGGGAGTGGGAGGAATTCTCAGACTTTGGGTTCCACCCCAAACCAGGAGCGTTTTTAGCCCTTAACCCAGAGCAGCCTGGACGAGGAGCAGGAGGACGAGCTGCTGGACGCCTACACCACCCCGTCCAAGGTGGGAGTCACCCCAAACCCGCGGGGTTTGCCGTAAATGCACCCCACAGAGGTCACTGTGCTGTGCCTGTTCCCTGCAGGGCCCCCACAAGCGCAGCCATTCCACACCTGAGACCCCCCGGGCCAAGCGGGCGCCGTCCTCCCGCAGCCCCTCGGGGCTCTTCTCCCCCGGCAGCTTCTCCCCGAGGTCAGTGAGGGCTCCTCAGCCACCTCTTCCCCCTTCGCTTCCTGCCTTTCCCTTAAAATCCCAAATCGTTGTGGGAGTTGGATTTTGGAGCATTTCAGCTCTGTGAATTCGGGGGGGATTGTTAAATCCGCCCTGAACTTGCAATTCCAAAGCCTTTAAACCTACAAGTATTTATTTTTAAAGCCACATTAATCAACCCAAACTAAAATCCTGAATCATTGTGGGAGTTGAATTTTGGAGCATTTTAGCTCTGTAAATTCGGGGGGAATTGTTAAATTCCTCACCGAACGCTTTGCAATCCCAAAGCCGTTAAAGCCACAAACTCTAATTCTTTTTAAAGCCTCATTAACCAGCCCAAAGCCCCGAATCCCCTCTGCTCCCGGGCAATTCAGCCCTTCAGGCTGCACGGGGTGCTCAGGACAGGGGTAACGAAACGGAGCGAACCCCAAATGCCCCGAATTTCCGGGTGGGGCAGCCCCAAATCCCCTAACCCTAACCCTAGCCCCAACTCCCCGCCCTGTTCTGTGCCCTCAGCGCCGCCCCCTCCCTCAAGTACCCGAGCAGGGGCGGCCGGGGCGAGGTCGTGGCCTCGTTCGGGGCCGCGCGGGGCCCGGCCTGGGGCGGCGGCGGCGGCGGCGGCGGCGTCAGAACCTTCGGGAGCCCCGAGCGCAGCCTGAGCAAACCCTACAGGTTCATGTTCCAGAAGGCGCTGGACGTCAGGGAAGGTGGGCGGGGACACGGGGGGGACACGGGGACAGCCCGGATCCAGGGGGGTCGGGGTCAGGGGGTGTTTGGTGACGCCAGGGTCACCCCCAGCTCGAGGAGGGTCAGGGTCACTCTGGGGTCAGGGTCAGGGGGTGTTTGGTGACACCAAATAGGGCTCAGGGTCAGGGCTCAAGAGGTCTTTGGTGACACCAGGGTCACTCTGAGCTCAGGAGGGGTCAGGGGTTGTTTGGTGACCCTGGTCCCCCCCCGGTGCTGGGGGATCAGGGTCAGGGGTTGGGATCAGGGTCAGGGGTTGGGATCAGGGTCAGGGGTTGGGATCAGGGTCAGGGGTCAGGGGTTGAGGTCAGGGGTTGTTTGGTGACGCCGGGGTCACCCAGGGGTCAGGGGTTGTTTGGTGACACCAAGCAGGGGTCAGGGTTGGGGTCAGGGGTCAGGGGTTGTTTGGTGACACCAAGCAGGGCTCAGGGTTGGGGTCAGGGGTTGTTTGGTGACACCGGGGTCACCCAGGGGTCAGGGGTCAGGGGTTGTTTGGTGACACCAAACAGGGGTCAGGGTTGGGGTCAGGGGTCAGGGGTTGTTTGGTGACCCCGTGCCCCCCCAGTGCTGGCCGAGCGGGTCGAGGCGCTCGGGGAGGTTCTGCGGAGGCACCACGGCCTGGACGGCTTCAGCTGCGCCGCGCTCCCCGCTCAGGTGAGGCCCTGCGCCCTTCGGGGTGAGAGAGACCCCCCCATTTTGTACTGAACCTCCCCATTTGGGGTGAGACCCCCCCCCATTTTGTACTGAACCTCCCCATTTGGGGTGAGACCCCCCCATTTTGTACTGAACCTCCCCATTTGGGGTGAGAGAGACCCCCCCATTTTGTACTGAACCTCCCCATTTGGGGTGAGAGAGACCCCCCCATTTGTACTGAACCTCCCCATTTGGGGTGAGACCCCCCCATTTGTACTGAACCTCCCCATTTGGGGTCAATCCCCCCCATTTTGTACTGAACCTCCCCATTTGGGGTGAGACCCCCCCATTTTGTACTGAACCTCCCCATTTGGGGTGAGAGAGACCCCCCATTTTGTACTGAACCTCCCCATTTGGGGTGAATCCCCCCATTTTGTACTGAACCTCCCCATTTGGGGTGGAACCCCCTGTTCTGGTGTGAATCTTCCCTGCTTTGTGTTAAATCCTCTCCTTTTGGTTTAAACCTCTCTGATTTGGGGGGAATCCCCCCCATTTTGGGTTAATCCCTGCGTTAAAGGCCCCATTTTGTGTTAATCCCCCCTATTTTGGGTAAAAATCCCCATTTTGTGTTAATCTCCCCCATTTTGGGGTTAAACCCCCCATTTTCTGTGCCCCCCACCCCATTTTGGGGTGAATTGGCCCCGTTTGGGTCCGCAGGAGCCGCTGACGGTGCTGGGCCAGATCGGCTGTGATGGGAACGGGAAGCTGAACCCCAAATCCGTGCTGCTGCTGGGGGACAGGGAGCACTCGGGGGGGGCCCAGGTGCCCCTGGACCTCTCGGAGCTTCCGGAATATTCCCTGTTCCCAGGGCAGGTCAGAATGGGGGCATCCCCCTTGTGCCCCCCAATTCCTGCCCCTTGTCCCCAATTCCTGCCCCTTGTCCCCAATTCCTGCCCCTTTTCCCAATTCCTGCCCCTTTCCCCCCAATTCCTGCCCCTTTTCCCCCAATTCCTGCCCCTTTCCCCCAATTTCTGCCCCTTGTCCCCGAATTCCTGCCCCTTTCCCCCCAATTCCTGCCCCTTTTCCCAATTCCTGCCCCTTTCCCCCCAATTCCCGCCCCTTTTCCCTTATTCCCACCCTTTTTCCCAATTTCCGCCCTTTTTCCCCCAATCCCTCAGGTGGTGGCTCTGGAAGGCACCAACACCACGGGCAGGAGGATGGTGGTGACCAAACTCTACGAGGTGACCCCAGATTGGGGGAGATTTGGGGAGGAATTGGGGCATTTGGGGTGGATTTGGGGCGGATTTGGGGTGGATTTGGGGAATTTGGGGTGGAATTGGGGGAAATGGGGTGGAATTGGAGCATTTTGGGGTGGATTTGGAGCATTTGGGGTGGAATTGGAGCATTTGGGGTGGAATTGGAGCATTTGGGGTGGAATTGGGGGGTTTGGGGTGGATTTGGGGCATTTGGGGTGGAATTGGAGGAATTGGGGCATTTTGGGTTGGATTTGGGGTGGAATTGGGGAATTTGGGGTGGAATTGGGGGATTTGGGGTGGATTTGGGGTGGAATCGGGGCATTTTGGGGTGGATTTGGAGCATTTTTAGCCATCCCTGCCTTTCCCAGGGGGTCCCTCTGCCCTTCCACACCCCCACGGAGCCCATGGCGGGTGAGCTCCACTTTCTGTCCTCATTTCTGCCCCCAAATCCCCTTTTTTACCCCCAAAGTTCCCTTTGGATTCCATCTCCCCCTTTTTCTCCCTTTCTGTCCCCAAACTCCTTTATTGTCCCCAAATCCCCTTTTCCCCTTCCCAAACCCCATTTTCCCCCAAACCCCCATTTTCCCAAAACCCCCGTTTTTCCCAACCCCCATTATTTCCCCCAACCCCTATTTCTCCCCAAACTCCTCATTTTCCCCCCAATCCCCATTTTCCCCCCAAACCCCATTTTCCCCCAATCCCCATTTTCCCCCAATCCCCATTTTCCCCAAACCTCCATTTTCCCCAAACCCCCATTTTATTCCCCAAACCCCATTTTCCCCCACAATCCCCATTTTCCCCAAACCCCCATTATTTCCCCAAACTCCCCATTATTTCCCCAAACCCCATTATTCCCCAATCCCCATTATTTTCCCAAACCCCATTATTTCCCAAACTCCCCATTATTCCCCCATTATTCCCCCGTCATTCCCCCATCGTTTCCCCCATTATTCCCCCATTGTTCCCCATTAATCCCCCATTAATCCCCCATCATTCCCCCATTAATCCCCCATCATTCCCCCATTATTCCCCATTAATCCCCCATCATTCCCCCATTAATCCCCCATTATTCCCCATCATTCCCCCATTATTCCCCATCATTCCCCCATTAATCCCCCATTATTCCCCATTAATCCCCCATTATTCCCCATCATTCCCCCATTAATCCCCCATTATTCCCCATTAATCCCCCATCATTCCCCCATTATTCCCCCATTATTTCCCCATTAATCCCCCATTATTTCCCCCATTAATCCCCCATTATTCCCCCATCATTTCCCCCATTATTCCCCCATCATTTCCCCCATTATTCCCCCATCATTTCCCCCATTATTCCCCCATTATTCCCCATCATTCCCCCATCATTCCCCCATCATTCCCCATCATTCCCCCATCATTCCCCATCATTCCCCCATTATTCCCCCATTATTCCCCCATTATTCCCCCATTATTCCCCCATTAATCCCCCATTATTTCCCCCATTATTCCCCATCATTCCCCCATCATTCCCCCATTATTCCCCCATTATTCCCCATCATTCCCCATCATTCCCCCATTATTCCCCCATCATTCCCCATCATTCCCCCATCATTCCCCCATCATTCCCCCATCATTCCCCCATCATTCCCCATCATTCCCCATCATTCCCCCATTATTCCCCCATTAATCCCCCATTATTTCCCCCATCATTCCCCATCATTCCCCCATTATTCCCCCATCATTCCCCCATTAATCCCCCATTATTTCCCCCATCATTCCCCATTAATCCCCCATCATTCCCCCATTATTTCCCCCATTATTCCCCCATCATTCCCCCATTATTCCCCCATTATTCCCCCATTAATCCCCCCTCATTCCCCCATTATCCCCCATTATTCCCCCATCATTCCCCCATCATTCCCCCATTATTTCCCCCATCATTCCCCCATTATTCCCCCATTATTTCCCCCATTATTCCCCATCATTCCCCATCATTCCCCCATTATTCCCCCATTATTCCCCCATCATTCCCCATCATTCCCCCATCATTCCCCCATTATTTCCCCCATTATTCCCCATCATTCCCCATCATTCCCGTTCCCAGCCCCGCGCTCGGTGCTCGTTGCCTGCGGCCCCTTCACGCCCTCGGACAGCGCCGCCTTCGAGCCCCTCCGGGACCTCCTGGACGTGGTGGCGCGGGACCGGCCCGACCTCTGCATCCTGGTGGGGAATTCGTTCATTAATTAACACCTCATTAGCGGCGCGGTTTAATTAACGAACGCCTCATTCATTAGCTGCGAGTTTTAATGAACGGCGCCATCATCACCCCGAGCCCGCGGCCTCCAAACGCTGGGGAGGCTCCAAACCCCCGGAATTCACATTAAAATCCCATTGCTGACCCCAAACCCCTCATTGTTCACCCAAAAGTGCCCAAACCCCTCATTTTTCACCCAAGAGTGCCCAAATCTCTCATTTTTCACCCAAAAATGCCCCAAACCCCTCATTGTTCACCCAAAAGTGCCCAAATCTCTCATTGTTCACCCAAAAGTGCCCAAATCTCTCATTTTTCACCCAAAAGTGCCCAAATCTCTCATTTTTCACCTAAAAGTGCCCAAATCTCTCATTGTTCACCCAAAAGTGCCCAAATCTCTCATTTTTCACCCAGAAGTGCCCAAATCACTCATTGTTCACCCAAAAGTGCCCAAATCTCTCATTTTTCACCCTAAAAGTGCCCAAAACTCTCATTTTTTCACCCTAAAAGTGCCCCAAACCTCTCATTTTTCACCCACAACCCCCAAAATCCTCATTTCTCAGCCCAAAGTGCCAGAAAATCTCAATTTGAAGAGCAAACCCTGCCCTTGGAGTCAAATCCCTGTTCCCTCTCTGGGCACAAAGCACCAATTTCAGCAATTTCCCCTTTTTGGGCTCATTTTGCCTTGAAATTTTGGGGGTTTGGGGTGAAATTTGGGTTCATTGATGAATGAATTATTAAAATGATATATTTTATAATATATAATTATTAAAATTATATATTTTATAGTTATTTTAAATTCTATTTTTGGGGTGATTTTTTTTGCCGATTTTCTCAATTTTTTGGGGGGTTTGGGCTGAAATTTGGGTTCATTGATGAATGAATTATTAAAGTTATCTATTTTATAATATATAATTATTAAAATTATATGCTTATTTCAAATCATATTTTTGGGGTGATTTTTTTGCCGATTTTCTCAATTCTTTGGGGGGTGTGGGCTAAACTTTGGGGTTCATTAACGAGAATTATCAAAAATTGTATTTTTTGGGGGGCTGATTTTTTGCCGATTTTCTCCGTTTTCCCCCAGTTTGGGCCCTTCCTGGACGCCAAGCACGAGCAGGTGGAGGTGAGGAGGGGCCCCCCAAAATCCCCCCAGTGCCCGCGGCTCCGGGGAGCCCCAAATCCCAGAATCCCTGGGATTGTGCAAATCCCGGGGTTCTGCCCCATTTCAGGGCTGCCAGCTCCTGAGCCCCTTCCCGGACGTGCTCAGGCTCTGCCTCAGGACCATCGTCGAGGGCACCCGCAGGTGGGGACGGGACCACCCCCAGTTCACAGTCCCCAATTCCCCACCCCAAATTCACAATCCCAAATTCACAATCCCCCAATTCCCCATCCCAATTCACAGTCCCCAATTCCCCACCCCAAATTCCCCACCCCAAATTCACAATCCCCCAATTCCCCATCCCAATTCACAATCCCCAATTTCCCATCCCCAAATTCACAATCCCCAATTCCCCATCCCAAATTCCCCACCCCAAATTCACAATCCCCCAATTCCCCATCCCAAATTCCCCACCCCAAATTCCCCATCCCAAATTCACAATCCCCAAATTCCCCATCCCAAATTCCCCATCCCAAATTCACAATCCCCAAATTCCCCATCCCAAATTCACAATCCCCAAATTCCCCATCCCAAATTCACAATCCCCAAATTCCCCATCCCAAATTCACAATCCCCCAATTCCCCATCCCAAATTCCCCACCCCAAATTCCCCATCCCAAATTCCCCATCCCCAAATTCCCCACCCCCAATTCCCCATCCCAAATTCCCCACCCCAAATTCACAATCCCCAAATTCCCCATCCCAAATTCCCCACCCCCAATTCCCCATCCCAAATTCCCCACCCCAAATTCACAATCCCCAATTCACAATCCCTCAATTCCCCATTCCCAAATTCCCCACCCCAAATTCCCCAGCCCCGGGGGGGGTTTGTCCCAAAATCGCCACTTTCCACCCCAAAATCGCCACTTTCCACCCCAAAATCGCCACTTCTCACCCCAAAACTCTCTCATTTTTCCTCCCCAGTCCCATTTTTCCCTCTTTTCCCCAGTGCTGGTGCTGGTGCCCTCACTCTGGGGCTCACTGAACCAGCCCCAAATTCCCCATTCCCATGGGATTTTTTTTCCCAAAATCGCCATTTTTCACCCCAAACCTCTCTCATTCCCCATTTTCCCCGTTTTTCTCTCCAGCTCTGGCTCCCAGCTGGTCCTGGTGCCGTCTCTCCGCGACGTCTCCCACCCCCCCGTGTACCCTCAGCCGCCCTTCTCCCTCTCGGACCTGCCCAAGGAGGACAGAGCGGTACCGGCCCCAAAATTCGCGGTTTTCACCCCAAAACGTCCCCGAGCCCCTCGGGCCGGGATTTGGGCTGAAATTCCCCTTTTCTCTGCGGGGCCGCAGAGGATTTGGGATCGTGGGGGTTCCAGGGCTCCCGGCGCCCCTCCCAGCCCTTTTTGGGTTCCAATCCCTGCGTTCGATGATTTCCGTCCCTTCTGAGAGGTTCCTGCGCCGGCCCCAGCTCGGCCCTGGGGGTCTGGGGAACGTTTTGGGCATTTAAGGAAAACTCGATGGGATTGGGGCGGTTTTGGGGTGAATTAGGGCCAATTTGGGGCATTCCGGGGGGGTTTGGGGCATTCCAGGGGGGTTTTGGGGCATTTTAGGAGGATTTGGGGCATCCTGGGGCTCACAGGGCTGTCCGTGTGTCCATCCCGTGTCCATATGTCCATGTGTCCATCCCGTGTGTCCATCCCCTGTCCGTGTGTCCGTCCCGTGTCCGTGTGTCCATCCCGTGTCCATCCCATCTGTGTGTCCATCCCATGTGTCCGTCTGTCCATCCCATGTGTCCGTGTGTCCGTCCCCTGTCCGTGTGTCCATCCCGTGTCCATCCCATGTGTCCGTGTGTCCGTGTGTCCATCCCGTGTGTCCGTCTGTCCGTCCCCTGTCCGTTTGTCCGTCCCGTGTCCGTGTGTCCGTGTGTCCGTGTGTCCGTCCCGTGTCCGTCTGTCCGTCCCGTGTCCGTCTGTCCGTCTGTCCATCCCGTGTCCGTCCCGTGTCCGTGTGTCCGTCCCATGTGTCCGTGTGTCCGTCCCGTGTCCGTGTGTCCGTGTGTCCATCCCATGTGTCCGTGTGTCCGTGTGTCCGTGTGTCCATCCCATGTGTCCGTCTGTCCATCCCATGTGTCCGTGTGTCCATCCCATGTGTCCGTGTGTCCGTCCCGTGTCCGTGTGTCCGTGTGTCCATCCCGTGTCCGTGTGTCCGTCCCGTGTCCGTGTGTCCATCCCATGTGTCCGTCCCCTGTCCGTGTGTCCGTCCCGTGTCCGTGTGTCCATCCCATGTGTCCGTCTGTCCGTCCCGTGTCCGTGTGTCCAGCGCGTGCTCCTGGTGCCCGATCCCTGCACCCTGGACATCGACGGCGTCGTCCTGGGCCTCACCTCCACCGACCTCCTGCTGCACCTGGGGGCCGAGGAGATCTGCAGGTGCCTCTTCCTCCTTTTGACCTTTTTCCCTTTTTTTCGCCTTTTCCCCCCATTTTTTAACCTTTTCCCCTCTCTGTTCCCTTTCCTCCCCTTTCTTTCATCTCCCCCCCCTTTTTCAACATTTTCCTCTTTTTCTTTACCCTTTTTCTCCTCTCCCTTTTCTCTCCTCCCTTTCCCCCCAAATCCCCTCTTTCTCCCCATTTTCCTCTCCCATTTTCCCCTTTTTTTCCCACCCATTTTTTCCCGTTTCCTCCCTTTTTTCACCCATTTCTCTCCCGTTCCTCCCGCAGCTCCCCCGGGGTCTCCGATCGCTTCACGCGGATCCTGCGGCACGTCCTGACCCAGCGCAGGTGAGAACCCCCAAAATCGGCTTTTTCTGCCCCAAAACCCCTCCTTCCTCCCCAAAATCCCCTCCTTCCTCCCCAAAATCCCTCCTTCCTCCCCAAAAAACGGCTTTTTCTGCCCAAAACTCCTCCTTCCTTCTCAAAACCCCCTCTTTCCTCCCCCAAAATCCCCATTTTTCCCTCCCAAAATCCCCATTTCTCACCCCAAATCCCATTTTTCCTCCCCAAATTCCATTTTCCCCCCCAAAATCCCCGTTTCTCACCCCAAATCCCCGTTTCTCACCCCAAATCCCCGTTTCTCAGCCCAAATCCCCATCTCTCACCCCAAATCCCTGTTTCTCACCCCAAATCCCCGTTTCTCACCCCAAATCCCCGTTTCTCCCCAGTTTTTACCCCCTGTACCCGCCCTCTGAGGAGATCAACGTGGATTTCGAGGCTCTGGGGGCGTTCGCGGCGCTGCCGGTGACCCCGGACGTGCTGGTGACGCCCTCGGAGCTGCGCTTCTTCATCAAGGTGGGACCCTGGGACCCCCTGGGACCCCCCAGAGACCCCAGAGAGACCCCAGAGAGACCCCAGAGACCCCCGGGATCCCCTGGGACCCCCCAGAGACCCCTGGGACCCTCCTGGGACCCCTGAGAGACCCCCGGGACCCCCTTGGGACCCCTGAGAGACCCCAGAGACCCCCAAGAGACCCCTGAGAGACCCCTGGGACCCCCGAGAGACCCCAGAGAGACCCCTGGGACCCCCAAGAGACCCCCCAGGATCCCCTGAGAGACCCCTGGGACCCCCCCTGGGACCCCCCAGGACCCCCAAGAGACCCCTGGGACCCTCCTGGGACCCCTGAGAGACCCCTGGGACCCCCTTGGGACCCTCCTGGGACTCCCCCGGGGTGAATTTCAGCAGGAAAAGCCCCAGGAAGGGCCGGGAGTGGGGATGGGGGCGCACAAATCCCCCGGGCTTGGTGGGTGTTGGGGTCTGGAAGGGCCGGAGGATCCCAAATCCCCTGGACCTGGGGGCCGGAGGGGCTGGGGGTCCCAGTTCCTTTGCATTCATGGATGTTTTACTCCCCCTGCTGTCCCCACCCCTGCTCCCTGTCCCCATCCCTGTCTCTGTCCCCATCCTTGCCCCCTGTCCTCTTGTCCCTCATCCCTGTCCCCATCCCCTTTTCCGCGTCCCTGTCCCTTTTCCCTGTCCCTCTGTCCCTCTGTCCCTGTCCCCCTGTCCCTCTGTCCCTCTGTCCCTCAGGACGTCCTGGGCTGTGTCTGCATCAACCCCGGGCGATTGACCAAGGGCCAGGCCGGGGGCACCTACGGGCGGCTGCTGCTGCGGAGGGACGGACACGGGGACGGACACGGGGACAGACACGGGGACGGACAGGGGGACGGACACGGGGACGGACACGGGGACGGACAGGGGGACGGACACAGGGATGGACACAGGGACGGACAGGGGGACAACCCCAGGGACATTCCCGGGGCCGCCCCCCGGCGCAGCCCCTGCGTGGCCGCCCAGGTCGTGAGGATCTGAGCCCCAGCTCTGCCCCTCCCCACGCGGGGCTGCAGAACCGGGGAGAAACGCCTGGAATTGGGGAGAAATTCCTGGAATTGGGGAGAAACTCCTGGAATTGGGGAGAAATTCCTGGAATTGGGGAGAAACGCCTGGAATTGGGGAGAAACTCCTGGAATTGGGGAGAAACGCCTGGAATTGGGGAGAAACTCCTGGAATTGGGGCTGAAATTCCTGGAATTGGGGAGAAACTCCTGGAATTGGGGAGAAACTCCTGGAATTGGGGAGAAATTCCTGGAATTGGGGAGAAACGCCTGGAATTGGGGAGAAACTCCTGGAATTGGGGCTGAAATTCCTGGAATTGGGGAGAAACTCCTGGAATTGGGGAGAAATTCCTGGAATTGGGGAGAAACGCCTGGAATTGGGGAGAAACTCCTGGAATTGGGGCTGAAATTCCTGGAATTGGGGAGAAACTCCTGGAATTGGGGAGAAATTCCTGGAATTGGGGAGAAATTCCTGGAATTGTGGAGAAACTCCTGGAATTTGGGTTAAAACTCCTGGAATTCCTGTTCAAGCTCCTGGAATTCTGGTTAACTCCTGGAATTGGGGAGAAACTCCTGGAATTTCGGTTCAAGCTCCTGGAATTGTGGTTAAAGCCCCCCAGAATGGCCCTGCCTGTGGAGGATTCCCCCAGGAGAATTCAGGATTCAGGAATTTGGGAAGGGGAATCCGGGCGTGGGATCCTCCCTGTCCTGGGGTCACCCCCCACCTTTGGTGGCCTCATTAGGGGGCTTGGAGTTTAATTAATCCAAACCCAATTAATTAATTAGGGGTTCCTGGTGCTGCTGCTGCTTCCCAGGGAAAACCAAACCAGCTGCAGGTCTGGCTTTGACCCTTTGCCCAAACTTTCTGCCCCAAATTTATGATGATGAAGGTGAAAATTAATTAAAGTTTCTGCCTGTGCCCGTGTCGTTTCCTGAGGGAAAGGGCAAATCCAGGGGGAGGATTTTGGGGTAAAACCTGGGAAAATTGGGGCTGGGGAGGGGGATTACACTCATGACTGGTGTGTGGCTGGGATTTTCCCCAAAATCTCCTTTTTCTCCCCAAATATCCCCACGGAGCAGTTGGGAAGTGCTGAGGTCACCTCCCAGCTCCTCCCCTGCTCTTTGCCCAATTCCAGCATTTCTCACCCCAAATCAAATACAATTTTTCCGACATCCATAAAATCTTATTTTCCTCCCATTTCCAGCTTGATTTCCTTTTTTTTTTTTTTCTTTACAAATGGAGCAGAATCCAAATTTCCTCCCAGTTTTCCCCTTGGGTTCTCCCCCCCAGCCTCAGTTTCCCTTGGAAAAACTCAGATTTTGGTTAAAACAGCAGCGGGAAGAGCCAGAGGAGGAGGAAGAATTTGGGAATTTCGACTCTTCCACCCCACAGAGCCCCCACCGTTCAATCCCATCCCAAATTCAGGATTTAATTTGGGAATTCCCGAGGGTTTTGGGGCAGGGACCCGATCCCCCTGGGATCTTTCCAGGTTTATTTTCGGGGGGACTCCAAGGGAGCTCCGGGAATTCCCGGGAAGGGAAGCGAGGCCGGGGTGGGGCCTGGGATCCGCTGGGACCGATCCCGAATCTCGATCCCGAATCCCAGCCCAGATCCTGAATCCCGATCCCGAATCCTGATCCCAGATTCCAGCCCCGATCCCGAATCCTGATCCTGGATCCCAAATCCCGGCCCTGATCCCCAATCCCAAATCCTGGATTCCAGCCCCGATCCCGATCCTGAATTCCAGATCCCGATCCTGCGATCAGGGGGTGACACCCCCGGGAATGAAGGGAAAGGGAAGGGAAGGGAAGGGAAAGGAAAAGGAAAAGGAAAAGGAAAAAGGAAGAGGATTCCCCCCCCAATCCCAGGATTCCCCCCCAATCCCGGGATTCCCCCTCCATCCCGGGATTCCCCCCCAATCCCAGGACTCCCCCCCAATCCCGGGATTCCCCCCCAATCCCGGGATTCCCCCTCCATCCCGGGCTGTCCCGGGCTGAGCCTTTCGTGCCCTCCCGGCGGCGCTGGCGGCGCTGTCCCATCCCGGGTCCACATCCCGGATCCACATCCCGGGTTTCAAGGGAAGGCAGCGATTCCTTCCTTTGATCCGGGGAAAAAGAGCGGAACCTTCCCCCAGGGCCCCCGCCCTCTCCGCGGCCCGGCTTAATTAAAACAGCGCTTAATTAAAACAGCGCTTAATTGGAGACCCCGGCTCCGCCCGCTCCCGGCTTAGAGCAGCGGCAGAGCCCCGGAACGGCCCCGGAATCCCCGGAACGGCCCCTGGATCCTTGGAATAGCCCCGGAACGGCCCCGGAACGGCCCCGGAATCCCTTGAACGGCCCCGGATCCCGGCCCGGCGCTTTCCGGGCGTTTTTTCCTGCGAACAGGAGAATCCCTGGATTCCCAAACCCCCGGATTCCCGAACCCCCGGATTTCTGAACCTCCGGATTTCCGAACCCCCGGATTTCTGAATCCCCGGATTTCCTGAATCCCCGGATTCCCGAAGCCCCGGATTTCCGAATCCCGAGATTTCCGCGCCCCCGCATTTCCAAGGAGTGTCCGGGAGCCCGAGCGGACTCCGACCCCATCCCCGACCCGCGGCCGCTCCTGCGCCACTTCCCGGCCCGGAGGAGCCGCCGCCGCCGCTGCTTTTCCTGGATTTTGGCTTTTCCTGGAATTTGGCTTTTCCTGGAATTTGGCTTTTCCTGGATTTTGGCTTTTCCTGGAATTTGGCTTTTCCCGGAGTTTGGCTTTTCCCGGAGTTTGGCTTTTCCCGGAATTTGGCTTTTCCCGTGGATTTTCTGTCACCGGGAGGGGTCGGGCGGTGGCCGAGGCCGAGATTCCTTCCTTCCTTCCTCATCCTCATCCTCCGGGCCTGTCCCGAGCCCGGGATTTTCCGGGAAAAGGGAGGAGCCCGGCGGGTCCCTGGCATGGAAGTGGCGCCGCTGCGCTGCCCCCGGGCCGGGCTCTGCGCTGCGCTCCCCAGGTGGGTCGGGATCGGGGCGATTTTCCCCGCTTTTAATCGATTTTAACCCATCCCGGCTCCTCCCGTGCTCGGAGCTCACGGACGGGTTCCCAAAATCCCCATTCCCTAAAAACCCCGACCGCGGCCTTCATCATCCCAAGGGGCTCCTCCTCCTCCTCTCTCCCGCTCCTGCAGCGCCGGGACCGCGGGGAAATTGGGGCTTTTCCGTCCCTTTTTGGGAAAATCCAAGCTCGGGAGCGGTCCCGGGGCAAATCCGCTTCCCGGGGAGGAGGGGAGCGAAACCGGGCACCCAAAAAAGGCTGGAAAGGCTCCGGAGGGAGGAATGGGAGGAACCCGAGGAGGTTTCGGAGGCTGCGCCTCCCTCGGGCCATTCCCATGGGAAAAGGAGATTTAAGGATTGAATTCCATCCCCGAATCCCCACCTGGGGAAAAGGAGGACGGGATCGCAGCAGGGTGGGGAAGGGCCGCTCAGACAGCACCAAAAGTCCTGAAAATTGGCCAAAAAAACCCCAAATTTCTGTGCGGCAGGGCCCAAAATGAGCAGGAAATTGGAATTTTTATGAAAAAACGGAGGGGGAAAGTAAAAATGTTGAGGTGCTGAAGCTCAAGGGGCTGAAAATGGGCAGAAAATTCCAGACTGAGGTAGGAATCTCCAAATCCGGGTGGAAAATGAGTCAAATTTCCAGGTCGTGAGAGGTAAATTTGTGGCAAGAGGCAGAAAGATCCCAAATTTCTCCTGAGCTGAAGCCTGAATTCCCAAAACCAGGTGGAAATTAAAGACCTGGATGTGCTGAAGCCCCAAGTGCTGAAAAAGGGACAAAATTTTCCTGTAATTTACAAAAAAAGATCCCAAATTCCTCCCGAACCAAACCCAAATTCACCAAAAATGGACGGAAAAGGAGCGGGATTTCCTCTCTTGGAACCAGAATTGATAGAAATGGGGGGAAATTCCTCAAATTTTCCTCCGTGGGAATCGAATCTGCTGATTCAGGCGATTCCAGGGGTCGGAGTCCTGGGAGCAGCTCCTGGAGCTCCTCCCACTCGGATCCCGGGGAAAACATCCCCTTTTTCCCGGTTTTTTCCCGGTTTTTTCCCTGTTTTTTTTCCGGTTTTCCCCCTGTTTTTTCCTGCTTTTTTTCCAGTTTTTTCCCTGTTTTTCCCCCTGTTTTTCCCCCTGTTTTTCCCTGTTTTCCTCATTCCTGACTCGTCCTTCGGGGTGTCCTGGCTTCTCCTGGGATTTCAGGGATGGAAATTCCCAGGATTGGATTCTTTCCTGCAGCTTTCCTGGTGTTTTCTTCCTTTCCCGGCGCATTTCCCCCCTGTTCGGGATCTCCCCGCAGGGATGCGGGGCTGGGCTCGCCCCGTTCCCGGCATTTCCCCATTCCCGGCATTTCCCCCATTCCCAGCATTTCCCATTTCCCCCATTCCCGGCATTTCCCCATTCCCGGCATTTCCCCCATTCCCAGCATTTCCCATTTCCCCGTTCCCGGCATTTCCCCATTCCCAGCATTTCCCATTTCCCCCATTCCCAGCATTTCCCCCATTCCCGGCATTTCCCATTTCCCCATTCCCAGCATTTCCCATTTCCCCATTCCCGGCATTTCCCATTTCCCCATTCCCAGCATTTCCCATTTCCCCATTCCCAGCATTTCCCATTTCCCCATTCCCGGCATTTCCCCGTTCCCGGGGCTTTGTCCGAGCAGGAGCGCCCGGGGGGAGGCACCGAGGTCGGGGGGGGGGGCGGCAGCAAATTTGGGGTGGGAAAAGCCCAGGAAGGGAAAATCCGGATCCCAGGGCTCCGACAGCTCCGGGATGTTCATCCCTTCATCACCATCACCATCATCATCACCATCACCATCACCATCACCATCACCATCATCGTCATCCTCAGCCCCACCTGGGAATCCACATTTTTCATAACCTACAAATCCGCTTTATTCCCTCCAAATCCATTTTTCTTCCCTCCAAATCCACTTCTTTCCCCTACAAACCCATTTCGCCCCCTATAATTCCATTTTTTTTCCCTCCAATTTCACTTTTTCCCCTCTGATTCCCCTTTTTCCGCGGTGCCGATCCCGATTCCCAAGGCAGATTTTCCCCATCGCTGTCCCTGCCGCCCGCCCGGCGCCGCCGCCCCCTCCCGTCCGTCCGTCCGTCCCTCTGTCCATCCGTCCCGCGCTAATCCCGGGATTAGCGGCCGCTCATTCTGCACCGTCAGGATTCTCCTGCCCGGAGCCGCCGGGGCCGGGCCCTGCCCCGATCCCCGGGATCGCCCCGGGATCCTCTCCCCGTCCCCGGCATCCTCTCCCTATCCTGGGATCCTCTCCCTTCCCCAGGATCCTCTCCCCATCCCGGGATCCTCTCCCTATCCTGGGATCCTCTCCCCATCCTGGGATCCTTTCCCTTCCCCAGGATCCTCTCCCCGTCCCCGGCATCCTCTCCCTATCCTGGGATCCTCTCCCCATCCCGGGATCCTTTCCCTTCCCCAGGATCCTCTCCCCGTCCCCGGCATCCTCTCCCTATCCTGGGATCCTCTCCCCATCCCGGGATCCTTTCCCTTCCCCAGGATCCTCTCCCCATCCCGGGATCCTTTCCCCATTCTGGGATCCTCTCCCTTCCCTTCCCTTCCCTTCCCTTCCCTTCCCTTCCCTTCCCTTCCCTTCCCTTCCCTTCCCTTCCCTTCCCTTCCCTTCCCTTCCCTCCCCTCGAGGCCTCGGGAGCGGCGCCGGTGCCGGTAACGGGGTCTGGGGGGGTTGGGGGGAAATGGGGAATAACGGGGGAGAATTCCAGGAAAACGGGGGAGAATTCCATAAAAATGGGGAATAATGGGGCAGAATTCCATATAAACAGGGCATAAATGGGGAGAAGTCCATGAGAACAGGATAATAAGGGAGTATTTCCTAAAAACAGGGGATGATAAGGGAACAGTTCCTAAAAATATGGGATAATGAGGGAGAATTCCCTAAAAATGGGGGATTATTCCCTACAAATGGGATAGTAAGGGAGTATTCCTTAAAAATGGGGGATAATGAGAGAGTATTCCTTAAAAATGGGGGGGTTATACCCTAAACACAGGGAATTATAAGGGAATGTTCCCTAAAACCAAGGAATTATAAGGGAATACTTCCTAAAAATAGGGTAATAAGGGAATATCCCCAAAAGCAGGGAATTCTGAGGGAATATCCCCAAAAGCAGGGAATTTTGAGGGAATATTCCCAAAAGCAGGGAATTTTGAAAGAATATCCCCAAAAGCAGGGAATTTTGAAGGAATATTCCCCCAAAAGCAGGGAATTTTGCAGGAATATCCCCAAAAGCAGGGAATTTTGAGGGAATATTCCCCTAAAAGCAGTGAATTTTGAAGGAATATTCCCCCAAAGGCAGGGAATTTTGAAGGAATATCCCCAAAAGCAGGAAATTTTGCAGGAATATCCCCAAAAGCAGGGAATTTTGAAGGAATATTCCCCCAAAGGCAGGGAATTTTGCAGGAATATCCCCAAAAGCAGGGAATTTTGAGGGAATATTCCCCTAAAAGCAGTGAATTTTGAAGGAATATTCCCCCAAAGGCAGGGAATTTTGAAGGAATATTCCCTAAAAGCAGGGAATTTTGCAGGAATATTCCCCCAAAAGCAGGGAATTTTGAAGGAATATTCCCCTAAAAGCAGTGAATTTTGAAGGAATATCCCCAAAACCAGGGAATTTTGAAGGAATATTCCCCCAAAGGCAGGGAATTTTGAAGGAATATTCCCTAAAAGCAGGGAATTTTGCAGGAATATTCCCCCAAAAGCAGGGAATTTTGCAGGAATATTCCCCAAAGGCAGGGAACAGGCAGGGTCAGGGCAGGTTTGCAGCCGTGAAGGAGAAATGGGATTTTCCATCCCTCGGGCGCTGCTGCTGTTGTTGTTGTGGTTTTAGGGACAAACCCGGCCGGGAGAGGCCCCTCCGGGTGTCCCACCCGGGCCAAACCCGTCCCTAAATCCCTCACACAGCGTCCCTAAATCCCCGGCGCTGCTCTGTCCCCGCCGCCGGCGCCGCGTTTACAAAGCCCGGGGTGGGTGGAATTTTTCTGCCCTGAGAATTCGTGCAAAGGGCGAAAACCTCCAGAACTCCCCACTGCTGATTTAGCAGGGAGCGTTCTGGCGGCCCCAAACCCTTTCCATCCCTTTTTCCCCTCCCACCGAGGCGAATCCTAAGGCTGGACGCGTTCGTGGCACCAAAAAATTCCCTTTTTTGCCTCATTTCTCCCCCAGAGCCGGAAAATCCTGCCCAGATTCAGCTGAACTCAAGAGTTCACGGCTGAAACAGGGGAAACCCCAACTTCCTTCCCCTTCTGGCCCCAAATCTCCGAAATTTCTGTTTTTTTACTCCAGCTGGGCTGGGTGGGGCCGAGGACAGAGCAGGGTGAGAAAATCCCAAATCCCTTTTGGGTTCAAAACGCCTCTTCCCAGCGCTCTGCTCTCCTGACCCCCAGCTCCTCCCGAAAATCCCAAACCCTGCATTTCCCCGATTCCATTCCCCGCTCTCCGGGTGTCGGTACCGCAGCAGGGGGAGGTCTGGGGTGCATTCCCGAGCGCCGAGGACTCGGAGCTGAGCCCTTCTCCTCTCGCAGGCTGCCCTGAGCGCCATGGCCACCAAGGTGCCCATCTACCTGAAGCGGGGCAGCCGCAAGGGCAGGAAGGAGAAGCTGCGGGACATCCTCTCCTCGGACATGATCAGCCCGCCCCTGGGCGACTTCCGCCACACCATCCACGTGGGCAGCGGCGGCCAGGGCGACACCTTCGGCGACGTCTCCTTCCTGCAGGGCAAGTTCCACCTGCTGCCCCGCGGCGCCGCTGACCGCGCCGAGGAGGCGACGACGACGACGGCGCCGTTCGAGTTCTCGCGCACGGCCACCGTGTCGGGCGCCGTGTCGGGCGCCGAGGCGGCCGCGCCGTCGCCGCTGCTCAAGAACGCGATCTCGCTGCCGGCGCTCGGCGCTGCCCAGGCCCTGACCCTGCCCGCGGCGCAGGCGCCGCCGAAGCCTCCGCGGCTGCACCTGGACGAGGCCACGGCGCCGTCACCATCATCACCATCGCCATCGCCGCCATCGCCGTGTCCCCGTGCGGCCGCCAACGGCGAGGCCGAGCCCTTCCTGTCCCACGCCGGCTCCCTGCTGTCCCTGCACGTGGACCTGGGCCCCTCCATCCTGGAGGACGTGCTGCAGGTCATGGACAGGCACCAGGCCGAGCGCGGCGCCGCCGCCCGGCCCGAGATCCCGACGTGATCCACGGCAAACGGACGGTGAGGATGAGGATGGGCACGGAGGAGGATTTGGGGTGGGTTTGGATTCGGAACTCAGATTCCAGCTCGGGTGAAGGTGGCACCATTGGGAAATGGACGGTGAGGATGAGGATGGACAGTTTTGGGTGGCTTTGGATGTGGATCTCAGATTCCAGCTTGGGTGAAGGTGGCACCATTGGGAAATGGATGGTGAGGATGAGGATGGGCATGGAGGAGGATTTGGGGTGGTTTTGGATTCGGATCTCAGATTCCAGCTTGGGAAACGGACGGTGAGGATGAGGATGGGCACGGAGGAGGATTTGGGGTGGTTTTGGATTCGGATCTCAGATTCCAGCTTGGGTGAAGGCAGCGCCATTGGGAAATGGACGGTGAGGATGAGGATGAGCATGGAGGAGGATTTGGGGTGTTTTTTGGAGGACTTGGGGTGTTTTTTAAGGATGAGGGTGGAGGATTTTGGGTGTTTTCGGATGTGGATCTCAGATTCCAGCTTGGGTGAAGGTGGCACCATTGGGAAATGGATGGTGAGGATGAGGATGAGGGTGGAGGATTTTGGGCTGTTTTTGGACGTGGATCTCAGACTCCAGCTTGGGTGAAGGCGTTGGGAAATGGATGGTGAGGATGAGGATGGGGATGGAGGATTTTGGGCTGTTTTTGGACGTGGATCTCAGACTCCAGCTTGGGAAATGGATGGTGAGGATGAGGATGAGGATGGGGATGGAGGATTTGGGGCTGGTTTTGGACGTGGATCTCAGATTGCAGCTCGGGTTCTCACCTTTCCTCGCTCCAGGTGAGGGCTCAGCCTCGGGGGAGAAGCAGAGGGGCCCCCACGAGCTCCCCTCAGTGGCCTCCTCCTGACCATGGGAAACGCGACCCCGCGCCCGTCGGACCCAAAGTCACCCCCAAACTTTGGGGTGAATTCCCAAAGATTCCGGCCGGGAGGACGCGGGGGGACACCGGGGTTTGTTCTCCACGGCTCTGAACCTCCTGAACTCTCTGAACCCCAAATTCTGCTCCGTGGAATCCTTTGGAAATCCCACGGATGGGGAAATCTCCACCCTGTGGAGAAGCCAAAACTCCGCGTGGAGGAGCTGGGATATCCCAAGGGGACTCTTGATTTAGGAACTCAATCCATGGAGGGGCCAGAAACCCCTCTGGGGTGACCTGGAGCGGCCGGGAATCATCGAGGAGACGCAGAACCAACCAAAAAGCCCAGCGTGAGCTGCGGGTGGATCCCGGGATCGAGGGATCCCCCACGGATTGTGCGGGCGGAGCGGGAGCGGGGAGTGCTGAGGGCAATCCCAGCTGGACTTTGGGGAATGGGGACCAAAACCCCTCTGGAAACGCTGCGGGTGCCCCAGCGGGACAGGGCGGGACCAGCGGGGCCTCCTTGCCCAGGCTCGGGTCACAGATTCCGCCCTTTCACTGATTTCCGGCGGTTTGAGCCCAAAATGAGGCCGGGACCCCCCCAGGGCGGAGCCGCGGCCCCTCCTGCCCCCGCTGCTGGTGCTGTTCCTCATTGCCTGACGAGTCTAATTTAGATTATCTGACTAATGACTCATTAGATTCTCGTTAACCAACCCTTGTCCCGCCTCTTCCTTCCCCTCCCCCTCTGCGCCGCTAAACCCCAACCACTTTTGGTGCAAACACCCAGAATTTGGGGATAAACCCATTCCCCAAGGTTCTCATCTGTCAGATGAGCAGCAGACTGAGGTTAATTAAGCTCAATCAGGTTTAATTGCTATTTAGTCCAACTCTTCCCTGCTCTGAACCCTTCTCTCCCCCCACCCTCTGTCCACGTTTTATTTATTTTGGGGATTTTTCCTCCCCAAACCAATTCCAGCTGTTTCAGAGCCTCCTCGTTTGTGATTAATCAAGCCCAGGGATGTTTGTGATTAATTAAGCCCAGAGATTGGGATGGGAACGTGGCTCCGTGTCCCCTCCTGTCCCACAAACAGCGTGAGGGGAGACGGGCCCAGAACGGCTCATTTTGGGCGGGTTTCACCACATTTTGGGTGGTTTGGGGGCTTTCCAACCCGGGCTGGCTTGGGACAACGTGCATGGACTTTTTTCCCTGGATTTCACCCCAGTTTTCCTGGGTTCCACCTTAATCAGTGATTTAAAGATGGAGCTGTTTGTGCCCCACCTCAGCCCAAGAATTGCGAAACCGTCGCTGCCGGAGCTGTTTCAAAATAACCAAAATCAGCCAAAATCGCTTTTTTTTTTTCTTGTTTTGTCCCTTTTCTTGCCCAGTTTTTTCCCCTTCACAACTCAGGGCTGAATTTTGGGGTGTTCCAGCTTTAATTGGGGACCTTGTTCACTCGTTTTTGTTCTCCCCCTACTCACGCCCCTGTGCTCCAGTCCTGGAAAAGCTCCTTTAATTTGCCAAATTTGGGGGGTTTTTTTTAACCATGAAAAGGTGATTTTGCTTTTCTCACCCCTCTCCTCCTTCCCCTCTTCCCTATTATAAACCCCTCAAATTATCCCCAAAATTATTGCTATTATCCCTGAAATTATCCCAAATATCACTTCCTCCCTGAAACTTTTTTTTCCCCCCACTCACATCTCCTGCAAAAAAAAAACCCAAATTCCTTAATTAATTTTCAATTAACGAATAAATCATTTGGGATCCCTTTCCACAGGACTGGAGCCTCCTTCACTTCTCCCCTGATTAGCCCTTCCCCAGATTAATGATTTATTCAAAGCACTGTTGCCAAACTTGCTGATTTACTCCCAGTTCCAAGGATTTGAGTCATCCGGAGCAGCCGTGACTCAGCGCCCGCTCCCCCTCCCTTTCTGGGGAGTTTATTGCGGAATCAATCAAGGCAGGAATCGTTAATTAATTAACCCCAGCAGGGGCACAGGCCTCCCTCCCAACTTCCTCATTTATCCCGGGATTTCCGGGCAGGGGATTAACGCCGCCCACGCCCGCGTCAGCCGGGATTACCAGGAGGAGGAGGAGGAGGAGGAGGGAGGAAGGTTTGACTGGGGGGGGGGGGTTGACCTTGGGGGAAAAAAGGCAAATTCTCAACAAACAGGGAAAAAAACACAGGCGGGATGTGGAAGTAAGGAGGAAAAAGAGAGAGGAATTCACGTGGAAGTGAGGAACTCACCTGGAAGTGAAGAATTCACCTGGAAATGAGGAACTCACCTGGAAATGAGGAACTCACCTGGAAGTTGACATCAAACCACACCTGCCATGGGGTCTGTGGGTGACCTCTGTCCTGGGGGATGAATTTGGGGCTACTTGGTTAATTCAGGTTTGATAAAAAGGGAAAAGAGCTCAAAAACGGGAAATTTCGGCAGGAGTTTTTGGGGATGAAGAGACATAAGGAATCCGGGGAGATTTGGGACCTGAGGGATCCATCCTCACTTATCCCTAATTTCACCCTCTTATGGCCCTCATTTATTCCTCGTTTCATTTCCCCACTCCCAATTTATCCCTCATTTCCCTCCCAACTCTCACCCCTCTTTTCATTTTATCCCCCAAACCTCCTCCGTCCCTTCCCATTTCCCTTTTCATTCTCCATCTTCTCACCCCTTTCCATGGAAAGGTTGAGGTTGAAAAAGACCTTTGGGATCATGGAATCCAACCTGGTCACCCTGAACGGCGTCCCCATGTGCCACATCCAGGCTCTTTCTGGGATAATTCCAGGACAGCAATTCCACCACCTCTCAGGGTGGGACAACCCTTTCCAGGAATTTTCCTCAATAAATCTTCCCTGATCCAACTCAAGGCTGTTCCCTCTTGTTTTATCCATGGAGAGAAGGAATCTCACCCCTGGGCTCATTCCAGGGAATTGGAGGGAGCAATGGGGTCTCTCAATCCTCCTTTTTCCAGGATAAACCCCATCATCCTCTGCCATCATTTCTCCTCACTTTCTGTCCATTTCTCCCTCACTCTCCCGCCTTGTTCTCTCCCAATTTTTCCCTCGTTCTCCCCCCCATCTTGTCGCTCATTCGCTCTCATTTTCGCCCTCACTCTGCCCCCTCCATTTCCCCCCTCAGTCTCTCCCCTCCATCTCCCCCTTATTCTCCCCCTGTACCCCTCTCTCTGCCTCCCTCTTTCATCCCCATGCCCTCCCTTTCTCCCCGTACCTTCTTCCATCCCTTTCTCCCGGATTTTCTCCTTTTCCGTGCTTTTTTCCCCCTCAGATTCTTTTCCCGCCATTTTTCCCCTCAGACTTTCGCCCCCCCCACTCCCCCTTTTCCCGCCTTTTTCCCGCCCCCGCGCACGCGCGCTACGCACAGCGCCGCCCAGCGGCCGGGAGGACTCCCCGCTCCCTTCCCCCGGCCCTCCCTCTCCCTCCGCCTCTCCTTTCTCCACCCTTCCCGCTTCCCGCTCCTCCTTCTCCTCCCTCCATCCCTCTCCCTCTCCCTCCTCCTCCTCCTCCTCCTCCTCCTCCTCCTCCTCCTCCTCCCTCTCCCCGCCCCTCCCGCCCCTCCCTCCGCGCACGCGCCCCGCGGCGCCCCGGCGGCGGAGCCAAGATGGCGGCGGTGGTTCAGAATGTGGTCAAGCTGTGAGTGCGGGTCTCCCCCCCCCCTTTCCGTGTCTCCCCCTGCGGCGCGGGAATGGTGCGGCCCGGCCGGGCGCGGGATGCGGGGCCCCCCCTTCGGCCCCGCGCGCCGGACGGGACCAAGTGGGCGGAGAGGGGGGAAGGGGGGAAGCGACACGCGCGCATTGTTCGCGGTGAACTTTGCTGAGGGGGGCGTTAAGGACACCCCAAAATCCTCCCCAGCACCGGGACGGCCGCTGAGACTTGAGGGGGGGAGAGTCTGGGAGAGTCCGGGGGGTTCCCCCAGGTCTGGCCCTGATGGCCCTGAGAGGGTCCCGGAGAGGGCAAAGCCGGGGGGTTCATCCCTTTAAAATTCCCTGTAAAATTCCCTGTATTGTATCCCTGTGCTTCCTCGTGGATTCCTAAACTCCGTGTGCGAGCGTCCTGTAGAGGCCAAGGACGGGGGAGTCATCCCAACACATCGCTGTGCATCCCTGGAGATTCCCTGGGCATCCTTGAATATCCCCGAATATCTCTAAATATCCCTAAATATCCCTGTACATTCCCTGTTCATTCCTGCACTACTTCCCCAGCCAGAGGGTCCTGTGGAGGCCAAGCTGGGGGGGAGTCTTACCTCTGCTTCCTTCTAAATCCTCGTATTTCCCTCAAAATCCCTGTATCTCCCTCGAAATCCCCGCATTTCCCTGTATATTCCTGTACTTCCTTCTAATTCCCTGTATTTCTCTTTAAATCCCTGTATTTCCCTGTGTATTGCTGTATTTACCTCTAAATCTCTGTATTTCCTGTAAATCCCTGTATTTTCCTGTCTGTCTCCATCTCTTCCCTTCCTGCCCTTCTCTTCCCACCCCTATGAGTGTCCTGGAGAAACGAAGGAATGGGGAGTTGGGCACTTTATCCCTGATATTCTCCAGGATTTTATCCCTGATATTCTCCAGGATTTTATCCCTGAGAGTTTCCAGGTTCATCCCTCAGGGTTTCCAGGTTCATCCCTCAGGGTTTCCAGGTTCATCCCTGAGAGTTTCCAGGTTCATCCCTCAGGGTTTCCAGGTTTATCCCTGATATCCTCCAGGACTGTATCCCTGACATTCTCCTGGTATCCCGGAGAGGTTCCCCATTACCCCATTCCCATTCCCAGTGCCATTCCCAGTGCAGTGCCAATCCCTGTGCCAATCCCTACCATTCCCAGTGCCATTCCCTGTGCCAATCCCGGTGCCATTCCCTACCATTCCCTGTGCCATTCCCTGTGCCAATCCCGGTGCCATTCCCTACCATTCCCTGTGCCATTCCCTGCCATTCCCAGCATTGATCCCTGCCATTCCCTGTGTCATTCCCTGTGCCAATCCCGTGCCATTCCCAGTGCCATTCCCGTGCCATTCCCGGTGCCATTCCCGGTGCCAATCCCGGTGCCATTCCCGTGTCATTCCCGTGCCATTCCCGGTGCCATTCCCGTGCCATTCCCGGTGCCATTCCCGTGCCATTCCCGTGCCATTGCAGGCTGGGCGAGCAGTACTACCGGGACGCCATGGAGCAGTGCCACAGCTACAACGCGCGGCTCTGCGCCGAGCGCAGCGTGCGCCTGCCCTTCCTGGACTCGCAGACCGGCGTGGCCCAGAGCAACTGCTACATCTGGATGGAGAAACGGCACCGCGGGCCCGGTACGGCACCGGGGAAATGGCTGGGAATGGGACCAGGAAGGGCGGGAATGGCACTGGAAGAATGCTGGGAATGGTGGGGAAGTGATGGGAGAATGGTGGGAAACTGTGGGGAAACACCCGGAGAACAATGGGGAAATGATGGGGAAACAACAGGGAAATTACGGGAAACGACAGGGAAATTATGGAAAACAATGGGGAAATTATGGCAGAATGGTGGGAAACGGTGGGAAAACACCGGGAGAACAATGGGGAAACAACAGGGAAATGATGGGAAACAGTGGGGAAATGATGGGGAAAACAATGGGGAAATGATGGGAAATAGTTGGAAAACAGCAGGGAAATCATGGGAGAATGATGGAAAACAATGGGGAAATGATGGGAGAATGGTGGGAAACAATGGGGAAACACTGGGAGAACAATGGGGAAACAACAGGGAAATGATGGGGAACAATGGGAAAGTGATGGGAGAATAATGAGGAAAAACCAGGAGAATAAGAGGAAAACACTTGGAAAACACCAGGGAAATGGCAGGAGGCAGAAAACAATGGGAAAAAAGGGGAAAACACTGGGAAAACACCAGGAAAGCGATGGGGAAATGGCGGGGAAAGAGGGAAAACAGCAGGAAAGCAATGGGGAAATGACTGACAGGAAAACAGCAGGGAGGGGAAGGGGACGGGGTCACTTTGGGCCGCTCTGCCACATCCCTGGGAGAGTTTGGGGGCTTTAATCAGAACCTGGGACCATTGCCAGGGGTTCTGTCCCTCCCTGGCTGGATTTTGGGCCATTTCTGGGCTTTCCCTGCAGGTTTGGCAGCCGGGCAGCTCTACTCGTACCCAGCGCGGCGCTGGCGCAAGAAACGCCGCGCCCACCCCCCGGAGGACCCCCGGCTCTCCTTCCCCTCCATCAAACCCGGTACTGCTCCCACTCCCTGCTGCGTTCCTGGGAATTCCACTGGCTCTGCCAGCATCCCCCACCCAGAGCCTCCTTTTTCCCGGTTTTTCACCGTTTTTCCCCGTTTTTCTCTGGGTTTTCTCCTGTTTTTCTCTGCTCTCCCATTTTCCCCATTTCCCCCCATTGCTTTTCACCATTTTTCTCTGGGTTTTTCCCCGTTTTCCCCCATTGTTTTTCACCATTTTTCTCTGGGTTTTTCTCAAATTTTCTCTGGATTTTTCCTCATTTCCCCCCCGTTGTTTTTCCCCATTTTCCTATGGGGTTTTCCCCTATTTTTCTATGGGTTTTACCCCGTTTTTCCCCATCCCAGATGTAGAGCAGGCTCTGAAGAAGAAGGGGCTGCTCTCCCATTTATCCCCATTGTTTTCCCCCATTTCCCCCCATTGTTTTTACCCCATTTTTCTCTGTTTTTACCCCGTTTTCCCCATCCCCAGACGCGGAGCAGGCCCTGAAGAAGGAGGGGCTGCTCTCCCATTTATCCCCATTGTTTTCCCCCATTTCCCCCCATTGTTTTCCCCCATTTTCCCCCAGATTTTTCCCCATTTCCCCCCATTGTTTTTACCCCGTTTTTCCCCTCTCCAGACGCGGAGCAGGCCCTGAAGAAGGAGGGGCTGCTCTCCCATTTCCCCCATTTATCCCCATTTCCCCCCATTGCTTTCCCCCATTTTCCCCCGGATTTTCCCCCATTTTCCCCCGGATTTTCCCCCGGATTTTCCCCCATTTCCCTCCATTGTTTTTACCCCATTTTTCTCTGTTTTCACCCCATTTTCCCCATCCCCAGACGCGGAGCAGGCCCTGAAGAAGGAGGGGCTGCTCTCCCATTTCCCCCATTTCCCCCCATTGCTTTCCCCCATTTTCCCCCGGATTTCCCCCCGGATTTTCCCCCATTTCCCCCCATTGTTTTTACCCCATTTTTCTCTGTTTTCACCCCATTTTCCCCATCCCCAGACGCGGAGCAGGCCCTGAAGAAGGAGGGGCTGCTCTCCCATTTCCCCCATTTCCCCCCATTGCTTTCCCCCATTTTCCCCCGGATTTCCCCCCGGATTTTCCCCCATTTCCCCCCATTGTTTTTACCCCATTTTTCTCTGTTTTCACCCCGTTTCCCCCGTCCCCAGACGCGGAGCAGGCCCTGAAGAAGGAGGGGCTGCTCTCCCATTTTCCCCCATTTATCCCCATTTCCCCCCATTGCTTTCCCCCATTTTCCCCCGGATTTTCCCCCATTTCCCCCCATTGTTTTTACCCCATTTTTCTCTGTTTTTACCCCGTTTTCCCTGTCCCCAGACGCGGAGCAGGCCCTGAAGAAGGAGGGGCTGCTGGGGCAGGACGGGAGCAGCCTGGAGGCGCTGCTCAGGACGGATCCCCTGGAGAAGCGCGCTCTGCCCGACCCGCGCATGGACGACGACAGCCTGGGCGAGTTCCCGGTCACCAACAGCCGCGCGCGGAAGGTGCCGGGGATTCCAGCGGGATAGCGGGAATGCCACACAGGATAGCGGGAATGCCGAACGGGATAGCGGGAATGCCAAACGGGATAGCGGGAATGCCACACGGGATTGGGGATAACGGGAATGCCAAACAGGATAGCGGGAATGCTGAACGGGAATTGGGGATAACGGGAATGCCAAACGGGATTGGGGATAACGGGGATTCCGAATGGGAATTCCAGCGGGATAACGGGGATTCCGAACGGGAATTGGGGATAACGGGGATTCCAAACAGGAATTGGGGATAACGGGGATTTCCCCATTTTTCCCCATTTTCCCCATTTCCCCGCTAACCCCCGTGTCCATTCCCATTTTTCCCCCATTTTTTCCCCATTTCCCCGCTAACCCCCGTGTCCATTCCCATTTTTCCCCCATTTTTTCCCCATTTCCCCCATTTTTCCCCGCTAACCCCCGTGTCCATTCCCATTTTTTCCCCATTTCCCCGCTAACCCCCGTGTCCATTCCCATTTTCCCCCATTTCCCCCCCATTTTTCCCCGCTGACCCCCGTGTCCGTGGTTCCCAGCGGATCCTGGAGCCGGACGATTTCCTGGACGATTTGGACGATGAGGATTACGAGGAGGACACGCCCAAGCGGAGGGGGAAGGGCAAGGCCAAGGTGAGCGATTCCCGAAATTCCGGGCGGTTCCTGTGAGCAGCCCCTTCCCCACCGCCAGCACAACCCCGGCATTTCCACGCTGGTTTTGCCCAAATTCCCGGGATTTGTGGCCCTTTCCGCGCCGTTCCCACCGCGGGGCGCTGTTGCCTCGCTCCCTGCCTCGCTCCCGTCCCGGGTTTTGCCCAAATTCCGGTGTTTTTCCCAGGGAAAAGGCGTCGGGGGGGCTCGGAAGAAGCTGGACGCTGCCATCCTGGAGGACAGGGACAAGCCCTACGCCTGTGACAGTGAGTGCTGGGCCCGGGTGGGCCCGGGGGGTCCCGCCAGGCTGAGACCCCCGCCCGCCCCCAGGGAGGGCAGGGCCGGCTCCCGCCTCCCTCCCCGTGGAGTTTTCCCACTGGGAATAAATACTGGGGAGAGCAGCAGGACACAAACACCAGGATAAAAACCCATAAAAACCAGGTTAAAAATGAGAACAAACCGCCCCCAGCAGCCCCAAAAGGCCGGGGAGGTCCCTCCCTCCCATCCCAGTCAAATCCCAGCCCCTGGGAGCCATTCCCAGCCCTCCCTTAAGGATCTGGGAATCCCAACAAAGCCCTCGGGGCGGGGGCTCCGGCCCTTCCCGCCCCCATCCACGAATCCGGGGGACCGCGGGAAGGGCAGTGCCAGGGAAGCTTTGCCAGCTCCTTTTTCTCTCTTCTTCCTCCTGTCCTGCCACTTCCCAGCACTAATTCTCCCCCTGGCTCCCTGAGGTTGTGCTTTTCCTGCCCTCTTCTCCCGGTTTTCCGTGTGTGCGTGTCTGTCCGTGTGTCCGTGTGTGTCCGTGTGTCCTCTCACGACTTCTCTTTCTGTGTTTCAGACAGTTACAAACAAAAGCATTCCTTGAAACCTCCCGACCGAGGTAGTTCCGCTCTCTCTCTGCTCGTTTTTCCTGCTTTTCCTCCTTTTTTTTCCCCCCCCACTTTTTTTTTCCCACCCCCCAAAAAAGGATAAAAAAAAAAAAAAGGCCCAAATTCCCCTGTGGAGCCGCGGGGTGGGCGGGAGGAGGAGGAGGAGGAGGAGGGAGAGGCCAAAGGCCACGGCAGCGACGTCAGCGCCGGCCCCGCTCGGGCCCCCCTGACCCTTTTCCAGCAGGGAACGGGGCCGGGAAAACAAAGATTAAATGGACCCCCCTGTGGAGCCAGCGGTGGGAAAAACACGGAGCTGGCGCCCCAGTCCCGGAGCTGGTGCCCAAATTCTGGAGTTTGCACCCAAATCCCGGAGTTTGCGCCCCAATCCTGGAGCTTGTGCCCAAATCCTGGAGTTTGCACCCAAATCCCAGAGCTTTCACCCAAATCCCGGAGTTTGCACCCAAATCCTGGAGTTTGCACCCCAATCCCGGAGCTTGTGCCCAAATCCTGGAGTTTGCACCCAAATCCCGGAGCTTGCGCCCAAATCCCAGAGTTTCCCCCCCAAATCCCGGAGTTTGCGCCCCAATCCCGGAGTTTGCATCCAAATCCCGGAGCTTGTGCCCAAATCCTGGAGTTTGGACCCAAATCCCGGAGTTTGCGCCCCAATCCCGGAGTTTGCACCCAAATCTCAGAGTTTCCACCCCAAATTGTGCAGTTTCCACCCCAAATCCCAGAGTTTGGACCCAAATTCCAGAGGTTCCCCCCTAAATCCCAGAGCTTCCACCCCAAATCCTGGAGTTTGGACCCAAATTCTGCAGTTTCCACCCCAATCCTGGAGTTTCCAGCCCAAATTCTGCAGCTTGCACCCAAATCCCAGAGCTTCCACCCCAATTCCGGAGTTTGCACCCCAGTTCTGGAGTTTCCACCCCAAATCCCAGAGTTTGGACCCAAAATTCTGCAGTTTCCACCCCAGTCCCAGAGTTTGCACCCAAATTCTGCAGTTTCCACCCCAAATTCCGCAGTTTCCACCCTGATCCTGCAGTTTCCACCCCAAATTCCGCAGTTTCCCCCCCAGATCCCGGAGTTTCCACCCCAATCCCAAATCCCAGGATGTGCCGCTGCCTCCACCCCCCCTATCCCCCGTTTGTTTTCCTGCTCCAAATCCGCGGAGTTTTGCCTCAAAAAAAGCCCCAAAACCGGGGCTGGCCTGGGGTGGGGAGGGGAATTCGGGGTTTCCCGGGAGGCTCCTCAGGTTTTGGGGCAGGAAAGGGGAATTTGGAGCGGGAATTCCACGGGAATCGCGCTGGGATTGCTGCTCCGAGCCCCCACAAACCCCGCGGACCCCAGGGCCGTTCCCGGGGGTTTCATCCCCAAAATTCCGGCCTGGGCTGCGGGAGCCTCCCTCCCTCTGGAAGTTCAGCCCCGTTTTCCCTGATCCCGCTGCTTTTTTTGCTTTTTCTCTGATCCCGAGGCAGAAGAAGATCCAGAAACTTCCGTGGGGTTCTGGAAAAGCTCCAAAATCAGGAAATCTCATCCCAAATCCCGACTTTTAGAAAAATGCAGGGGAAACTTGGGAAGCATCTGCAGCAAGCCCTGGAGTTCCCCCTCTGGCGCTGCTTTTTCGGGATTTGATCCCAATTCCTCTGGCTCATCCTCCCCACGCCCAAACGGGGCTGGAAAGGGATTTTGGGGTGTCCTTGGACGAGGAAAAACCCAAAAATTCCCTGGAAAGGCAGCGCTGGGGAAGTGGAGCCCATTCCCTGATCCACAAGGAGCCGGGTGGAGGCAGAAACCTCCCAGATTCCGGGGCGGGAAATGGGAAAAGCGACGGATTCCGATGGATTTTGGGGCTCTGAGGAGCTGGGATGGATCCGTGGCTGCTGCCAGATCCCTCCGTGGAACCCCGGAATTCCCAAGTTTCCCCTTCCCCTCCGTTTTTAACCTCGGGATGGGATTTTTTGGGGTGGGAGATCTGGAATTCCTTTGGGATCCCGGGGAGTTTACCTGGAATTCCCAATACCTGGGATTCCTTTGGGATCCTGGGTCATTCCCTGAAATTCCTCGGCAATTCCATGCAGTTTTCACCAATCCCGTGCAGTTTTTCCCCAATTCCATGCAGTTTTTCCCAATCCCATGCAGTTCCCCCCAATCCCGTGCAGTTTTTCCCCGATTCCCTGCAGTTTTCCCCAATCCCATGCAGTTTTACCCAATCCCATGCAGTTTTACCCAATCCCATGCAGTTTTTACCCAATCCCATGCAGTTTTTCCCCAATCCCATGCAGTTTTACCCAATCCCATGCAGTTCCCCCCAATCCCATGCAGTTTTACCCAATCCCATGCAGTTTTCACCCAATTCCGTGCAGTTTTTCCCCAATCCCATGCAGTTTTACCCAATCCCATGCAGTTTTTCCCCAATCCCATGCAGTTTTTCCCCAATCCCATGCAGTTTTACCCAATCCCATGCAGTTTTTCCCCAATCCCATGCAGTTTTCACCCAATTCCGTGCAGTTTTTCCCCAATCCCATGCAGTTTTCCCCAATTCCATGCAGTTTTTCCCCAATTCCGTGCAGTTTTTCCCCGATTCCCTGCAGTTTTTCCCCGATTCCCTGCAGTTTTTCCCCGATTCCCTGCAGTTTTTCCCCGATTCCCTGCGGTTTCCCCCATTCCAGCCTCTCTGCTCTCCCAGCCCCGGCGCTGGGATCGGCCCCGTTGGGTTCAGGGTTTGGGGTTTCCGTGCCCTGCCCGCCCCTGACTGGGATTTCCCGGGATTTCCCGGATTTCCCGGATTTTCCCGATTTCCCCGCAGTCTGCGGGAAGCGCTACAAGAACCGCCCGGGGCTCAGCTACCACTACGCGCACTCGCACCTGGCCGAGGAGGAGGGCGACGACAAGGACGACTCGCAGCCGCCCACGCCCGTCTCCCAGCGCTCCGAGGAGCAGAAATGTGAGGGGAAACCCCAAATTCCCCCGGGATTGAGCGGCAGCCGCGCCCAGGAGCCGGGAGCGGCTCTGGGGGGATTCTCTGATCCTGATCCTGAATCCCTGATCCTGGATCCTTGATCCCTGATCCTGGATCCTTGATCCCTGATCCCTGATTCCTCATCCCTGATCCTTGATCCCTGATCCTGATCCTGGATCCCTCATCCTGATCCTGGATCCCTGATCCTGATCTTGGATCCCTGATCCTGATCCTGATCCTGATCCTGATCCCTCATCCCTCATCCCTCATCCCTGATCCTGATCGTGATCCTTGATCCCTCACCCCTGATTCCTCATCCCTGATCCCTGATCCTGATCCTGGATCCCTGATCCTGATCCTGATCCTGGATCCCTGATCCTGATCCTGGATCCTTGATCCCTGATCCTGACCCTGGATCCCTGATCCTGATCCTGATCCTGGATCCCTGATCCTGATCCTGGATCCTTGATCCCTGATCCTGACCCTGGATCCCTGATCCTGACCCTGGATCCCTGATCCTGATCCTGATCCTGGATCCTTGATCCCTGATCCTGATCCTGATCCTGGATCCCTGATCCTGATCCTGATCCTGATCCTGGATCCCTCATCCCTGATTCCTCCTCCCTAATCCCTGTCCCTGATCCCTCATTCCTGTCCCTGATCCCAATCCCTGATCTCTCATCCCTGTTCCCAATCCCTCATCCCCGATCCCAATCCCCGCTCCTCCTGTCCCCTCTGCAGCCAAGAAGGGCCCCGACGGGTTGGCCCTTCCCAACAATTACTGCGACTTCTGCCTGGGGGACTCCAAGATCAACAAGAAGACGGGACAGCCCGAGGAGCTCGTGTCCTGCTCCGACTGCGGCCGCTCCGGTCAGGCACGGGGCCGGAGGGGGCGTCTGGGGTCGGGGATCCCAGGGTTTCCCTTTGGGATGGGGCTGGGGACACATTTGGGATCAGGGATCCCAGGGTTTCCCCTGGGATGGGGCTGGGGACACATTTGGGATTGAGGGTCCAAGGATTTCCTTTTGGATTGGGGCTGGGGTTGGGGAGGATTTTTGGATCTTTGGGATCCTGGATCCGAGGATTTCCCTCTCCTGGACGAGCTTGGGTTGGGCTGGAGAGGGGCAGGAACTGGGGAATGGTGGGGTTGGGTCCCTCATGTCCCTGATGTCCCCAATGTCCCCGATACCGCTGATGTGTCCTCACTGTCCCCAATGTCCCTGATGTCCTCAATGTCCCCGCTGTGTCCCCAGGGCACCCGTCGTGCCTGCTGTCCCCAATGTCCCCAATGTGTCCCCGATGTCCCCAATGTCCCCGATGTCCCCAATGTGTCCCTGCTGTCCCCAATGTCCCCAATGTGTCCCTGATGTCCCCGATGTCCCCAATGTCCCCAATGTGTCCCTGATGTCCCCGATGTCCCCAATGTGTCCCTGATGTCCCCGATGTCCCCAATGTCCCCGATGTCCCCAATGTGTCCCTGATGTCCCCAATGTCCCCAGGGCACCCGTCGTGCCTGCTGTCCCCGATGTCCCCAATGTGTCCCTGCTGTCCCCAATGTGTCCCCGATGTCCCCAATGTGTCCCTGATGTCCCCAATGTCCCCGCTGTCCCCAGGGCACCCGTCGTGCCTGCAGTTCACGCCGGTGATGATGGCGGCGGTGAAGACGTACCGCTGGCAGTGCATCGAGTGCAAGTGCTGCAACATCTGCGGCACCTCCGAGAACGACGTGAGTGCCAGAACCGCCCGGGAACGGCCCAAAAACCACGTGGGAATGCCAAAAACCACCCGGGAATGGCCCAAAAACCACCTGGGAATGCCAAAAACCACCTGGGAATGCCAAAAACCACCCAGGAACAGCCCAAAAACCACCTGGGAATGCCAAAAAACCACCTGGGAATGCCCAAAAACCACCCAGGAACGGCCCAAAAACCACCTGGGAACGGCCCAAAAACCACCTGGGAATGCCAAAAACAACCCAGGAACGGCCCAAAAACAACCTGGGAATACCAAAAACCACCCGGGAACGGCCCAAAAACCACCTGGGAACGGCCCAAAAACCACCTGGGAATGCCAAAAACCACCTGGGAATGCCAAAAACAACCCGGGAACAGCCCAAAAACCACCTGGGAATGCCCAAAAACCACCTCCAAGGGCCCCAAGCACCTGGGAGAGCCAAAAAATCACCAGGGAATGGCCCCAAAACCACTTGGGAATGCCCAGAGTTACCTGGGAGTGCCCCAAAACCCACCTGGAACCTGGAATGCCCCAAAACCACCTGGGATTGCCCCAAAATTCCCACTGGAGGCTCTTCTGTGGGGGAAATCCTCGGGGTTTCAGAGTCCATGTGACCCAGGAGAGGCTTTTTGGGGGGAAAAACCTGGATTTGGATAATGTGCAGAATCCCAGAGCCATTCTGGGAGAAATCCTGGGGTTTTTAATCATCCCCAGAAATCTTCCTGCAGGGAATTTGTGCCTTTCCAGAACCTTCTGGATACGGGGGAGGACAGTGGTGGGGGGAATCCTTGAGGGAGGTGTGGGAGAGGCTTTTTTGGGGGGGAAAATGGGAATTTGGGGATGATGGGGATGTGCCCGGGGCAGGACCAGCTGCTGTTCTGCGACGACTGCGACCGCGGGTACCACATGTACTGCCTGACGCCGCCCATGTCCGAGCCCCCCGAGGGTGAGCCCTGGTCCCGGGGGGCCCCAATCCCCTGGGATCGGCCCCAAATCCTCCCCCTGGAGTTCCTGATCCCCTGGGATCGGCCCCAAATCCACCCCTGGGACTCCAATCCCCTGGGATCGGCCCCAAATCCACCCCTGGGACTGCTGATCCCCTGGGATCTGCCCCAAATCCACCCCTGGGGCTCCAATCCCCTGGGATCGGCCCCAAATCCTCCCCTGGGACTCCTGATCCCCTGGGATCGGCCCCAAATCCTCCCCCTGGGGCTCCAATCCCCTGGGATCGGCCCCAAATCCTCCCCTGGGGCTGCTGATCCCCTGGGATCTGCCCCAAATCCACCCCTGGGGCTCCAATCCCCTGGGATCTGCCCCAAATCCACCCCTGGGGCTCCAATCCCCTGGGATCTGCCCCAAATCCTCCCCTGGGGCTCCTGATCCCCTGGGATCTGCCCCAAATCCACCCCTGGGGCTCCAATCCCCTGGGAACTGCCCCAAATCCACCCCTGGGGCTGCTGATCCCCTGGGATCTGCCCCAAATCCTCCCCTGGGGCCCCAATCCCCTGGGAACTGCCCCAAATCCTCCCCTGGGGCTGCTGATCCCTTGGGATCCCACCCTAAATCCTCCCCCTGGAGTTCCTGATCCCCTGGGATCTGCCCCGAATCCTCCCCTGGGATTCCACCCTAAAACCGCCCCCGGGGTTCCCAATCCCTCAGGATTCCGCCCCAAAACCTCCCCTGGGATCTGCTGGTCCCCTGAGATTCCACCCCAGGATCTTCCCTGGGGCTGCTGACCCCCGGGACCTGCCCCAGAACCTTCCCTGGAATTCCCGATCCCCTGGGATCCCACCCCAAACCCCCTTGGGGTTCCTAAATCCCCTGGGATCCCACCCCAAACCCCCTTGGGGTTCCTAAATCCCCTGGGATCCCACCCCAAACCCCCCTGGGGTTCCTAAATCCCCTGGGATCCCACCCCAAACCCCCTTGGGGTTCCTAAATCCCCTGGGATCCCGCCCCAGACCCTCCCCTGGGGTTCCTAAATCCCCTGGGATCCCACCCCAAACCCCCTTGGGGTTCCTAAATCCCCTGGGATCCCGCCCCAGACCCTCCCCTGGGACCCCCCGTCCCCCCGGGTCCCTCCTGGGTTTCCTTCGGCAATGTGGGGAGGGGTTTCATTGTCCCAGATCTTCATCTTCCTCCCCTTTTTCCTCCTCCTCCTCTTCCTCCTCTGCCTTCATTCTCCTCTTCTTCCTCCTTTCTTTCTTCTCCCTCTTCCTCCCTCCCTTTCCTCTCCTCTTCCTCCCTTGTTCCTCCTCTTCCTCCTCATCTTCCTCCCTCCACTCTCTTCTTTGTTCTCATCCTTCGTCCTCCTCCTCCTCTCTCATGAACCCCCATGATTCATTAACTGCTTAGTAAACTGATTAATTAACTGCTTAATTAACTGCTTAATTAACTCTTTTTGCAGGGAGCTGGAGCTGCCACCTCTGCCTGGACCTGCTCAAGGAGAAGGCGTCGATTTACCAGAACCAGAACAGCTCCTGATCCTGCTCTTCCTCCCCATCCTCATCCTCGCCCTCATCCCCACCCCCGTCCCTCCTCATCCTCACCCCCTCGGCTTTGGGGCCTTTTATTTCCCCTTTTTTTTGGGTCCTTTTCCCCTTTTTTCCCCTTTTTTTTTTGGGGGGCCTTTTCCCCCATTTTTTTCCTCTTTTTTGGGGTCCTTTTTCTTTTCTTTCCCTTTTTTTTAATTTTCTTTTTTTTTTCATCCTCTCGTTCCCTTTTTCCCCTCCATTTCCCTTTTTCCCTTCTTTTTTCCATCCTTTTTTCTTAAATTCTTCCATTCCCTTCATTCCACCTCTTTTTTTTCCTCCTTTTTCCCAATTTTGGCTCCTTTTTTTCCCATTTTTTTCCCCTCTTGACATTTTTTGGGGTGACCCCCCCCTCCCAGGGTGACATTTTTGGGGTGACTTTCATCTTTTCCTCCCCAATTCCCAAGATTTCACCCCAAAACTGACCCCCTTCCCCCAAACTTTCCCTTTCCCCCCTTTTTTTTGGGAATTCTGGGGCAATTTTGGGGTTTTTTTTTTCCATTTTTTGAGGGATTTCTCCCACTTTGATTTTTATTCCATTTTCCCCCATTTTTATCCCCCCCCCCCCCCTCAGGATGGCTCCCGGCCCCTCCCCCACCCCCACGAGGCCTTACCCCTCCCCCACCCCAAAATGGGGCAGAATCCCTGGATTTGGGGATTCCCCCCCACCCCTCCCCCGCTGGCAGAGAATGGGGCAAAACCCCCAAATTTTGGGGTTTTCCCCTGGCTCCCCTCCCCCCCCCAGGGTCGGTTTGGGGTTTGGGGGTGGGGGAGGGGTCGAGGTTGGATTTTTTGGGGTGAAAAAAGCCCCTTTTGGCCCCAAAACGCCGCTGGGGGGCAGGGGAGGGGTTTGGGGCTGTGGGAACCCCCCCCCTCCCAAAATTCCCCAAATTTCCCCCGAATCCCAAATTTCCCCCCTCCCCGGGTCCCGTGGACTGAATGTGCCTGTTTTTCTAAAAAAACACAAAAATAAATGGACTTTAAAGCACCTACCTCCGAGTGCCCCTCCCCCCTGCACCCCCAAATCCCCCCGGACCCCCCGAGAGGAGCCCCCGGGATGGGCCCCAAAAAATGGGCAAAATAACCCCAAAAAATGGGCAAAATAACCCCAAAAAAGACCAAAATAAGCCCAAAAATGGGCAAAATAATAACCCCAAAACTGGGCAAAATAAGCCCAAAAATGACCAAAATCCTGCACCAAATGAAATAACGCCAAAACTCCTGAAATAGCCCAAAGTTTGGCCAAAATAGCCCCAAAATGACCAAAGTAGCCCCAAATTTACTGAAATTATGTTGAAATAGCCCCAAAATCGACCAAATAGCCCCCAAATAACCCCAAAATGACTGAAGTAATCCAAAATTGTACAAATAACCAAAAAAAGAGACCAAAATAGCCCTAAAAGCACTAAAATACACCCAAAATAACCCCCAAGCGACTCAAATAGCCCCAAACTTGACCAAAATAACCCCAAAATGACCCAAATAGCCCCAAAATAAATAAATAACCCCAAAGTGATGACGCATCCCCCAAAATTATTTTTAAAATCCAAAATAACCTGAAATAAAACTCCAAATTGACCAAACCAACCCCAAAAAATCGTGGAAATGACCCAAAAATGACTGAAATACCCCAAAGTGGCCAAATTAAACCCAAAAATGACTGAAAATGTACCCCAAAGTGCTCAAAATTGACCCAAATCCCTGAAATCCCCCCCAAAATTCCGCACCCGAGGCCTCATCCCGGTGGTTTCTCTCCTCCCCGTCCCGAGCACGATTTTGGGGGGAATCGACGGCGTTTTGGTTCAAAATGGGATTTTTTTCCCCCTTTTTCATGCCCTGCCGGGGGTGGGGACATGGAAATGTCCCAAAACCAGGGGGATTCACCCCAAAACTCCCCTGGGCGAAGCTTCACGGTTGTGTCTTATCCGGGAACGAGCGAAACGACACCAAAACGGCTCAAAATGCTCATTTTTCGTAATAAAAACCACAAAAAAATGGAGTGAGTGGGGTTTTTTGGGCAAAATGGGAGGGGTTGGGGAAAAAACAAAGTTTGGGGGGAAATTTGGGGGGAAAAAGGTGGGATTGGGGGTAAAAAATTTGGGATTTTGGGGCAAAAATTGGGATTTGAGAGCGCAATGTGGATTTGGGGCAAAAATTGAGGATTTTGGGGCTGGTGGGTTCCTGGATTTGGGGTAAAAAATGCCCAGTTTGGGGGGCATGGGATGTGGCTTCTCTGAGGGCTGAGATTGAGGGGGTGCTGCCTGGTTTTTGGGGTGAAAAATCCCAGTTTTGGGATTGGGATGTGGCTTTTCCAAGGGCCCATCCTGAGGTTGTGCTGCCCTTTTTTTTTGGTGTTAAAAATCCCAATTTTGGGATTGGGATCTGACTTTTCCAAGGGCCTGTGCTGAGGTTGTTCTGCCCTTTTTTTTGGGGTTAAATCTGCCCCGTTTAGGTTTTTTCCCCTGCCTGGAAATGCGAATTAATCCCGTTCCCAGATTTATTTTGCAGCCAAATCGCCGGAATTGGGGCAAAGGCCGCCGAGCTGCGGGAATTCCAATTAACGCTCGTTAACGAGCTCGGGGAGGGGGGGTCCCTGATGTCTGAGCCCCCTTTGGGGATGGGGACGCCCCCAAATCCCTCGGCCCCCCCCAGAACGTCCGCGGGCGGAGCCGGATCCCGAAATTCCCACGAGATTTTATTGGGATTGAATTTGAATAAATAACCCGGGGGGGGGAGGGGCTGGGGGCGATTCCAGGGGGGTCCCGGCCCCAAAATCCCCCCGGGGGTCCCAAATCCCCCCCTCAGGCGCCGTCCTGGCTCTTGGTGCTGCTCAGGGGGACGGCGACGTCGTCGTCCTCGAGGTGACCCGCCCTGGAGGGACCCCAAAAGCTCCCAAGAATCCCCAAAATCCACGGAATTTTCGTCCTTCCCGATCCCAGAACTTTCAACCCTTCCCAAAACCTTCAAGGTTCTCCCCAAAATGTTCAGGTCTTGCTAAAAGTGTCAACCCTTCCTGGCCCCAAAGCGTCCAACCCAACCCCAAAACCTCCAACCCAACCCCAAACCTCCAACCCAACCCAAAGCCTTCATCCCAACCCCAAAATTTCATCCCAACCCCAAAATTTCATCCCAACCCCAAAACCTCCATCTTAACCCAAAACCTTCATCCCAACCCAAAACCTCCATCTTAACCCAACCCAAAACCTTCATCCCAACCCCAAAACCTCCAACCCAACCCAAAACCTCCATCTTAACCCAAAACCTCCAACCCAACCCAAAACCTCCATCCCAACCCAAAACCTTCATCCCAACCCCAAAATTTCATCCCAACCCCAAAATTTCATCCCAACCCCAAAACCTCCATCTTAACCCAAAACCTTCATCCCAACCCCAAAACCTTCATCCCAACCCAAAACCTCCAACCCAACTCCAAAACCTCCAACCCAACCCCAAACCTCCAACCCAACCCAAAATCTTCATCCCAACTCCAAAACCTTCATCCCAACCCCAAACCTTCAACCCAACCCAACCCCAAAACCTTAATTCCAATGCCAAAACCTCCATCCCAACCCCAAAACCTCCATCTCAGCCCAATCCTTCTCCATCCCTTTCCATCCCCAAAGCTCCTGGGTTCCTCCAAGAACCAACCCCACCCCAAACAGGGGCGTTCCCCCCAGGGAAGGGTCTCGGGGGGGTTTGGGGTGTCCTCACCTCCTCTCCACGTCCTTGACGGTCTCGGGCAGGGGCGCGTTGCGGGTCTCGGGCAGGAAGCAGGTGGCGATGGCCGAGACGATGGGCGCGGCGCCGTAGATGACCAGGGGCAGCACCGGGGTGACGTCGGCCAGCATCCGCACCAGGGGGGCCACCATGCTGCCCACGCGAGCCATGGTGCCCCCCAGGCCCATCCCCGTCTGCCTGCGGAGGGATGGACGGATGGACACAGGGGTGGACAGAGGGATGGACAAGGGGTGACAGAGGGATGGACAAGGGGTGGAGGCATTCATGGATGGATGGAGGGATGGATGGATGGATGGATGGATGGATGGATGGATGGATGGATGGATGGATGGATGGATGGATGGATGGATGGATGGAGTGGCCAATGGTTGGGTTGATGGTTGGTTGGGTTAACGAGTGGTTGGGTTAACGAGTGGTTGGGTTGATGGATGATTGGGTTAACGAGTGGTTGGGTTAACAAGTGGTTGCATTAATGAATGGTTGCATTAATGAGTGGTTGCGTTAATGAGTGGTTGGGTTGATGACTTGCTGGGTTAACGAGTGGTTGCGTTAATGAGTGGTTGGGTTGATGATTGGTTGGGTTGATGGAAGGTGGGGTTGGCACGTGGCCGGTGCCTGGCTGGGTGGGGGCGGGGCTGGGTGGCCCCACCCACCTGATGACGGTGGGGAAGAGCTCCCCGGTGAAGATGTAGGCGCAGTTGAAGGAGGCGGCCAAGGCGCCCTTCCCCACCACGGCGAAGGCCATGCGCAGCGTCGGCAGCTCTGCGGACACATCAGCCTCGGCTCCTCAGTGTCCACCCACCGGTCATCCTTCACCCCTATGGTGACCTTGCGCCCCCTGATGACCCTTCACCCCTCCGGTGACCATTCGTCAATGACCCTTCATCCCACTGATGGTCCTTCATCATCCCTCCATCCCATTGTCCTCCATCCCATTGTCCTCCATCCCATTGTTCTCTATTCCGTTCTCCTCCATCCCTGCATTCTCAAACCTTCCATCCCATTCTTCTCCATCCCATTGTCCTCCATCCCATTGTCCTCCATCCCATTGTCCTCCACCCTCTTCTCCTCCACCCCATTCTCCTCCACCCCGTTCTCCTCCATCCCTGCCCCGTGTCCCTCCCTGTCCCAATCCCATCCCATCCCATCCCATCGCTCCCGGTGGCCGCTCCCACCGCTGGGCACGAAGATGTTGGCCAGGATGCAGAGCCCGGCGAGCGCCAGGGAGCCGCCCTGGGCCAGGCGCCGGCCGAGGCAGGAGATGACCAGCACGGACAGGAGCTTGGCCGGGATGTCCACGGCGCCGAACACCAGCTGGCTCAGGTACACGTTGAAGCCGAAGCCCTGCAGGTCCATGGCCAACCCATAGTAGGCGAAGCTGGTGGAGAACCTGCACCAAAATCCAAAAAATCAGCACCAAAACCACCCAACATTGAGTGGCTGGGAGTGCAAAGATGGAGGTTGTCCCAAAAGATGGAGGTTGTCCCAAAAAATTGAAGTTGTCCCAAAAAATTGAAGTTGTCCCAAAAGATGGAGGTTTGCCCTAAAGATGGAGTTGTCCCCAAAAATTGGAGGTTGTGCCAAAAGATGGAGATTGTCCCAAAAGATCGAGGTTGGCCCTAAAGTGTGCCTTGGTCCCAAGAGATGATTTTTTGCCCCAAAAGTTGTAGGTTTGACCCAAAAAGTGTGAATTTTTCCCAAAAATATGGGGATTTTACCCCAAAAGGTGGACACAAGTTGTGTCCCCCAAAGGTATTTCTTGCCCAAAAGCATGAGGTTTTTTCCCCAATAAACGTGGGGATTTTTCCCCATAGATGTTTTTTTCCCCAAAAAGATGTTTTTCCCCAACACGTGAAGTTTCCCCAAAAAATTGCCCCAAAAGGTGGGGGCATTTTTCCCTCTAAAGGTGGTTTTACGCATCCAAAATCAGGGATTTTTGCCCAAAATTTGATGAGTTATTTCCCCGAAATGTGGAGTTTCCGCCCCAAATAGGTTTTTTCCCCCCAAACAGTGTTTTTTTACCAAAAAAAAAGAGTTTTTTGCCGGGACTCACCAGACGAAGGAGACCCCGCACGACACCATCCTCATGCCGGGGGTGCGGACGAGCGCGGCCACGGCCCCGCCTGGCAGCGGCGGCTCCTGGCGCACCAGAGCCCGCAGGGCCTGCGGGGGAGAACGCGGGATCCGCCCTGGGATCTGCCCCGGGATCCGCCCCAGGATCTACCCCGGGATCCGCCCCAGGATCCACCCTGAGATCTGCCCCGAGATCTGCCCTGGGATCTACCCCGGGATCCGCCCCAGGATACGCCCTGAGATCTGCCCCGGGATCTGCCCTGGGATCTACCCCGGGATCTGCCCCGGGATACGCCCTGGGATCTGCCCCGGGATCTGCCCCGGGATCTACCCCGGGATCTGCCCCAGGATATGCCCAGGGATCTGCCCTGGATCTGGGGGATCCACCCTGGGGAGGACTCCAGGGGGCTGGGGAGGGGAATCCAGGGGGCTTGGGGGGATTCAAGGGGTCTAAGGGGGGATTCTGATGATCTGGAGGGGTCTGGGGTGGGATCAGAGGGACCCGGGGGGTTCCGAGGGATCTGGGGGGGATCCAAGGGGCCTGGGGGGGGTTTGGGGTCGAGGAGAGAGGGAATGGGGGGATCGATGGGAGAACAGGGGAGGATTTGGGGGATCCCCCAAGATCAGGGCGGGACAGGGATGGAGGGGAAGGGACCGGCGAACTGGGGGGATTTAGGGGCAGATCAAATCAGGGGATTTGGGGGTTCAGAGGGATCTGGGCGACCCCCAGACCCCTCCCCACCTCCTCGCTGAGCTTGTCCCCCTCCTCCTTCCTGCCGTTGACCCTCGCGACCTTGCGGAGCCCCCGCAGGGCCAGGTCGGGCCTGCCCGAGGTCACCTGCCAGCGCGCGGACTCCACGTACAGCCTGGGGGACAGGTGACACTGGGGGTCCTGAACATCCCCCGGAGCCCACCGCCCCCAAAGGACCCCAAACTGGGGGGGACAGGGATGGACAATGGGGGTGGAAACGGGGGGTGGACACTGTGGGTGGACACCAGGGATGGACACTGGGGATGGACACCAGGGGTGGACATTGGTGATGGACACTGGGGGTGGACACTGGGGATGGACACCAAGAATGGACACAGGAGATGGACACTGGAGATGGACACTGGGGATGGACACTGGGGGTGGACACTGGGGGTGGACACTGGGGGTGGACACTGGGGGTGGACAATGGGGATGGACACCAGGGGGTCCCTTACCAGGAGTAGAAGAAGAAGACGAAGAAGGGCAGGGACACGGCGAGCTGGAGCTGCCGCCAGCGCGGGAGCCCGAAGGCTGCGGCCGCCAGCACGAACTGGCCCAGGGTGTAGCAGTAGCCATTGATGGTGCCCACCACGGCCCGCGCCTCCGTCGGGATCCACTCCATGCCTGGGCACGGCCGCGGGGTCAGGGGCTGGCCCGGGGGGGCCTGGGTGGGCTTGGGGCTTGGGTTCCTCATGGGTCAGTGGGGTGGGGTCAGTGGGGTGGGGTTGGGTCAGTGGGATTGGGTCAATGGGGTTGGGTCAGTGGGGTTGGTATGGGTCAGTGGAGTGGGGTTGGGTCAATGGCGTTGGGTTGGGTCAGTGGGATTGGGTCAATGGGGTTGGGTTGGGTCAGTGGAGTGGGGTGGGGTCAATGCAGTTGGGTTGGGTCAATGTGGTTGGGTTGGGTCAGTGGGATTGGGTCAATGGGGTTGGGTCAGTGGGGTTGGTATGGGTCAGTGGAGTGGGGTTGGGTCAGTGGGATTGGGTCAATGGGGTTGGGTTGGGTCAGTGGAGTGGGGTGGGGTCAATGCAGTTGGGTTGGGTCAATGTGGTTGGGTTGGGTCAGTGGGGTTGGGGTTGGGTCTGTAGGATGGGTTTGGGGCCACAACCCTCCCAAGGGTCAATGGGGTGGTGGCGTTGGGTCAGTGGGGTTGGGTCGGGTCAGTGGGATGGGTTTGGGTCAATGGGGTTGGGGTTGGGTTAATGAGGTGGGGTTGGGACCCTCCCATGGGTCATTGGGTTTTGGGGCGGATGTGTGGGCCCCTCCCTGGTTTGGGGGTCCCTCCCTGGGCTGGGGGTCCCTCCCTGGTTTGGGGGTCCCTCCCTGGGCTGGGGGTCCCTCCCTGGTTTGGGGGTCCCTGGTCTGGGGGTCCCCGGGGCGGAGTCTCACAGAGGGAGGCGGAGTTGAGGGACACGCCGGCCATGGCCAGCCCGGTCAGGAAGCGGCACACGCAGTACACCAGGAGGGAGGGGGCGGCCGCCGTGCCCACCCCCGTGGCCCCCAGCTGCAGGTAACACCAGGTGAGCAGCGCCCGGCGCCCGAACCTGCAGGGACACGGCAGCGCTGGGAGCACTGGGAGCACTGGGATGGGGGACGTGGGGAACTGGAGGTACTGGGATGGGACAATCCTGGGTTCTGGAGATGCTGGGTTGGGGATGTGGGCACTGGGATGGGCACACAAGGCACTGGGAACACTGGGATGAAGAATATGGGCACTGGGAGCACTGGGAGTGACGTGGGGACAGAGGGGAACCATGGGGACACCAGGACAGTGGGGCCCAGAGGGAGCAGAGAGCACCACACCCCTCTTCCCCTTCCCAGTTCCTCCCAGTTCCTCCCAATTCCTCCCAGTTCCTCCCAGTCCCTCCCAGTTCCTCCCAGTCCAACGCACTTGTCGGAGAGGATCCCGAAGAGGGTGGAGCCCAGCAGGATCCCGGCCATGTAGATGGACTGGGCCACCTGCCTCAGCTTCTTGGAGTCACACACCAGGTCCCACTGCCACCGGGAGGGGACACGGGGTCACCATGGGGGTCACCATGGGGGTCACCATGGGGGTCACCATGGGGGTCACCACAGGGACACCATGGGGACACCACAGGGTCACCATGGGGATCATCATGGGGGTCACCACCAGGGACACCACCAGGGTCACCATGTGGTCACCATGGGGATCATCATGGGGGTCACCACCAGGGACACCACCAGGGTCACCACAGGGACACCACCAGGGTCACCATGGGGATCATCATGGGGGTCACCACCAGGGACACCACCAGGGTCACCATGTGGTCACCATGGGGGTCATCATGGGGGTCACCACAGGGACACCACCAGGGTCATCATGAGGACACGACAGGGTCACCATGGGGCCACCAGAGGCACACCAGCATCCCCGGCCCTGAGGGACCCCGTGGTGTCCCCCTCCCTGACCTCGGTGACGATGGTGTCGCTGAAGATGCCGTCCAGGTAGGTCCAGCCGTCGTGGCACGGCTCGGTGGCCGCCTCGGTGCCGTTGGCTGAGCCGTTGACGTCCAGGAGGTGCCACTGGGGCTCCACGTAGCGGCGGCAGCTCTGCGGCCGGCGGTGGCCGTCCCAGGGGATGGACACCACCAGGGGCACCTCGGTGGCGTTGGCCGCGGGCCGGGGCCGGCAGTGGTGCTCGGGGATGCCGGCGGTGAAGTTCTGCAGGAGGTTGTGGCTGGCCAGCATGAGCAGGGGCACGGCCAGCGCGGCCACGTAGGTCACCTGGAAGCGGCCCATGCCACCCAGGCGGGACAGCAGCTCCACGAAGGACATGGCCGGAGGGGGACGGAGCTGGACAGGGGCCTGGTCAGCTGTGGAGGGGAAGAGGAGGAAAGGACAAGGAAGGGCCAAAGGGTGGTCAGGGAATGGCCAAAGGGTGGTCAAGGAATGGTCAAAAGGGTGGTCAGGGATGGCCAAAGGGTGGTCAAGGAATGGTCAAAGAGTGGTCAAGGAATGGTCAAAAGGGTGGTCAGGGAATGGGAATGGTCAAAAGGCATGGTCAGGGAATGGTCAAAAGGGTGGTCAAGGAATGGTCAAAGAGTGGTCAGGGATGGCCAAAGGGTGGTCAGGGAATGGCCAAAGGGTGGTCAGGGAATGGCCAAAGGGTGGTCAGGAATGGCCAAAGGGTGGTCAGGGGATGGACAGACCCAGGGATGGACCAAAGGAGGGGTCAGGAGAGGTCAGGGATGGTTTGGGTGGTCAGCGGAGGGGTGACCAAGGGGTGACCAAGGGGTGACCAAGGGGTGACCAAGGGGGGGAGGGAGGAGGATGAGGGTTGGCCCCAGGGGTGGAGGAAGGACACAGAGTGGCCGAGGGTGGATGGACGAGAGTGGACAGTCCCCAGAATGGCACAAGGACCCTCTATTGATCACCTATTGATTGCTCAATCAATCAATCAATCAATCAATTTATTGGTCTATCAGATGGATCAACTGATGTGTTAACAGATTGATCCATCCCTTGATCAGTGGATTTATCTATCAGCCTGATTGATCAACCTGCTGACCAATCAATCTATTGATCTCTATTGATCTGTCTGTTGATAGATCAATCAATCTGTGTCTCTGATCTATCAATGTGTTGATCTATTATCTATTCCTCAATCCACCTATCGCCGTCACTCTCACTTTATCAATCAATCAATCAATCAATCAATCAATCACTGATCATTTCTTGCTCTCAGCTCCCCCTCATCCCTTCCCAATTAATCAATCTATTAATCAATCTATTAATCAATCTATTAATCAATCCATCAATCCTCTCTCCCCCGTCCCACTGATCCCTCAGATCCCTCACGATCAATCGATCCCCACCTGTTCTCCTCTTCCTCCTCTTCCTCCTCCTCCTCCTCCTCCTCCTCCTCCTCCTCCTCTCTCGGCCGCTCCCGGCTCCGGCTCGGACTCTCGGGACTGTCCGGGCTCTCCGGCCGTCCCTCTGTCCGTCCGGCCGTCCCTCTGTCCCTCCGGCCGCCCCTCTCTCAGCCCCGCCCCCCCCGGCCCCTCCTTCATCCCCCGGTCAATCGATCAATCCATGGATCAATGGATCTCTCTGCTCTCTCTGCCCGTTTATTGATCCTTAGCCTACCAACAAATCGATTTTCTGCTGATAATCAACCTTTTGATTGATTTATCAATTGCCAATCAATGCAGCGAGTTCTTTCTGTATTGATAAATTATTGATCACTAGACTCCCCTTATCTATAATAGGTTGATCATAATTTGTCCATGATCTCTTTACGCATTATTGATCCATATGTTTCTGTTATGGATCTATTGAACTATTGATTGATCTATTAATCTATTGATGGCATGATCAATCAATCTATTAATCTGGGGGGATCTCTATTGATCCATCTGTTAGTCTGTGTATCTCTAGTACCAATAAATTGATCTCTAATCTGTTAATTGATCATATAATGGTCTCTATTTTTATATTGACGAATCTATTGAACCATAATCGACCAATCAGAATAATGCTCTTCTTCTCCATCAATCCTTCTAATGATCCAGTTATTGATTTATAATCTACTGATCAATGATCAATCTTAACCTCTGTATTGATCTCTTGGCCTGTAATCTTCCTATTGATTGATTTATTGACCTTTAATTGCTCTTTTGATTGATTTATTGACCTTTAACCCCTCTATTTGCTGATTTATTTATTTCAATCTCCCTATTGACCAACCTTCTGACCCATAATCTCTCTATTGATCAGCCCTCCTCTCCACCGATCCATCTATTGATCTTTGATCTCTCTCCTGGCCTCGCCGGGCTCTCCGTGACCCATTGATCTCGGTATTGATCACTCACCTGTCTGGGCACTCCCGGTCACTCCTGGCCTCTCCCAGCACCAGATCCGGAGCCCTCGGCGGCCGCTACCACCCCATGGCCCTGCCCTGCCCCCGGCCTGGCCCCGCTCCTATTTAAGGCCGCCCCGGTCCCGGTTAACGTTTGACTCCGGACCCCGCCATGGATCGCTGGAGACGCTCCCGGGCCGGAAACGCCGGTGCCGACCACACCGGGCCCACCCGGGCCACCCCGGGGCTGCCCCTTCACCGCACCCAGCCCGGCCCATCCTCATCCTCGCCCTGGGAGCCCCCGGGCTGTGGCAGATGGGACCCCCGGCCCCCTCCGGGCCCCTCCAGGGTGGATCATTGATGAGGCAAAGTCCCGGGGGCTCTGAACCGCGTCGTGGGAGCCCCTTGGACCCCGGGCAGGAGGGCGGCGGGGGCAGCGGAGCGTGGCGGGGACGGGGGGAGCCGGGCACCGGGATGGGCGCCAGCCAGGTGTGAGGACACGCGGACGGATCCTCGGGATCTCTGGCTCCTGGGGACTTCTGGGACATCCCCGTGCCCTCAGAATGTCGGGATCTTTGGGATGCCGGGGCGGTCTGGATCCCTGGGATCCCTGGGATCCCTGGACACTCAGGCATTGGAGTCCTTGGTCCTTGGGATCCTCGGGATCCTTGCGATCCCTGAGTCCTGGAGATCCCTGAGCTCTTGGGATGCCAGGGCACCCTGGATCTTGTGTCCCCGGGATCCAAACACCTGAATCCTTGGCATCTGGGTCTTTGGGGTGTCCATGAACAGGGTCTGCGGGTCCTTGGGATCCCCGGGCACCTGGACATGGGGATTCTTGGGGTCCCCAATTCCCGTGATACCCAATCAGGAGGATCCCTAATCCCTGGGATCTCTGATCCTCAGGATCCCAAATTCCTGAGGTCCCCAAACACCAGGATCTCCAATCCTCGGGATCCCCAATCCCTGGGATCTTCAATCCTAAGGGTCCCCAATTTCGGGATCCCCGATCCTCAGGATCCTTGATCCTGGGGACTCCAATCCCCGGAATCCTGGTTCCTGGGTTCCCCGATCCCCGTGATCCCCGATCCTGGGGGTCCCGGATCCTTCCCGCGCTGTCTCCCGGCCTTGCCCATTCCCGGCAGCTCGGGCCGAGGGGGAGGGGCCGGGGGGGTCCCGCTGTTCCCGCTGCTCCCGCTGCTCCCGCTGTTCTCGTGTTTTCCTTCGGGGCGGGCCCGGCCCGGCTGCGCGGGACCCCCCGCGGCCGTGGGAAAACAACCCCACCCCCACCCCACCCCCACCCCACCCCCACCGGCCGCATCGCACTCGAGCTTTGCTTTTATTGGTTTTTATTCCAGCGCGGCCGAAACGTCCTCGATGTGGAGATTTGGGGGGGCCCAGCGTCCCCCCCGCCCCAGTCCACAGGGAAGGGACGGCCGGGTCCTTGTGGTCACTGCTGTCCCTTTGCTCTTGGGGGGGGTTTGGAGCTCCTCCACCCCCCAATCCTGCTTGTTCGTCCATCAGGAGCAGCGAGGGAGGAGGATTTTGGGGGTTCCCTGGTGTGCGGGGGCATTAACGGGACCCTGAGGAGTTGCTGGATGGGGTGGGCTGGAGAGGGACCTGGAGATGTCGGGATTCATCCTTCTGGGATCGTGTCCTGGTGGGGAGGGAGGGATGAGGGGCTTGGAGGGAACAGGGGGGTTTCTGTGGTGCTGGGATGGGCGTCCGTCCATCCTTCCATTCTTCCCTCTGTCCATCCATCATCCATCCATCCATCCATCATCCATCATCCATCCATCCATCCATCCATCCATCCATCCATCCATCCATCCATCATCCATCCATCCATCCATCCATCATCCATCCATCCATCCATCCATCCATCCATCCATCCATCATCCATCCATCCATCCATCCATCCATCCATCCATCCATCCATCCATCCATCATCCATCCATCCATCCATCCATCCATCCATCCATCCATCCATCCATCCATCCATCATCCATCCATCCATCCATCCATCCATCCATCCATCCATCCATCCATCCATCCATCCATCCGTCCGTCCATCCATCCATCCAACCGTCCGTCCGTCCGTCCATCCATTCATCCATCCATCCATCCGTCCATCCCTCCACCCCCACGTTCAACCATCTTCTCTACCTCTGTCCCTCCCCACCCTCCATCCCATCCCACCACCCACCCACCCATCCATCCATCCCCTCATCTCTCTCCAGCCCCACCTTCCCTCCACCTCCTCCACGGTCTCGGGCAGGGCCACGTTCCGTGTCTCGGGCAGGAGGGCGGCCACCAGCCCCGAGACCACGGGCGCGGCGCCGTAGATGACGAAGGGCAGCGCCGGGAACAGCTCGCCCGCCATCTTCACCAGGGGCGCCATGATGCTGCCCAGCCGCGACATGGTGTTGGCCAAGCCCATGCCCGTCTGCCTGTGGGACACGCAGAGCTCCTGAGGCCACCTGAGGCACCACCTGAGGGACCACCTGAGGCACCACCTGAGGGACCACCCAGCCACGTCCCCTCCTTACCGGATCACCGTGGGGTAGAGCTCGCCCGTGTAGAGGAAGACGCAGTTGAAGGACGCGGCCAAACAACCTTTCCCAAAGACCGCCAGGGCTGTCCGGAGTGTCCGGAGTTCTGCGGGACAGATGGACACCTGGGAGTCACCTCAATGTCCCCACGTGGGCTGAGCTCACTTGACAAAAGACCCCAAACACCAGGATTTGGGGCAAATCCCCCATAAAAAGCTAAAATGACGCAACCTGGATGTTCCATCAATGGGTTGAGCTCGTCTGGGCCCTCCCAGGGAGGTTGGAGATGAGGGGACACCACTGCCACCATCCCTGGTCTCACCTCGTGGCACCAAGACGTTGGCCAGGATGGCCAAGCCGGCCAGGATGAGGGCGGCGGCCTGGGTGAAGCGGCGCCCCACGTAGGTGATGGTGAGGATGGACACCAGCTTGGCCGGGATGTCCACGGCGCCGAAGATCAGCTGGATCACGTAGATGTTGAACTCAAAGTTCTGCAGGTCCATGGCCAGCCCGTAGTAGGCGAAGCTGGTGGAGAACCTGAGCCACGAGGGGGGAGAGGAGGTGAAGATGTCACCTGTGAGGAGGTGTGGGGTGGCACGGGGAGGTCAAGGACGTGGAGGGGGATGGACAACCACCCACTGGTGTCCTCCACCGCCGGCCGTACCACACGAAGCAGAGGCAGAAGGAGATGCGGCGCAGGACCGGCGTCCGGACCAGGTCAACCACGGTGTGGCGGGTCTTTGACGACGTCATCTCCTTCTCCATGTGGGACCTCAGGGTCTGCAGGGACAGGGGGGGCTCTGGGATGGCGGTGGGGCACTGGGGACCCTCTTGTACCTGGGCAGGTCTGGGCAGGATGGGTGGAAAAAGGGAAGGGGGGTCATGGGTGGGTGGTGGGATGGAGGTGGTGGGATGGAGGTGGTGGATTCATGGACGGATGGGATGGGTGGAGATGGAGGAGATGGAGGAGATGGATGTCACCGGGATGATGAGTGGATGGATGGACGGGGTGCGTGAGGGGTGATGGATACAGTGACCATGGATGGACAGCGTGGTGGTGGGATAGAGGTGGTGGATTCATGGATGGGTGAGGGGATGGATGGAGATGGAGGAGATGGAGGAGATGGATGTCACTGGGATGATGAGTGGATGGATGGACGGGGTGCGTGAGGGGTGATGGATACAGTGACCATGGATGGACAGCGTGGTGGCGGGATGGAGGTGATGGATTCATGGACGGATGGGATGGGTGGAGATGGAGGAGATGGAGGAGATGGATGTCACTGGGATGATGAGTGGATGGATGGACGGGGTGCGTGAGGGGTGATGGATACAGTGACCATGGATGGACAGCTCTCCATGGGGTGGATATTCAAGAGATCCCTATAAAACACCCCAGGGACACCCTGGGGGACCCGATGGAGCCTTTTACTTCTATGTCGAGCTTGTCCCCTTCCTCCTTCTTCCCGTTGATCCTGGCCACCTTCTGGAGCTCCCGCAGGGCCTGGTGGGACCTCCCCACCATGACGAGCCACCGCGCTGACTCTGTCAGCCACCTGTGTGGGAGGGGACGGGGCAGGAGCCCAGCTATGGTCACTGTCCCACCTCCATCCCACCAGCAACGTCCCCCTGTCCCTCTGGTCATCGCCCCGTGTCCCCCATGTCTGTGCAGGCCCCACAGCTCCATCCATCCATCCATCATCCATCCATCCATCCGTCCATCCGTCTGTCCATCCACCCATCCATCCATCCATCCATCCATCCATCCATCCATCCATCCATCCATCCATCCATCCATCCATCCATCCATCCATCCATCCATCCCTCCTCCTCCTCACCAGGAGTAGAGGAAGAAGCCAAAGAAGGGCAGGGACACCACGAGCTGCAGCTGGCGCCAGTCGGGGACGGCGAAGGCGACGCCGGCCAGCAGGAACTGCCCGGCGGTGTAGCAGTAGCCCATGAAGGTGCCCACCAGTGCCCGCATGTGCGTTGGCATCCACTCCAGAGCTGCGGGACACGGCACGTGGGGACCCCCTGGGAGTGCCCACCGGGACCCCAGGGGACAGGGAGACCACCAGGATGGTGCCCAGGGGACATGGAGACCACGAGGGTGGTGCCCAGGGGACGGGGAGACCACTGGGATGGTGCCCAGGGAACATGGAGACCCCCAGGATGATGTCTGGAGGACATGGAGACCACCAGGACAGCGGCCAGGGGACATGGAGACCACCAGGATGGTGCCCAGGGGACATGGAGACCCCCGGGATGGTGCCTGGAGGACACGGACACCATCGAGATGGCTCCCACAGGTTGAGGGGGACACGGAGCCCACCCAGGTGGGCGCCCAGGGGTGACGTACAGAGGGAGACGCTGTTGAGGACGATGCCCGAGAAGGCCATGCCCGTCAGGAAGCGGAACAGGCAGTACACGCTGAAGGTGGGCGCGAAGGACGAGCAGGTGCCCATGGCGGCCATCTGCAGGTAGCACCAGGTGAGCACCGAGCGGCGGCCGAACCTGGGCGGGGATGAGGAGGAGGAGGAGCAGCCGGGGGTGAGGATGAAGAAATGGGGCTGGGGGAGGAGGAAGAGGAAGAGAAGAGGAGGAGGAAACAAGAAGGATGAAGAAAGGGGCAGGAGAAGGAAGAGGGGGTGAAGAGGAGGAAAAAGGGGTGAGGAGGGGGAAGAGAGGTGAGGAAGGTGAGGAAGAGGAAGGGGTTGAGGAAAAAAAGGGGACGAGGAGGAAAAAGAGGACGAGGAAGAGAAAGAGAAGGAGGGAATGAAGAGGAGGCAGAGAAGGTGAGAGGACCCCCCTGGTGCCACCCCACCTGCCTGCAGGACCCCCTCACCTGTCCGAGAGCCCCCCGAAGACGCCGCCCACCAGGACTCCGGCCATGTAGAGCGACTGCGCCAGCTGCTTGAGCCCCCGGGAGCTGCACACCAGGTCCCACTGCCGAGGGACGAGGACACGGGGTGGGACAGAGCTCAGGGTCCCCTCTGGCCTCCCAAACCCCAAACCCACCAAAAACGGCCAATAAGGTCAATGAATGGCCAACGGAAAGGTGACAATGAATGCTTGGCCACCTTGCCGGCATTGCTGTGGTTGGAAGGTCCATCCAAGGGTCCTGTGACCTCCTTGTGACCCCTTGTGACCCCCTTGTGACCTCTTTGTGACCCCCTTGTGGATGGCCACCACCTCCCCATCCCTCCCTTCCCCTCCTGAGCCTTCCTGGTGTTGACATCTCCACCGAAGGTCGAGCAGGGAAGATGCTCCAGTTGGGAGTGGTCAATGCCATGTTGGCAGCAGACCCTTTGTTGGTGCCTCCGGGTGGGACCCACCCATGGAATTGGGTGAAAAGCCCACCAGACACCCCCCAAAACTCCCCCATCGTCATCCCACCTCCGTGATGATGGTGCTGGTGAAGACGCTGCGGTCGTAGCTCCAACCATCCCCGCACGGCTCCGTCTCCGGCCAGGAGCTGTTGGTGGGCTCCGAGCCGTTGGCCTCCAAAAGCCACCACTGGGGCGTCACGAAGCGCCGGCACCGCTCCCCACGGGGCACCCAGACCCTCAGCAGGGCCTCGGGGTCGAGGCCGCTGGCGTTGGCCCCCGGGCGCGGGCGGCACCGGTGCTCGCTGGTGGCGGCGGTGAAGTTCTGAAGAAGGTTGTGGCTGGCCATCATCAGCACGGGCAGGGACAGGAGCAGCACCGAGAGCACCTGGAAGCGCCCCATGCCCCCCACGTGCTCCAGGAGGCTGGCGAAAGCCATCGCGCCGCCACCACCACCGGGACCGGGGAACGCCCCACAGCCATGCAGAGCCCCGGATTTCAGGGGTTTCACCCCAAAAACGCCTCCCTGTGCCACGCGGTGTCTTCCCTCCAGCAGCACCCGGGGGTGGTCTCCTATATAACCTGACCCGAGGGTGGTTTGGGTTAATGTTTGACGTCTCCGGGGGGTTTTTGGTGGTTTTCCAGCATGAGAAGGCAAAAGTGCAGCACAAAGGTGTCCAGGGGTAAAAATAAAGGTGTTTTCGGGGCAAAAGTCCCCCAAAGTGGGGCAAAACTGGAGCAATTTGGGGCAGGAAGACAAGGAATACCTCATTTATTTTAATTATTATTTGACAGCATTGCTTTTTTGAGGGGAAAAGTCAGGTTTTGGAGAGGGGCTGTCCAGGAGGTTGGGTGGCACCAGGGTGGGCACCGCAGGGAGAGGAGGTCTCCTGGCATGGACCAATGTCCGGCCTTCGGTGGCGCCTCTGGGTTAAATTTTAGCGATTTCATTGGTCAAAAGGTGACCGAAAGGTGCTGACGGAGGTGGCCCTGCCTGGGTCAGCGCATTCCCCGCCGGGGGTTAATTTTTGATGGGGAGTTGATGGGGCCAAGGGACACATCAGAAATGGGAGCAAGGGCCGGGGTGGCCTCAGGGGACGGAAATCGGGGAAGGGGCATCGGGGCGGTGCCGGGAGGGGGCGGGGTGGGATTTGAGTGGTGCTTCTCCACCTTCTCTGGGATTTGGGGGGCGCCTCAGCCAGGAGAAGAGTTGGTTCGGGGTTATTTGGGATGGTCTTGTCGGAGGTGATGGCCAGCGCGGTGTTCTTGGTGCCACCTTATGTGAGGGGACTTTGGGGACACGGTTGTTGGGTAGAGTCCCATTGGACGAGGCTATGAGGTGTCACTAAAAATGGGGGTCTTGGGTGCCACCTCATCGATGGACAAGGTTGTGGGGGGTCCTCCTGTGGAGATGACCTCCAAAAAAAGGGGTCCTGGGTTGTCCCCTCATTGGAAGTGACCTCAGGGACATCCTTGGGCATTGTCCCATGGGAGGTGACCTTGGATGTGATTGTTGGGGGTGGCCTGGGGGGGCACAGATAAGACCCCGAGACGTGTCCCCACCAGCGCTGTTTTATTCCTGCCCAGATGTCCCCACCCCAACAGGAGGTCACCGGTCACGGCCCAGGTCTCCCCCCCAAGCTGTGGGGACCCCTGGGGTGGTGGTCGCTGGTGGCCAGGACTGGGGGGCTGTGCCCACCCCCAGGGTCCCTCAGGCCTCCTTCAGGGGGGCCCCGTCCTGGGGCTGGAGCGCAATCTTCTCCTTGGGGTCACCTGCTGGCTTCTGCTTGGTCCTGCAGGGAGGAGCAGGAGGAGGAGGAGGAGGAAGAGGAGGAGGAGGGTCACGGTATGGGTAGAGTGGCCCAGGCCGAGCATTCAGCCAGTCACAGAGCTCGTTCTTCTGCCAACATATACATCCACCTGTCCCTCAATGCAGCCAGAGGTCCCTTGACCCTGAACCTCCTCATGGGTTGGGGTTGTCCATCATTGTCCATCATCCATTGATTGTCCATCATCCATCCATTGTCCATCCATCCATCCATCCATCCATCCATCCATCCATCCATCCATTGTCCATCCATCCATCCATCCATCCATCATCCATCCATCCATCATCCATCCATCCATCCATCCATTGTCCATCCATCCATCCATCATCCATCCATCCATCATCCATCCATCCATCATCCATCCATCCATCCATCCATTGTCCATCCATCCATCCATCCATCCATCCATCCATCCATCCATCCATCCATTGTCCATCCATCCATCCATCCATCCATCCATCATCCATCCATCCATCCATCCATTGTCCATCCATCCATCCATCCATCCATCCATCCATCCATCCATCCATTGTCCATCCATCCATCCATCCATCCATCATCCATCCATCCATCCATCCATCCATCCATCCATCCATCCATCCATTGTCCATCCATCCATCCATCCATCCATCCATCCATCCATCCATCCATCCATCCATCCATCATCCATCCATCCATCATCCATCCATCCATCCATCCATTGTCCATCCATCCATCCATCATCCATCCATCCATCATCCATCCATCCATCATCCATCCATCCATCCATCCATTGTCCATCCATCCATCCATCATCCATCCATCCATCATCCATCCATCCATCATCCATCCATCCATTGTCCATCCATCCATCATCCATCCATCCATCCATCATCCATCCATCCATCCATCCATCCATCCATTGTCCATCCATCCATCCATCCATCCATCCATCCATCCATCCATCCATCCATTGTCCATCCATCCATCCATCCATCCATCCATCCATCCATCCATCCATCCATCATCCATCCATCCATCCATCCATTGTCCATCCATCCATCCATCCATCCATCCATCCATCCATTGTCCATCCATCCATCCATCCATCCATCCATCCATCCATCCATCCATCCATCCATCATCCATCCATCCATCATCCATCCATCCATCCATCCATCCATCCATCCATCCATCCATCCATCCATCCATCCATCCCTGTCCCCACCTGTTCTCCACCTCCTCGATGGTGTCGGGCAGGGGCGTGTTGAGGGTCTCGGGCAGGAACGCGGCCGCCACGGCTGCCACCACGGGGGCCACCCCGTAGACGGCGGGCGGGAGGAAGGGGTAGTACTCGTCCATCATCTTCACCAGAGGCGCCACGATGCCGCCCACGCGCGCCATGGTGCTGCCGAAGCCCAGCCCCGTCTGCCTGCGGCGCCGGGAGGGTCACGGGGGGCACGGAGTGCCCGGGGGTGTCCGGGGAGGGGTGACGGGGACCTGCCCCACCCTGGGCACGCGGGGACGGGGCGGTACCTGATGGGCGTGGGGTAGAGCTCGGTGGTGTAGAGGAAGACGCAGTTGAAGGAGGCAGACAGGCAGCCCTTGCCGATGACGGCCAGCGCCGTGCGCACCGTCTGCAGCTCTGCGGGGACAGAGGGACAGACATGGGGACACCAGGGATGGGACACGGCGCGGGGGGACAGGGGGACACCAGGGCTTGACCACAGGGCGGGGGGACACGGGGACACTGGGGATTGGACACAGGATGTGGGGACATGGGGACACCGGGGATCAGACACGGCATGGGGGGACATGGGGACACCGGGGATCGGACATGGGGTGGGGGGACATGGGGACACCAGGGCTGGGACACAGCATGGGGGGACATGGGGACACCGGGGATTGGATGTGGGGTGGGGGGACATGGGGACACCAGGGCTTGACCATCATGCAAGGACACCTCGGGCAGGTGGGGATGAGGTCATTGGTGGGACACAGTGATGGAAACGTGGAGGAAGACACGTGACAAGTTGGGGACACTGGTGGCCAGAGTGATGGAGACCCCCGTCCCCCTCCACACCCACCTGTGGGCACAAAGATGTTGGCCACGATGACCAGGCCGGCCAGGAACAAGGCCACCATGAGCGAGAGCCGCCGGCCCACGTAGCTCAGGGACACAGTCACCACCACCTTGGCTGGGAAGTCAACGGCGCCGAAAATCACCTGGATGAGGTAAATGCTGACCCCAAAGTTCTGCAGGTCCATGGCCAAGCCGTAGTAGGAGAAACTGATGGAGAACCTGGAGTGAGGCAGGAGATGGGGGACCTTGAGGTGACATCGCCTTTCTGGGACAGGACAGGATGGGGACGGCAGGTGGGGGAGGAGAGGGTTGGATGGGTGGGGTCACTGGTTGGGTGTCCAGTTGTCCATCTACCCTTCCATCCATTCATCATCCATCCATCATCCATCCGTCCATCCATCCATCCATCCATCCATCCATCCATCCATCCATCCATCCATCCCTCCGTCCGTCCCTCCTCGCCCCAGCCCCACCAGACGATGGAGAGGCAGAAGAAGATGTGGCGGATCACGGGGGTCCGGACCAGGTCGGAGACGGTGTAGGAGGATTTCAGAGCTGCCAGCTCCTCCTTCATGTTGGACTTCAACATCTGGGAGAGGGGAAACGGGAGAGGTTGGGGAGGGGCCTGGGGGTGGTTTCCAGCCCCCATCCCCACCGTGGGACCACCAGACCTCGACCGTGATCTTCTCCCCCTCCTCCTTGCGGTTGTTGAAGGTGGCCACGCGCTGCAGGACCTTCACCGCCCGCTCGGCCTTGCCCGAGAGCACCAACCACCGCGCCGACTCCGCCAACCACCTGCAGCCAGCCAGGGGAAACTGAGGCACTGCCCCACATCCCCAGGGCCTCCCCGAGGGGCCCAACGTCCTACCAGGAGTAGAGGAGGAAGACGAAGAAGGGCAGGGACACGGAGAGCTGGAGCCAGCGCCAGTGAGGGACGGCGTAGGCCACCCCGGCCAGGATGATCTGGCCCAGGGTGTAGGCGAAGCCGGTGATGGCCACGGTGATGGCGCGGTAGGGCGTGGGGATCCACTCCACCACTGCCAGGGACATGGGCACACGGCTCACTGGGGGTGTCCCCACAGAGCTGGGACCCTCCTGCTCAGTGCGGCCACCCCAGCACGGTCAGACGCGTCCACGCCGTGTGACCCCAGCATGGCCACAGGGATGTCCTCGCTCACGGGATGTCCCCGCCATGACCATTGGGTTGTCCCCACCCATGGCCACAGGGATGTCCCCACCAACGACTATTGGGACATCCTTACCCATGGCTGTCCCCACCCATGACCATTGCATTGTCCCCACCCATGACCATTGCGTTGTCCCCCTCCACGGCCATGTCCCCCTGCCCACGGGCTGTCCCCGTGTCCCCTCACCCAGGCAGGCGATGCTGAGGCCGAAGCCGGACAGCGCCATCCCCCCGGCGAAGCGGAACACGCAGTAGGAGGCGTAGTTGGGCGCGAAGGCCGTGCAGGTCCCCATCACCCCCAGCTGCAGGTAGGACCACATCAACATGGCCTTGCGCCCAAACCTGCAACAGGAGCCACTGGGAGCCACTGGGAGCCACTGGGAGCCACTGGGAGCCATCCCAGGAGGGATGAACTGTCCAGAGCCCCACAGGGAAACTGAGGCACAGAGGGGCGGGGTCTCTGCTGCCTTTACCTGTCTGAGAGGCCCCCCAGGACCAGAGCGCCCACCAGGACCCCGGCCATGTAGATGGACTGGGCCATCTGCCGCAGCTGCCGGTAGCCACAGACCAGGTCCCACTGCAGGGACAGGGGGACATCTGTCAGTCTGTCTGTCTGCATCTCCATCCATCCATCCATCCATCCATCCATCCATCCATCCATCCATCCATCCATCCATCCATCCATCCATCCATTCATCCATCCATCCATCCATCCATCCATCCATCCATCCATCCATTCATCCATCCATCCCTTGTCCGTCCATCCATCCATCCCTTGTCCCTCCCACCTCACCCCAAATCCCACCCTCTCTCCTCCCTCCCCCCGTCGCCACAGAGGTGTTGTCCCCCCCCAAGGACACCGTGGTCACTTCCCCACCCTCCCTGTCCCCGTGTCCCCACCTCGGTGACGATGGTGGCCACGTAGATGCTGCGGTCGTAGTCCCAACCGTCACGGCACGGCTCGGTGGCCCGGGGCCCACCGGTGACATTGGCCACATAGCGCCGGCAGGACCCCAGGGTGACATCAGGGGACCCCAGGGTGACGTTGGACCACGCCAGCATGGCACCAGCGGGCCCCAGGGTGCCATTGGGGGACCCCCAGGTGCCATCAGGCTGGACACCGGCGTCATCAGGTGACCCCACGGTGCCAGCGAGTGTGACACGGGTGTCACTGGTGCTGTGCAAGCCACTGGGGGACCTCAGGGTGGCACCAGGTGACCCCGAGGTGCCACCAGGAGAGCTCAGGACGGTGTTGGAGCCTCTCAAGGAGTCACGAGGGGCTGCCGAGGTGGCACCAGGTGGTGCCGAGGTGGCACCAGGTGGTGCTGGGGTGGCGCCGGGGACAGCGGAGGTGGCGCCGGGGACAGCGGAGGTGGCACCAGGGACAGCGGGGACACGGCAGCGGTGCGGGGGGACGGCGGCAGTGAAGTTCTGCAGGAGGTTGTGGCTGGCCATGAGCAGGATGGGCACCGCCAGCAGCGCCGTCTGCAGCACCTGGAACCGGCCCAGGCCCCCGACCTGCGCCAGCACCGCCCCGAACGGCATCGCGGGGACACCGCGGGACACGGGGACACTGCCGGACAGAGGGACAATGCTGGACACGGGGACACTGCTGGATATGGGGACACTGCCGGACAGAGGGACAATGCTGGACAGAGGGACAATGCTGGACACGGGGACACTGCTGGACATGGGGACAATGCTGGGGACAGGGACACTGCTGGACACGGGGACACTGGGGCCTGGGGGACAGTGTCACCCATGGGGACACCAGTGGGCACAGGGACACTGGGGCCTGGGGCCATCTTCACCCATGGGGACAGCAGGACATGGGACACTGGGACAGAAGGACACCAACATAGGGGACACAGCCACCCCCAGGGCCATGGGGACACGGGACAGGGAGGGGACACGGAGCCGGGGACGTGGTGGCCACTGGGGACGGTGTCACCACTTGCGTCACACGTCCCCAACCCCTCCTGATGTCCCCATCCCCTCCCAGCGTGTCCCTGTCCCTGCTCCACCTCGGCGCAGCTCCCCAGGGATGGGGACATCCGGCCAGCTGTGGCTCCGTGTCCCCTCTGTGATGTCCCCAAACCCTCCCTGATGTCCCCAACCTGTCCTGTGTCCCCCCACCATGTCCCCAACCTGTCCCGTGTCCCCTCTGGGATTTCCCCAACCCAGCCCCTGTCCCCACCACACCCCCAGTGTCCCCAGCTTGTCCCAGTGTCCCCCCATGATGTCCCCAACCGGTCCAATGTCCCCAACCCCCCAACAATGTCCCCAACCCCTTCCTGGTGTCCCAACCTGTTCCTGTGTCCCCCAAATGTTCCCCCCAGTCCTGCCCCAGGAATCCCCTCCTGTCCCCTCCTGTCCCCTCCTGTCCTCCAGGTGCCACCCCCATCCCGAGGTCCCCCCACTGTCCCCATCTGTTGTCCCCCCACCTTTGCTCCCCCAAACCCCACCTGTCCCGGGGGTCCCCCAATTGTCCCTGTCCTCCTGTTCCTGTCCCCCTGTCCCTGTCCGTCTGTCCCTGTCCCCCTGTCCGTCTGTCCCGCTGTCCCCCCGTGTCCCACCTGCTCTCCCGGCGCTGTCCCTGTCCGTCTGTCCCTGTCCCTGTCCCCCTGTCCGTCTGTCCCGCTGTCCCCCCGTGTCCCACCTGCTCTCGCGGCGCTGTCCCTGTCCGTCTGTCCCGCTGTCCCCGCCGCGGTCCCTCCGTTACACAACGAGGCCAAAATCGCCGCTTTTGGTGCCACCGGGATTAACGGCGGGGGGGGGAAGGAGGCGAATTCCAGCGCCGCGGGGGGGTCCGGACGCCTCTGGGTCCCCCCGCCCGCCCTGCCGGGGGCTCGGCGGCCCCACAGGGCCCCCCCCGATGGATCAGCACCCCCCGAGCCCCTCCCCACATTTAGGGACCCCCCCCCCACCTGTTGGTGTCCCCACTCCGGACCCCAAAGAGCCCCCAGGAGCCCCTCGAGGTGCCCCAAGAGCCCCCGGAGAGCTGTCACGGCCTCCCCGAGCCCCTATGGACCCCCCATGACCCCTATAACCCCCCCATACCCCCCTAAATCCCCCCAAGCCCCTACAGAGCCCCCCAAGCCCCTAAAGACCCCCTAAAATCCCCTTAAAGCTCCTATAGGACCCTGGCAGCCCCTATAGGAGCTCACTGACCCCCCAGACCCCTCTAACCCCCCCTTTTAGGGTCCTACAAGTCCCCCCGCAGACCCCTATAGATCCTTTAAGTCCTCAGTGCCCCTGCAGGTCCCTAAAACCCCCCCAGAGACCCCAAAAGCTCCCCCAGTGCAGATCCTGTAATTGCCCTAAATGCCCCCATCGCCCCCCAGGTACCCGCAGCTCCCCTATAAATCCCTATAGACCCCCTATAAATCCCCCAAAATCCTCGACAGTCCCCCAAGACCCCCCTATAAATCCCTACAACCTCCCAAACCCCCATAAACCCCCCCAAAAAACCCCAAAATCGTCTCGGAATCCCCCCAAAAATCCCCCATAGGGTTCCGTGGGGGCTCTGCCGCCCCCTGGTGGCCGAGGAAGGAAATGGGAACTGGGGAGGGGTCCCGGGAATTTTGGGGAGGGGATTCAGAGGTTTGGGATCCCAGAATTTTTTAAGGGAAAACTCAGAGATTTGGGGGTCTCAGAGTTTTTGGGGTCTCAGGATTTTTTTGGGGAGGGTCTGAGAATTTTTGGGGCCACAGAGTTTTTTTGGGGTATCCCGGGGTTTGGGGGTCTCAGGGTTTTTCTTGGGAGGGGTGCCAGGAATTTGGGATCCCAGGATTTTGGGAGGGGTCCCAGTTTCTGGGGGCGGGTCCCAGGGGTTTTTTTTGGGGGGGTCCCAGGAGTTTTTTCGGGGGGGGGTCCCAGGTTTTGGTTTTTTTGGGAGGGGTCCATATGGAAACAGGAACTTTATTGAGCCGATACAAAAACCCCGACTCAGCAAACGCCCCCAAAGAGCCCCAAAATCCACCCCCGACCCCCCCTGTGCCCCCCACCACCCCCAAAAAGGGGTCCCAGGTGTGTCCGGGGGGGTCCCAGTGCTCCCAGTACCCCCCAGCCCCCCCAAACTGGGGCCAGGGCCAGCTCCCAGTAAGGCCCAACTGGGACGGGGGGGCCCGACCCCGGAATGGGGGAAAATCCTGGAGAAAAGGGTAAAAATTGGGGGGTGGGGGGCGCTAGGAATCGTAATCTTCATCCTCCTCCTCTTCCTCGCGGGCGCGGGGGGGGCCGGGGGCCGGGGGGAGCCCCCCCGGGAGCCCCCCCGGGAGGGTGGGGGGGCCCAGGGGGGCGAAGGGGACCCCGGGGCTGCAGGAAAAGGGGACGGTGAGGGGGGGAAAACCCTGAGAAAACCCCAAACACCCCCCCAAAAAAACCCCAAAAACCCCCCTAAAACTCCCCCCCAAAAACCCCCAAACTCCCCCCCAAAAACCCCAAGAAACCCCCCAAAAAAAACCCCACCCCCCCCTCAAAAACCCCCAAAAAACCCCAACCCCCCCCCAAAAACCCCAAGAAACCCCCCCAAAAAACCCCCAACCCCCCAACCCCCCCCCCCGCCAAAAACCCCAAATAAACCTAAAAAAAAAACTTCAAAAAAACCCCCCAAAACCCCCCAATAAAACACCAAAAAAACCAACCCCCCCAAAAAAACCCAAATCCCCCCAGGCCGCACCTGTTGAAGGTGAGCGGGGGCGGGGCCGGGGGGGGCTGCGGGGTCTCCTCGTCGCCGTCGCTGTCGCTGTCCTCAGAGTCCTCCTGGGGGGGGATGGACAATGAGGGGACCCCCCCAAAATCCTCCCACGCCCCCCCATGCCCAGGGGATCCCCAAAACCCCCCCAGAGGGACCCAGGAACCCCAAATCCCCCCCCCAGAGGGGACCCAGAAATTCCAAACCCCCCCAGGACCCCCCAGTTTCCCCCCAGGACCCCCCAAACCCCCCTCACCTCCTGCTCTGAGTCTGTCCCCGATTGTTTTGGGGTCCCCTTGGCCCCGGGACCCCCGTTCTTGCGGCCGCTGCCCGGGCGGCGCCCCCTGAAAGAGACCCCCCCTCATTAGAGACCCCCCCTGACCCCAAACCCCCCCTCAGGGACCCCAAAACTGCCCCACATCCCCCCCTCAGGGACCCCCATGCACCCCAAAACTGCCCCAAACCCCCCTCAGGGACCTCAGGTGTGGGGAGGGTCTCCCAGGTGGGGCCCAGAGGAACCTGGGGGTCCCTCAGGTACCCCAGGACCCTCCCCAGGTGACCCAAGGTGTCCCTCAGGGCTCCACAACTGTTCCCCAGCTACACCACAAGGGTCCCCGAGGTGCCCAGAAGCGTCCCCAGATATCCAGGGGTGTCCCCAGGTGTCACCAAAGTATCCAAAGGTATCCCCAGGTGTCCCCCAGGGATCCAGCAGGGTCCCCAAGTGTCCCTCAGGTGTCCAGGGATCTCCCCAGGTGTCCCCCAAGGTACCCAGGTGTGTCCCCAGGTACCCAGGTGTGTCCCCAGGTACCCAGGTATATCCCAGGTGTCCCCCAGGTATGCCCAGGTGTCCCCCAGCTATCCCAGGGCTGTCCCCAGGTGTGCCCCAGGTGTCCCCAGGTGTGCTCACCTGCGGGGGCCCCTGTCCCCGTCGCCGTGGGCGTCGTCGCCGTCCCCCTGCATGTCGGGCACGGCGGCCACCAGGTCCTTGAGGAAGTCGAACTGCTGCTCCAGCTCGATGCACTGCTTCCTGTGGGCGGGGCCTCAGACCACGCCCACACCTGCCCGGCCCCGCCCACAGCCCGCCTGACCACGCCCGGCGCACCTGGAATGGGCCACACCCACCCGGCCACACCCAACACACCTGGGATAGGCCACACCCACCCCAAAAGTGCCTCAGATGTGTCAGAGACACGTCCCCAACTCCCTGAGGTGGCCCAGGTGTGCCAAACAGGTGGGGACAGGTGGGGACAGGCGAGGACACCTGAGGACGGGTGGAGACAGGTGAAGGAGAGGTGGGAGACAGGTGAGGACACCTGGGGACAAGTGACTCACTCACACGTGAGGAACACATGGGACAGGTGAGGGACACCTGAGAACACCTGGGGACAGGTGAGGCATTCACAGGTGAAGGCAGGTGAGGGACAGGTGAGGGACAGCTGGGGACAGGTGGGGACAGGTGAGGCACTCACAGGTGAGGGACAGGTAAGGACACCTGGGGACAGGTGAGGCACTCACAGGTGTGACGTCGTCATGGTCTTGGCGTTGCGGGACTGGGTCACGTGACACGCCTTGCGCAGCAGCGACTCCAGGAACAGCTCCAGGGCCCGCGCTGGGAGCGCAGAGCTAAGGACGGACAGACGGACGGACAGGTACGCAGGTGACACCCCCAGGGATACGCACAGGTGCGTGGGGACAGATGGACAGGTGCGCAGGGGACACCCCCAGGGACACAGAGACAGCCCCAGGCACGCAGGTGACAGCCCCAGGGACACGGGGGTGAGCAGTGAGCAGGGCGGGGTCCCAGGTGTGCCCAGCTGTGCCCAGGTGTGCCAGAGGATACAGATGATGACGGGCACGGCGGCCGCCACCTTCCCGATCTCCTCGTCCGTCTGCATGATCTTCTTGATCCGCGCCTGCACAGAGCCCCACCCTCACCTGAGCGCTCACCTGGAGCATCCCACCCTCACCTGGAGCATCCCACCCTCACCTGGAGAGCCCCTCCCTCACCTGAGCCCCCCTTCCTTCACCTGAGCGCTCACCTGGAGAGCCCCGCCCACCCCAGGCCGCGCCCCCACCTGCCCCCTCACGTGCGGCCCCGCCCGCCCAAACCCCGCCCACCCCTCAGCCTCAGCCCCGCCCTCACCGCGGTTCCCATGGTGACCCTCATGACCCCACCCTCGTTGCCATGGTGACGTGACCCCCCCCCCGCCCGTTGCCACGGTAACCTCCGTTTCCCCCGCCCCGCCCGTTGCCATGGTAACCCCCATTTCCCGCCGCCCGCCCCCCCCCGTTTCCATGGCGGCCCCGTCCCCCTCAGCCGGTACCGGCGGGAAGCGCGCGTTGTATTTCTTCTTCTTGCTCGGCATGGCCGCCTCGCTGGCCCCGGGGGATCCCGGGGGATCCCGGACGGTCCCGCCCGGCCCCGCTCCCGCCGCTCCTGGCCCCGCTCCGGCCGCTCCCGGCCCGGCCCCGGCCCCGGCCCCGGCCCCCGCTCGGCTCCGCCGCGGCCTCCGCGGCGCGCCTCGCCCCGCCCCTTCCGGGACGAGGCCACGCCTCTTCCCGCCAAAGCCCCGCCCCGGCTGAGGCAGCGCCAATATGGACACGCCCCCGTAAATAAACCACGCCTATAACAAAAGCCACGCCCCTCAGCTGTCAATCAAACGCAGGCGGGCCTTGGACCGTTTATTGGGGTGGGGGGAGCGGCGGGGCTTTCCCCTCCCCCTAAAGGCACTTCCATGGGGGCGGGGCTAAGGCTGGGGGGAGGGGCGGCCACGCTCCCATTGGCTGCTGTGCCCCGGGGGGCGGGGCGAAGCGGGGATCCCCCCGCAAAAAGGCACCCAGGGACCCCCCCCCCAGGAGTCTCCCATTAACCCCCAGCAGGCACTCGGTGTCCTCCCAGTAGCTCCCAGTAACCGCATGGAATTCCCAGTGACTCCCAGTTGTGTCCCAGTAACCGCAGAGAGCTCCCAGTGACTCCCAGTAAGCCCCACTAGCCCTTAATGCTCCCCAGTAGTCTCCCAGTGACTCCCAGTAACCCCTAAAGGCCTCCCAGTGACTCCCAGTAACCCCTAAAACCCTCCCAGTGACTCCCAGTTAACACTAGAAGCCTCCCAGTAACTCCCAGTAAACTCCAGTAGCCCTCAGACGCCTCCCAGTAACTCACCGCAAGTCCCAGTAACCCCCGAAAGCCTCCCAGTAAGCCCCAACAAACCCCAAGACACCTCCCAGTAACTCCCAGTAAAGCCTCAGACCCTCCCAGTGGCTCCCAGTACCCCCTGAACTCCCCCAGATCCCTCCCAGTGGCTCCCAGTAACCCCTCAACACCTCCCAGTAAAGCCCCAGACCCTCCCAGTAGCCCCCCAGTCCGTCCCAGTCCGTCCCAGTGCGTCCCAGTCAGGAGGAGGGGAACTGGCTGAGGAAGGCGCTGAAGTCGAGCTCGCCCAGGGAGGGCAGCGAGTCCTCCCCGCCCCCCCCCAGCTCCGCCCCCAGCCCCATTTCGGGGGGCGCCCCCGGGGCGGGGGGGGCCTGGCTCTGCACCAGGCGGGCGATGGCCTCGGGGTACGACATCAGCATGGGGGGACCCCCCCCAAAATCCTGGGCGGGAGGGGGGGGCAGCTCTGAAACCCCCCCCCCAAAATCTGGGGAGGGGTCCCCGAAGTTCGGGGGGAGCTCGGGGGGTCCCAGCAGGCGCTGGAGCTCCGAGGGGTTCAGGGGGTCCAGGGGGGGGAAGGGGGAGTCCCCCAAAAGGGCCCCAAAATCCAACTGGGGGGGGGTCACGCTGCTGGACCCCCCCCCACCCCCGATTTGGGGGATTTGGGGGGACCCCTCCTCAAATTGCAGCTGCAGCAGCGCCTCCGACAAAGGCTCGGCCTCGGCGGGGGGCGGCGCCCCCAGGAGCCCCCCGGGACCCCCGAAAGAGAAGGAGGGAGCTGGGGGGGGGAGGGGAGGGTGAGGGAGGGGCTCGACCCCCCCCAATTTCCCCCATTGTCCCCCCAAAATCGCCCCCAGCCCCATTTACCCCTCCCCATTTACCCCCCAATCTCCCCCTCCCCAATTCCCTCCTTTCCTCCCACCACCCATTTCCCCCCCCAGTCCCTCCCAGTCTCCCCCAGTCCCTCCCAGTTCCCCGCTCACCCGCACTGGGGGGGTTCTGGGGGGCCGGGGGGGCTCTCGAGGGCACCGCCAGGCGCCGGGGGGGCCGCGACTCGCTGGAGGCTGGAGCTGGGGGGGAAATGGGGGTCAGGGACCCCCCCAGGGACCCCAAATCCCCCCTGGGACCCCCAAACCTCCTCACAGACCCCCCCAGGGACCCCAAATCCCCTCTGGACCCCAAAACCTCCTCAGAGACCCCCCCCAGGGACCCCAAATCCCCTCTGGACCCCAAAACCTCCTCAGAGACCCCCCCAGGGACTCCAAATCCCCTCTGGACCCCAAAACCTCCTCAGAGACCACCCCAGGGACTCCAAATCCCCTCTGGACCCCAAAACCTCCTCAGAAACCCCCCCCAGGGACCCCAAATCCCCTCTGGAGCCCCCCCAGGGACCCCAAACCCTCCTGGGATCCCCCAAATCTCCCGCAGGGACCCCCAGTTTCCCCTCCAGACCCACCAGGGACCCTAATAATCCCCCTAAATCCCCCCCAAAGCCCCCCAGGGACCCCAATAATCCCCCCAAATCCCCCCCAAAGCCCCCCAAGGACCCCAATAATCCTCCCAGGGACCCCAGTAATCCCCCGAAGCCCCCCGAATTCCCACCGGGCAGGGGGCTGCGCTGGATGAAGGAGCGGAACGTTTCCCGCGTCCGCTTGCGCTTCTCCTCGATGCACTGCAGGTCCCCTGCACCAGTGACACCAGTGACACCAGTGACACCAGTTAGATCCCAGTGAGGCCTGGCACCTGCCTGAGACCCCCTGGGAGCCCCCAGACCCCTCCCCAAGCCCACCCTGGTGGGGCAGGAATAGGAAATCAATGGGAGCTGCAATGGGAATAGGGATCAATGGGATCCAGGGAGCCGGGAATGCCCCAAAGGGACCCGGGAATGTCCCAGAGTCACCTGAGGATGCCCCAAAAGGACCCTGGAGCCCCCCAAACCCACACTAAGGACCCCATAACTGCCCCATAGCCCCCTGCATACCCCTCCCCAGGCCCACCCTGGTGGGGCAGGTAGCAGAAATCCATGGGGGCACTGCAGCTCTATGGATCCAGAACGTCCCAAAGGGACCCCATAACAGCTCCTAGCCCCCCATAACTGCCTGTACCCCCCCCATAACTGCCCCTAGCCCCCCATAACTGCCCCACAGCCCCCCGTAGCCCCCTCCCCAGGCCCACCCTGGTGGGGCAGGTATCTGAAGTCCACGGGGGCGCTGCGCTGGCGGTCCGAGGGCCGCTGCAGCTCCATGCGCACGGTGACCGGGGCGCGCAGCGCGGGGTCCCGGAAGGGCGGCGTGCGGAACACGATGGCGACCTGGCGGTGAACGTCGGCCTGCGCGAACGAGCCCTTGGCCTCCCAGCCCTCGGCCCAGAAACGGACCTCGATGTCCTCTGCGGGGACAGGGGGACACCGTGGGGACACCGTGGGACAGCAGGGGACACCAGGGGACAGGGACAGGGCATGGGGACAGGGCATGGGGACAGGGCATGGGGACAGGGACAGGGCATGGGGACAGGGCATGGGGACAGGGACAGGGACAGGGACAGGGCATGGGGACAGGGCATGGGGACAGGGACAGGGACAGGGACAGGGCATGGGGACAGGGACGGGGACAGGGACAGGGCATGGGGACACTGACAGGGCATGGGGACAGGGACGGGGACAGAGACAGGGCATGGGGACACTGACAGGGCATGGGGACAGGGACGGGGACAGGGCATGGGGACAGGGATGGGGACAGGGCATGGGGACAGGGCATGGGGACAGGGACACGCATGGGGACACAGACACAGATATCCCCAGGTTTTGGGGGTCCCAGGTCCAGGGTGTCCCATTTTCGGGGTGTCCCCAGTTCAGGATGTCCCAGGTTTTGGGGTGTCCTGTTTTTGGGGTATTTTTGGGGTATTTTTGGGGTGTTTTCGGGGTGTTTTCAGGGCGTTGTTTTTGGGGTGTTGTTTTCAGGGTGTTTTCGGGCTGTCCCTCACCTTTCTGCACCTTGTCACACAGCAGGAAGATCTCGTCCCCGCCCCGGCAGCTCCCGGAGTTGCGGTTGACGCGGCAAATGCGCAGCTCGGCCGTGCTGGGGGCACCTGGGGACACCGGGGGACACAACGGGGTCACCACGGGGTCACCGGGGTCACTGGGGACACTGGGGGGGTCCCACAGGTGTCCCACAAGTGTCCCCAGGTGTGTCCCCAATGTCCCCCAGGTATCCCCAGGTGTGTCCCCAATGTCCCAGGTGTGTCCCCAGGTGTCCCCAATGCCCCCCCCCGGTCACTCACGGTTGTCGTAGATGGGCTGGGACAGGACGGGGGGGAGGGGCCGCAGCCCCCCCGGGCCCCTCACCCACACCTGGAAGCAGAGCCGGACGGCGGCCAGGTCGTACTCGCCCCCGCGCTGCTCCGCCGGCACTGGAAACCAGCACAGACCAGTATGAACCAGTACAGACCAGTACAGACCAGTATATACCACTGTAAACCCATATAAACCACCATAAACCAGTATAACCCAGCGTAAACCAGTGACACCCCCAGGTCGTACTCACCCCCACGCTGCTCCACCAGCACTGCCCAGTATAAACCAGTATAAACCAGTATAAACCAGTATAAACCAGTGACACCCCCAGGCACCCCCCAGTGATACCCCCAGGTCGTGCCCAGTATGGACCAGTATATCCCAGTACACACCAGTCCCCTCCCAGTGCCCTCCCAATCCCTCCCAGTCTTCTCCCAGTTGCTCCCAGTCCCCTCCCAGTCCTTCCCAGTCCTTCCCAGTCGCTCCCAGTGCTCCCAGTACCGTTGAAGGGGTTGTTGTTGGTGCGGATCCGCTCGGCCACAGCCGCCTCCAGCTCTCGCTTCTTCACGCACTGAATCCCCAAATTCTGGAAACTGACCCCAAAATTGGGGAATTTGGGGGGGGTCAGGGCTCAGTTTGGATTTTGGGGTCCCCCCTGGACCCTTAAGGGAGGAGACCCCAAATTTTGGGGGCTCCCAGGAGTCCCAGGAGGGTCCTGGATTTTGGGAGTTCCCCCCCTTTTTTTGGGCGGTTCCACCTGAGCTCCCAGGGGTTCCCCAATATACTTGGGAGATACCAACTGCCCTCGAGGGGGGTTCCCCAATACAATGGGTGATCCTGCTGTTTTGGGGGGGGGGTTCCCCGTCTTTTTTGGGGGTTCCCCAATTTTGGGGGAGGGATTTCCCCATTCCGGATGATCCCATTTGCCCTATACGGGAGGGGGGGGTTCCCCAACATTTTGGGAGATACCACCTGCCTGATAGGGGGATTCCTCATATTTGGGATGGATCCCCCCGCAATTTTGGGTGGTCCCACCTGCCCTGGAGAGGGTTCCCCAATATTCTGGGAGATACTACCTGCTCTTTTGGGGGGTTCCCCAATTTTTGGGGGGGTTGCCCAATTCTGAGTGATCCCACCTGCCCCATGGGGGTGTCCCCAAGGTTTTGGGAAGGTGTCCCCAATTTGGGGATGGTGTCCCTGAGGTTTCGGGGGTGTCCCCAATTTTGGGCGATCCCACCTGCCCCATGGGGGTGTCCCCGATTTTGGGGGTGGTGTCCCCAAGGTTTTTGGCGGGGTGTCCCCGATCTGGGGGGGGTTCCCCAATTTTGGATGATCCCCATGGGATCCCCCCATCTGCCCCATGGGGGTGTCCAGGATTTGGGGGGGGTGTCCCCGATCTGGGGGGGGTGTCCCCGATCTGGGGGGGGTGTCCCCGGTCTGGGGGGATGTCCCGGATTTGGGGGGGGTCCCACCTGTGGATGCTGCGCTCGGGGCACAGCTCGGCCTCGTAGAAGCCGTCCCTGCAGTCTTTGCCCACCAGCTCGTGGGGGTGGGGGCGGTGGGGGGGGTCCTTGGTCACCAGCGACACCCGGACCCGCCCTGGGCCTCGGTAGTTGTTCACCTGTGGGGGTAAAAAATGGTTTGGACTGGTTTGGACTGGTTTGTACTGGTTTGGATTGGTTTGTACTGGTTTATACTGGGAGGCTCACGGGGATGCTGGGATGGGTCTGGGGGAGGCGGCTGCTGAACCCTCCCCCCCTACTGGGTGGACTGGGGGGGTCCCAGGCTGTTACTGGTGTGCACTGGTTTATACTGGGGTGCACTGGGACACTCGCACAGGTGGTGGGCAGGGGCTTGGGGGGCACTGGGGGGCTCAGGCAGGGTCCCAAGAAGGTACTAGTCTATACTGGTTTATACTGGTCCATACTGGGCTGCACTGACCCTGATGGTGGGGTGTGCCTTGGTGCTCTCGGTGCTGTGCTCCCCGGGGATGGGGGCACTGCGGGCGCTCAGGCAGGGTGGATACCGGGGCGCACTGGTCTATACTGGTTTATACTGGTCTATACTGGGCTGCACTCACCCTGATGGTGGGGTGTGTCTTGGTGCTCTCGGTGCTGTGCTCCCCGGGGATGCTCCCGGCCGATCTCCCCTCGCATTTGTACCTGAACCTCATCCCGCGCTGCTTGGGCTGCTCCAGGATCTCCACGAACGGCGCCGCCCCCCCCGGCTCTGGGGGGGCACACGGAGGGGGGGGGTCCCGTCAGCCCCTCCCCCCAAACCCCCCCGGGGGGGTCCCGGACCGTCGGGACCCCCCCCGATCGCCCATCCCGGGGTGACCCCACTCACCTGGAGCGCCCCAGTCCTGCAGCAGGAAGGGCAGCAGGTCCGGGGGGGTCACTGCGGGGGCAATGGGGGCGTTAATGGGGAGGGGGCTTCGGGGGGAGGGGCTTCGGGGGGAGCATTGCAATGGGGGGGGTCACATTAAGGGGATGGGTCACATTAAGGGGGGGTCACATTAAGGGGGGGTGACATTAAGGGGAGGGGTCACATTAATGGGACAGTGTCGCAATAAAAGGGGTCACTTTAAGGGGGGGTCACATTGAGGGGTCACATTAAGGAGGGGTCACTTAAAGGGAGGGGTCGTTTTAAGGGAAGGGTCTCTTGACGGGGGTGTCACAATAAAAGGGGTCACATTAAGGGGAGGGGTCGCTTTTAGGGGGTCACTTTTAGGGGAGGGGTCGCATTAAAGGGAGGGGTCGCTTTAAAGGGGAAGGGTCATATTAATGGGGGATTGCTTATAAGACAGGGGTCGCTTTTGAGGAGGGATCATTTTAAGGGGGGGTCACTTTTAGGGGAGGGGTCGCATTGAGGGGAGGGGTCACTTAAAAGGGGAGGGGTCACACAAAGTGGGTGGGGGTCTTTTCACGGGGGTGTCGCATAAAACGGGGCCACTCCACCAGGGGGTCACTTTAGGGGAGGGGTCTCCCTCAAACCCCCCCACCCCCCAAGGAGCCGCCGCCCCCTCCTCTTTAACCTCCCCCCCCCCTTAAAGTGCCCTCACCCCCCCTCACCCCGCGACCCCCGGACGGCACCGGGAGCGGAACGGCCCCAAAACCCCCCCGGGGGGGTTCGGCACTCACCGTCCTCCATGTTGGGGGTCCGGAGGGTCCCGGGGGATCCCGGGGGTGTCCCGGGAGGTCCCGGGGGTGGGGGAAGGGCGGGGGGGGTCCCCCTCTTGCGCCGCCGCTCGCGGAAGCGCCGCGCGCCCCCACGTGACGCAGCTGCCGGGAAAGCCCCGCCCACTCACGGGCGCTCCCGCCAACCGGAGGCGGAGCCGGGGCGGGGCTAAAAAGGGAAAGGGGCGTGGCCGCATCCCGGAAGCGCGTCGGGCCGGCCGGAAGCGGAGGCCGGGAGGAGAATGGCGGAGGTGGGGAGCGGGCGGGGGGGGGCAGCGCGCAGGGGGTTCGGGGACCCTCCAGAGGGGTTCCGGGAGCCTCCCGAAGGGTTCGGGGACCCCCCGAATCCCCCGAGGGGGTTTTGGGGCCCTCCCGGCCCTGACGAGGCCCCGCCCCCGCAGGGGGAGGTGTCCGAGGGCTGCCGCCTGCCCGTGCTGCGCCGTAACCAGGACAACGAGGATGAGTGGCGTGAGTCGGGGCGGGGCTTAGCGCGGGGGGCGGCCAATCAGGACATGGGGGCGGGGCTGCGGAGGGGGCGGGGGCTGAGGCAAAGGGCGGGAAGCGGGAGGGAGGGGCGGGGCCTGGGGAAGGGAAGGGGCGGGGGAGTGAGAGGGGGCGTGGTTTGCGCTGAGGGGCGGGGCGCTTTTGGGGCGTGGTCTGAGGAAGGGGCGGGGCCTGGCCCCCGGGGGTGTCGGGGGTCCCAAGGGGGTTTAGGGACATGAGGGGGTAATGGGGGGGGTTTGGGGACAGCCCAGAGTGGGGGGAGGTCCCTGGGGGGAATTTGGGGGTCCCTGTGGTGGCTTTGGGGGGGTCCCTGGGGCGGTTTGGGGGTCCCTGAGTGGGTTTTGGGGATCCCTGTGGGAGTGTTGGGGGTCCCTGGGTGTGTTTTGGGGGATCCCTGGGTGGGTTTTGGGGGGTCCTTGGTGGGTTTTGGGGGGTCCCTGGGGGGGATCCCCAGAAGGGGGTCAGTGGTGACCCCCCCTCGTTGCAGCACTGGCCGAGATCCTGAGCGTGAAGGACATCAGCGGGAGGAAACTGTTCTACGTGCACTACATCGACTGTGAGTGACACCGGGGACAGGGGGGACATCGAGGGGACATGGGGGGACAGCAGGGACAGGGGGGACACAGGGATATGGGGACATATGAGGGCATGAGGACACGGGGACATGTGGGGGACACGGGGGACGTGGGGGAGATGGGGACATGGGGGGACATAGAGAAATGAGGGGACACAGGGGGACATGGGGGACATGTGGGGTAAATGGGGACATGGGGGAGACAGAGGGTGGTCACAAGGGTCATTGGGGGGTCATGGGTGGCATTGGGGTGGCATTGTCACCCTGTGTGTGTCCCCAGGGATGGATGGGTGCTGGGGTGGCATTGTCACCCTGTGTGTGTCCCCAGGGCCGGGGTGGGCACACCGGCGGTGCTGGGGTGGCATTGTCACCCTGTGTGTGTCCCCTGTCCCCAGTCAACAAGCGCCTGGACGAGTGGGTGACCCACGACCGGCTGGACCTGAAGCGGGTGCAGGTGCCCCGCAAGGAGGCCAAAACCCCCACCAAGAACGGCCTGCCCGGGTCACGGCCCGGCTCCCCCGACAGGGACACGGTGAGGGGGACAGGGGGGGACATGGGGGACATGGGGGGACATGGGGGCCACAAGGACATAGAGGGGACATGGGGGGACATGGGGACATGGGGGGACAGGGAGACACAGCGAAGGACACCGGGGACATGGGGGACACACGGGGACAGAGGTGACGTGGGGACAGCAGGATGGGGACAGGGGACATCGTCGGGACAGGAGAGCAGCTGGGACAGGTGCAGGTGACAGCGCAAGCACAGCCTTGAGCAGGGCCAGCACTGAGGGGACACACGGGGGGGACACAGGGACAGGGGACACTCGGAGCCGTTGGGGACAGACCTGGAGTCCCCAAACCCCCTCGAGGTGGGGACACTCACCCCCATGGCAGGGACATCCCCTGGGGACACCCCTTGGGGGGTGGTGACATCCCCAGGACCCACCCCGGACCCCTGGGGACATCTCTGACCCCTCAGGGACATCCCCAGCCCCTTTAGGGGACCTTGGGGACATTTCTGAACCTTTCAAGGGACTCTGGGGACATTCTCAACTTCTTGGAGACATCCCTGGTCCCTTGGGGACATCCCCGACCCCTCTAAGGGGACCCTGGGGACATTTCCAACCCTTTCAAGGGACCCTGGGGACATCCCTGACCCCTCTAAGAGGACCCTGGGGACATCTCTGACCTCTTGGGGACATCCCTGACCCCTCTAAGGGGACCTTAGGGACATCCCTGACTCCTTGGGGACATCTGTGACCCTTTTAAGGGACCTTGGGGACATCCCTGACCCCTTTAAGGGGACTCTGGGGACATCCCTGACCCCTCTAAGGGGACTCTGGGGACATCTCTGACCCCTTGGGGACATCCCCAACCCCTTTAAGGGACGCTGGGGACACCCCTGCCCCCTTGGGGACACCCCTGTCCCCTCGAGGCCACCCCCACCCCCTTTAGGAGCCTGGGGAGGGGGCGCGGGGGGTGCCGGGAGGGCCCCGAGCCGTGGTGGCTTTGTCCCCTCCGTGTCCCCTGGGTGTCCCCTGGGTGTCCCCCTAAACCCTCCTCTTCCTCCCGGCGCAGAGGAAGAGCCTGGAGCTGGCGCTGCCGGTGGCCAGCGGGAAGAGTTTGCCAGGGCCACCACCGGGGCCGCCACCGGGGCCACCCCTGGGGCCACCAGGGCCACCGGCGGGGCCACCAGCAGGGCCACCAGCAGGGCCACCAGCAGGGCCACCACCAATCACGCTCCGCTTGCACCTGCCCAAGGAGAGCGAGGCCGAGCCCCCCCAGCGCCCCACGGTAACGCCCGGGGGCCCCACATGTCCCCAGATGTCCCCAAATGTCCCCAGGGTCCTCAATGGCTCCAGGGTTCCCAAAGGCTCAAATGTCCCCAATGGCCCCACATGTCCCCAGATGTCCCCAAATGTCCCCAGGGTCCCTCAATGTCCTCAAATGTCACCAGGGTCCCCAATGGCTCAAATGTCCCCAATGTCCCCAGGGTCCCCAGTGACCCCATTGTCCCCAATGACCCCAGTGGCCCCAGGGTCCCCAAATGTCCCCAATGTCCCCAGGGTCCCCAGTGACCCCATTGTCCCCAATGACCCCAGTGGCCCCAGGGTCCCCAAATGTCCCCAGTGTCCCCAGCTGGCCCCAATAGCAGCCCCAGAAATGGCCCCTGGCAGGTCCCTGTCCCCAGGGGTCCCTGTCCCCACAGCCGGGTGTCCCCTGAGCCTCCCCTTCCTCAGGTGTACTGGGAACACTGGGAGGGACTGGGATGAACTGGGATGGACTGGGAGGGATTGGGAGAGACTGGATGGACTGGGAGGGATTGGGATGGACTGGGACAGACTGGGATGGACTGGGAGGGATTGGGATAGACTGGGACAGACTGGGAGGGACTGGGAGGGACTGGGATGGATTGGGACAGACTGGGACAGACTGGGATGGATTGGGATGGATTGGGATGGACTGGGAGGGACTGGGATGGACTGGGATGAGCTGAACTGGTCTGAACTGGTCTGCACTGGTCCCAGAAGCGCAAGGTCGAGGTTGTGTCCCCGGCCACGCCCGTCCCCGCCCCCACCGAGACCTCGCAAGCGTCCGTGTTCCCCCAGGTGAGCCCGGCTCCAGTATGGACCAGTAACACACCAGTAACCAACCAGTAACACACCCGTATGGACCAGTAACACACCAGTAACACGCCAGTAACACCAGTAACACACCAGTAACACCAGTACGGCCCAGTAACACCCATCACGCACCAGTAATAACCCATAACTACCAGTAACTACTACCAGTAACACCAGTAACACACCAGTAACACACCAGGATGGACCAGTAACACCAGTAACACCTGTATGGACCAGTAACACACCAGTAACTGACCAGTAACACCAGTAACCAACCAGCAACACCCATCACACACCAGTAACACCAGTAGGTGACCAGTAACACACCAATCACACATTGGGTGTGATCTGGAGTTATTTTGGGGCAGTTTTGGGGTGTTTTGTGGTGATTTTGGGCAATTTGGGGTGATTTTGGGGGGATTTGGGAGGATTTCAGGCAGTTTTGGGGTGGTTTGGGGGTGATTTATGGTGATTTGGGGGGGGTTGTGGTGATTTGGGGTAAATCTGAGGTAATTTTTGAGTGTTTTAAGAGTGTTTTGGGATGTTTTGGGATATTTCGGGGTGATTTTGGGGTATTTTGGGGGTGGTTTTGGGGCTGATTTTGGGGGTGCTTTGGGGGGGTTCCAGGTGCTGACGCCCCCCTCTCTCCCCCCAGAACGGCTCCGCTCGCCGGGCGGTGGCGGCACAGCCGGGCCGGAAGAGGAAATCGGCGTGTCTGGGGACAGACGAGGTGGGGACACCTGGGGACACCTGGGGACACCTGGGACATACCTGGGGACACACCTGGGGACACACCTGGGGACACCTGGGGACACACCTGGGGACACACCTGGGGACACACCTGGGGACACCTGAGACACGCCTGGACACACCTGGGACACACCTGGGGACACACGTGGGGACACCGGGGACACACCTGGGGACACACCTGGGGACACCTGGGGACACACCTGGGGACACACCTGGGGACACACCTGGGACACCTGGGACACACCTGTGACACTTGTGTGACATCCTTGGGACACCTGGGACACTTGGGGACAGCGGGGGGGAGGGGCTGCCCCATCCCTGTCCCCATCCCTGTCCCCATCCCTGTCCCCAGGACTCCTCGGATGGGGCCCCCTCAGCCCCCAGGATGACGGGCAGCCTGGTGTCCCCATCCCTGTCCCCAATCCTGACCCTCTGTCCCCATCCCTGTCCCCAGGACTCTCAGGACTCCTCGGATGGGGCCCCCTCAGCCCCCAGGATGACGGGCAGCCTGGTGTCCCCATCCCTGTTCCCAATCCTGACCCTCTGTCCCCATCTCTGTCCCCAGGACTCCCAGGACTCCTCGGATGGAGCCCCCTCAGCCCCCAGGATGACGGGCAGCCTGGTGTCCGACCGCAGCCACGACGACATCGTCACCAGGATGAAGAACATCGAGTGCATCGAGCTGGGCCGGCACCGCCTCAAGCCCTGGTACTTCTCTCCGTACCCGCAGGAGCTGACGGGGCTCCCGGTGCTCTACCTGTGCGAGTTCTGCCTCAAGTACGGCCACAGCCTGCGCTGCCTGCAGAGGCACCTGGTAAAGGGGGCACGGGGGGCATTTGGGGGGGGCAGGGAGGTTTGGGGGGGGTTTAGGTGGGTTTAGGGGATTTGGGGGAGTTTCAGGGAGGTTTAAGGGGAGTTTAGATGGGTTTAGGGGGATTTTTGGGGGGGTTTAGGTGGGTTTAGGGGGATTTGGGGGGGTTTCAGGGAGGTTTAAGGGGAGTTTAGGTGGGTTTAGGGGCATTTGGGGGGAGTTTAGGGGGATTTGGGGGATTTGGGGGAGTTTCAGGGAGGTTTAAGGGGAGTTTAGGAGGGTTTAGGGGCATTTGGGGGGAGTTTAGGGGGATTTGGGGGAGTTTCAGGGAAGTTTAAGGGGAGTTTAGGAGGGTTTAGGGGGATTTGGGGAAGTTTCAGGGAAGCTTGGGGGAGTTTTAGCAGGATTTGGGGAATTTTAGGGGGCTTTGGGGGGAGTTTGGGGGAGTTCAGGAGGATTTGGGGGAGTTTCGGGGAGTTTAGGGCGGTTTGGGGGAGTTCTAGGGGGATTTGGGGGAGTTTTAGGGGAGTTTTAGGGAGATTGGGGGAGTTTTGAGAGGCAGGACAAAGCTGGACACAAGGATCCCTGATTTGGGGCATCCCCAGAGGGATTTGAGGAGATTTTGGGGGGGGTTTCAAGGGGATTTGGAGGAGTTTTAGGGGGGAATTTAGACACCCTCTTACCCCCAATTCCCTCCCCCTAAACTCCCCCCATTTCTTCTCCCCGATTTCCCTTTTCCTCCCTTTCTTCCCTCCCCATTTTCACCCCTGATCTTCCCCTTCCATCCCCCACCCCAACCCCCCCCAAAACCCCCCCAAAAACCCCCCCAAACCCCCCCAGACCAAGTGTGACCTGCGGCACCCCCCTGGCAATGAGATTTACCGCAAGGGCACCATCTCCTTCTTCGAGATCGACGGCCGCAAGAACAAGGTCAGGGGGGCTTGGGGGGCTCTGGGGAGGGTCCCGGGGGGCTCCCCCCAATCCCACCCCCGCTGAGCCCCCTGGGACCCCTCCCCAGAGCTATTCCCAGAACCTCTGCCTCCTGGCCAAGTGTTTCCTGGACCACAAGACCCTTTACTACGACACCGACCCCTTCCTCTTCTACGTCATGACCGAGTACGACTGCAAAGGCTTCCACATCGTGGGCTACTTCTCCAAGGTGGGGGGCCTGGGGGACTTGGGGGGATTTTGAGGGGATTTGAGGGGGAATTGGGGGATTTGGGGGGATTTTGAGGGGATTTGAGGGGAATTTGAGGAGTCTGGAGGGGATTTTGGGGGCTTTGGGGGGCCTGGAGGGGAATTTGTGGGGGTCTAGGGGGGATTTGGGGCATCTGGAGGGGATTTAGGGGGGATTTGTGGTGTCTGGGGGGCATTGGAGGGGGAATTGGGGGGTCTGGAGGGGACTGGGGGGAGATTTGGGGGGTCTGGAGGGGATTTGAGAGAATTTGGAGGGGATTTGAGGTGGATTTGGGGGGTCTGGAAGGGGTTTGGGGAGAATTTGGGGGGAAATTCGGGTGTTTGAGGGAGTGGATGGGAGCACTGAGGGATGGAGGAGCGGGGAAGGGGGGGACATAGGGGATTTGGGAATTGCTGAGGGATTTTGGGAGCTCCCAGGAGGGATTTTGGGGTGGTCCCAGGGGTTTTTGGGATCCGATCCTGGGGAATTTTCAGGTGCAGTCCCAGAGACTTTTGGGGTGGTCCCGTGGGTTTCTGAGGTGGTCCCAGAAGTTTCTGGGGTCCCATGCTGGGGTTTCCTGCAGGAGAAGGAGTCGACCGAGGATTACAACGTGGCCTGCATCCTGACCCTGCCCCCGTACCAGCGCCGCGGCTACGGCAAGCTGCTCATCGAGTTCAGTCAGTGCCCCCAGAGCCCAGCCCAAACCCCGGGGAACCCCAAACCCACCCCAAACCCACCCCAAACCCTGGGGAACCCCAAACCCCACCCCAAACCCCAGCCCAAAGCCTGGGAAATCCCAAATCCCACCCCAAACCCCGGGAAACCCAAAACCCTACCCCAAATCCTGGGAAACCCCATATCCCACCCCAAACCCTGGGAAACCCCAAATCCCACCCCAAACCCCACCCCAAACCCTGGGAAATCCCAAATCCCACCCCAAACCCCAGCCCAAACCCTGGGGAACCCCAAACCCCACCCCAAACCCCTCCCCAAACCCTGGGAAATCCCAAATCCCACCCCAAAACCCTACCCCAAACCCTGGGGAACCCCAAACCCCAGCCCAAACCCCAGCCCAAACCCTGGGAAATCTCAAATCCCATCCCAGATTCCACCCCCAAACTCTGGGAACACCCAAATCCCACCCCAAACTCACCCCAAACCCTTGGGAAATCCCAAATCCTACCCCAAATCCCCCTCCCCCCCCCACATCACCTGTCCCACCTCTCCCATTGTCCCTCACCTGTCCCTCACCTGTCCCCCCCCGTTTCACCTGTCCCCTGTCCCCCTCACCTGTCCCCTCTGTTTCACCTGTCCCCTGTCCCCCACCTGTCCCCTCTGTTTCACCTGTCCCCTGTCCCCCATTTGTCCCTCTCTTGTCCCACCTATCCCAGTCCTGTCCCCGCCTGTCCCCTCGGTGTCCCCCGTCCCTCCCCAGCCCCTCACCTGTCTCACCTGGCGCAGGTTACGAGCTGTCCAAGGTGGAGGGCAAGACGGGCACCCCCGAGAAGCCGCTCTCGGACCTGGGGCTGCTCTCGTACCGCAGTTATTGGTCCCAGACCATCCTGGAGATCCTCATGGGGCTCAAGGCCGAGGCTGGCGAGCGGCCCCAGATCACCATCAAGTGAGACACGCCCCCTTCCCGCGGACACGCCCCCTTCCCCACGGCCACGCCCCCTCCATGCAGCCACATTCCCCTTATAGACCCGCACCCCTTCCCAAAGCCCCGCCCACACAGCAGAATTCACAATACTGACAGGTCACTCATGCCACGCCCCTTCACAAAGCCACACCCCTTTCTCTGAGGCTCCACCTCTTCCCAAAGCTCCGCCTACACTGAGCAATACCCAATATGGGCAGCTTATTCAGGCCACGCCCATTTACAGAAGACACGCCCCTTTTGGGCCACAAGGATCCTCCCCCTCCCCAAAGCCCCGCCCACCACAAAGGGCACGACAGCGTCTCCAGGCCACACCCACCCTGCCAAAAGCCACACCTGAGACTCCGCCCCACCTGTCAATCAATGCTGAGCATGGCAGAACACCTCCTCCAGGCCACGCCCCCAAAGTTTAACCACGCCCCCATTTGAGGCTCCACCCCCTCATTTTCCCAACCTGGGTGGGGTTTGGGGGTGTCAGGTGGGTCTGGGGGATTTTGGGGAGTTTTGGGGGGGGGGGGGGGGGGTCAGGGGGTGGAGCCCCCCCTGATTTGCCCCTCCCCCAGTGAGATCAGCGAGATCACGAGCATCAAGAAGGAGGACGTGATCTCCACCCTGCAGTACCTGAACCTCATCAACTACTACAAGGTGGGACCCCAACACACCTGGGGGGCCATGAAATACCTCCCTGTGTCCCCCTTTGGACATCTGGCTGACACACCTGTGCACACCTGTCCCACCTGTGCATACCTGTGCACACCTGTCCCACCTGTCCCACAGGGTCAGTACATCCTGACACACCTGTGCAGGGTCAGTACACCCTGACACACCTGTGCACACCTGTGCAGGGTCAGTACACCCTGACACACCTGTCCCACCTGTGCACACCTGTCCCACAGGGTCAGTACACCCTGTCTCACCTGTCCCACCGGGTCAGTACATCCTGACACACCTGTGCAGGGTCAGTACACCCTGACACACCTGTCCCACCTGTGCACACCTGTCCCACAGGGTCAGTACACCCTGACACACCTGTCCCACCTGTGCACACCTGTCCCACAGGGTCAGTACATCCTGACGCTGTCCGAGGACATCGTGGAGGGCCACGAGCGCGCCATGCTCAAGCGTTTGCTGCGCATCGACGCCAAGTGCCTGCACTTCACCCCCAAGGACTGGAGCAAGCGCGGGAAATGGTGAGGCCACGCCCACCCGGGCCACGCCCACGCAGGACACACCCAGGCTACGCCCTGCCAGGTCTGGCCACGCCCCATTGGGCCACGCCCCCTGTGTTACCTGGCGCCGCTCATTAAACAGCACCTGGCCCCGCCCACGCCTGGCGCTGCAAATCCTTTATTGACCATAAAGGGGTGGGGGTTGATCAGGCCACGCCCACTGTGGGAGTGGCTTTGGAATGCTCCTCCCACTGTGGACATGGCATCGAGTGTGGGTGTGGCTTTGGGAGGCTCCACCCACAGTGGGGGAGGCAACATTTGTGGGTGGAGCCTCCTATGAACATATTTGGTCTTTTAAATAAAGTAGGTGGAGCTTCCACAGGCTCCACCCACACTGGGAGGGGCTCCAGGCACTCTGAGTTAAACAAGCCCCACCCACTGGGTGTGACCAGCTATGTTAATGAGGTGGGCATGGCTGCAGTTGATCCATTGATGTCATGGAAAGGTGTGGCTTGCACAAGCTCCACCCCCCTCTGGGCGTGGCCTGTCATGGTTCCGCCTCCTCCTCGCTGTCCGCAGTCACAGGGGCGTGGAGCTGGGGGAGGGGCACAGTCAGGGGGGGCCAGAGACCCCCACATGTGACCCCAGACCCCCCAAATGTGCCCCTAACCCAAAATGTGACCCCAGGCCCCCCAAAAGTGACCCTGAACCCCCAAATGTGACCCCAGCCCCCCCAAATGTGACCCCAAACCCCAAAGGTGACCCTGGACCCCCAGATGTGATCTCAGAGCCCCCAAAGGTGACTCCAAACCCCCCCAAATGTGACCCTAAATCCCCAAATGACACCCCAAGCCCCCAAAATGAGACCCTGGATCCCCCAAAGGTGACCCCAGACCCCCCCAGTCATGGCCCCAACCCCCCCAAATGTGACCCCAGAACCCTCCGACCCCCCCAAATACGACCCCAAGCCCCCAAATTGTGACCCCAGCTCCCCCAAATGTGATCCCAGTCCCCCAAATGCACCCCCAACCCCCCCAAAATGTGCCCCCAAGTGCCCCCCGAAGACTCACGGCCTGGGCCAGGGGTCCCCACTGCAGGGCCCGGGCCAGGCCCCGCCCGGGGGGGGGGACGGTGTCACCCCCCCAGTCCGTGATGGCCCCGAACGTCCCCGTCACTGTCACCGACCCGGCCTGGGGGGCAAAGGGCAGGGGGACATGGGGCTGAGACCCCCCAAGAGGGGAAATTGGGGGGCTGAGACCCCCAGGAGGGGCTGAGACCCCCGGGAGGGGAAAAGGCGGGGGGGGGGGGGTCTGAGCCCCATGGAGGGGGTCTGGGGTGGGGAGGGGTCTCTGCCCCAAGGATGAATTTTGGGGGTCTCTTCCTCACCTGGGGGTCGCCCAGGGGGGGCTCTCCGGGCTCCCCCCCCCTCAGCACCACCCCCGTGTAGCCGGGGGGCAGCGGCAGCTCCCGACCCCCCAAACGGCGCCCCCGGAACGAGGCCCAGAGATCTGGGGGGGCGGGGGGACAGAGTGAGGGGCGGAGGGACGCCCAAAACCTCCCTGGGATCCCCAAAAACCTCCCCCTGATCCCCAACACCTGCCTGGGACTCCCCAAACGGCGCCCCCGGAACGAGGCCCAGAGATCTGGGAGGGGACCCCAAAAACACCCCCAGAACCTCCCCGGGACCCCCAAAACGTCCTTGGGACCCCCAAACACCCCCCCAGAACCTCCCTGGGACCCTCAAAAACCCGACCCAGACCCCCAAACCGGCCCCCACCCCATTCCCAGAGCCCCCCGCCCGACCCCTTCAAGCCCAATCCCACCCCCCCAGTTCAGGGTCCCCTCAGGATCCCCTCGCGGCCCTCACCGCCGCCCGGGCCGGGCCGCGCCCTCAGGAACGCGGCCACAGGGGCGGGTCCGTCGTGCTGGACCCGGCAGGGCAGGAGCTGGACCGGGAGCGGCTCCGGGGAAGCGCCGGCAGGAACCCGGACCCGAACCGGAGCCGCCATTTTAGATGGGAGGGGAATTAGGAGGAAGTGGCGTCCGAGCGCGCCGGAAGCGGCGGGAGACGCCATTTTGGAGGGAATAAAGATGGCGGCGCCCATGGGGAGGAAAGATGGCGGAAGTTGGAAGTGCAACGAATGATGGGAGATGTGGTTTGGGGTCGGGGGGGGGCTTTTAAGCCCCTCCCCGTGTACTGGGACCCGACCCCCCCCCAAGACCTCGAGGGACACCCCCAGCCCCATGGGAGCCCCCAGCCCCACAGAGAGACCCCCAGGGGCCCCCCCTCACAGAGCCGGACACAGATTTTACACTTTCCAAGTTTTTTTTTGGGGGGGGGGGGGGGTCACAAACAGAGGCTGGGGCTGCCATGTCCTGACAGGTCCTCCCCCCCCCTGCTATGTCACGACAGCTCAGGCCCCGCCCTCCCCCCGCAGCAGCCGCGCGAGCAGCAGGACCCCCCCCCACCGCTGCCCCCGCACCCGCCCCTCCCCCCCCGGCCCCCCCCGCGCCAGGACCACCCCCCGGGGGGGGGCGGCGGCCGCCAGCGCCCATCCCCCTCCCCCCTCCGCCCCTCCCCCCCCCGAGGGCACCAACAGGGGGGCGAGCGCGGGGGGAGGGGCGGCCGCACCCCCCCCCAGCACCAGGAGGGTCTCGGGGCCCCCCCCCAGCGCCCCCCAGAGCGCCTCGAAGGCGCCACGAGCCCGGGGGGGGTCCCAGGGCGGGGGGAAGGCGAGGGGGCGGAGCCGGACCCCCAAGGGCAGCTCCAGCGGGGGGAGGGGTGCCAGGAACGAGCCCCCTCCCCCTTTTTGAGGGGTCTCCCCCCCCGGGCTGAAAATGGCGGCGGCCTCGAGCGAGGGGGGCAGGTCCCGGGGGGGGCGCAGGGTCAGGGTCAGCTCGGCCCCGCCCCCAACCCCCCCGAGAGCCCCCCCCAGCGCCGCCAGAGCCCCCTCGGCCCAGGCCCCGCCCCCCCCCAGCAGCACCTGCAGCGCCAGCACGGGGGGGGGCGGGGCCCCAATTTGGGGAGGGGTCCCGGGGTCCCCAGTTTGGGGAGGGGTCCCCTCGGTTTGGGGCCCCCCCAGAGGCTCCAGGCGCAGCCGCAGGGGGAGGGGCACGGGCCGCCCCCCCCCCGCCAGCAGCGCCCCCCCCCAACCCTCGGGGTCCTGGGGGGCTCCGGAGGGGGCGCAGAACGGGGGGGGGGGCCCGGGGAGGCAGCGGAGGCGGAGCGGGGGGGGCGCGGGCAGCAGCGAGGGGGGGGCGCCTCCCCCGGACCCCCCCCCGGAGCCGTTTTGGGGAGGGGGGGCGGGGGCGCAGCGCGGAGGGGGCCCCAAAACCGCGGCCAATTTGGGGGGGCCCAGCGCGGCCGCCAGCGCCCCCTGCAGGCGGCAGCGATCCCACAGGTCGGGGTCGCCCCCTCCCCAAAATGAGGGGGGGTCCCGGGGCGGGGGGGGGCACAGCGGGACCCCCCCGCGGGGCAGGAGGGGGGCGGCGGCGCTCAGGACCCCCTGAGCCCCCCCCCAGCCGCCCCCCCCGGCCGCCAGCGCCCTCCGCAGGTACCCCCGGAGCTGGGGCAGCATTTGGGGGGGGGTCCCGGGGGGGTCCCGCAGCACCTTCAGCACCGCCCGGAGCTGGGGGGAGCCGGGGGGGGGCGGGCGGGCCCGCAGCACCTGCGCCATCACAGCCCCCCCCAGGGACCCCCCCAAAACCTTGGCGAGCTCCAGCAGGTGCGGGGAGGCCGCGGGGTGACCCCCCCCCAATAATTTCTGAGCCGCGACCCCCAACTCCCGCCCCGGGACCCCCCCGAATCGGCGGCAATAGGCGAGAACGGCCCGGCAGAACACATCGGGGGGACCCCCCCCCAAAAACTCCACCAGCCCCCAGAGCCACTCGCGCCCCCCCGCGATTATTTGGGGGGGGTCGGGGGTCGGGGGTCTCGCAGCCCCCCCCGGGATTTGGGGGGGGGCGCAAAGCGCCGCGGCCGCCTCGAAACGGGGCAGGAACAGCTCGGGGGGGTCCCCGGCGCCGCCGCCCCCCCCCGGGAACAGCGCGGCCGCCAAATGGGGGGGCAGCTCCGGGGGGGGGCGGGGCGGATTCTGGGGGTCCCCGCCCCCCCCCTGGAGGAGGCAGAGGAGGAAGAAGAGGCGCAGGGGGGGGGGCAGGGCGGGGTGCAGCGCCAGCGCCGCCAATCGCGGCGCCCCCCCCGCGCCGAGAGCCCCCCCCAGCAGCGCCGCCTGCACCGGGGCCGGGTCCGCTGAGGCCAAAACCGGGGGCGCTCCCGGGACGCCCCCCCCGGCACCGAAATGAGGGAGATGAAGGAGCTGGGCCCGGGCGGGGGGGGCGAGGCCGAAGGCAGAGCCTGGAGGGGGGGAGGGGGCGTCAGAAATGGAGGGGTTGGGTTGGGGGGGGGTTTGAAATGGGGGGGGTCTCAAAGGGGGCGAATCTTGGGGATCTCTGGGGTTTGGGGGTCTTGAACTGGGGGGGGCTCCGGGATTTGGGGGTCCCGGGGGGGTTGGGATGTGGGGGGGGGGATCGCTGGGATTTGGGGGGAGTTCCAGGGATTTTTGGGGTCTCTGGACTCACCGGCATCCAGCCCCGCCTCTCCCCAGGGATCCGCTGGATCTGGGGGGGGGGGAAGGGATCAGGGGTCGGGGGGGGGTCGAGGGATCCCCCAACCCCCCCCCAGGGACAGTCCCAGCACCAGACTGGGATGTACTGGGATTTACTGGGATCTGCCCAGTTACCTGCGGGATTCCCCAGGATCCACTGGGACCTTCCCAGTCCTTACTGGGGCCCACTGGGACCCTCCCAACCTTTACTGGGACACACTGGGATCCCCCACCCGCCCGCCATCCCTTACTGGTCTCCCCCCAGTCCATACTGGGACCCACTGGGACCTTCCCGGTCCATACTGGGAACCCCCCAACCCTTACTGGGATTACTCTCAGTCCTTACTGGGACCTTCCCAACCTTTACTGGGACCGACCAGGATCCTCCCAATCTTTACTGGGACCCACTGGGACCCTCCCAGTCCATACTGGGACACACCGGGACCTTCCCAGTCCATACTGGGACACACTGGGACCCTCCCAGTCCATACTGGGACCTTCCCGGTCCATACTGGGACACACTGGGACCCTCCCAGTCCATACTGGTGTCCCCCACTCACCTCCCGCCCCCTCCGCCCTCAGCAGCAGCAGCGGCTGCAGCGCGGGGCAGCCCCGGCCGGGGGTCCCGGGGGTCCCGATGGTCCCTGGGGGGGTCCCGAGGGGGGTCTCGGGGGGGGTCCCGAGGGGGGTCCCGGGCACGGCCCCGATGCGGCGCAGCTCCCGCAGGCACTCGGCGGCCGCCGCCGGGGCCCCCCCCGCGCCCCCCGGGCGCTGCAGCAGCGCCGCCAGCGCCGCCAGCCCCGAGCGGTCCCCGCGGGCCGCGAGCACCGAGAGAGCGGCCACGAGCAGCAGCGAGCGGGGGGGGCCCGGGGGCGGCTCGGCCAGCAGCGCCAGCAGAGCCCCCCCGGGACCCGAACCGGAACCGTCGGGAGCGGAACCGTCGGAGCTCGAATCATCGCCCCCCGCGGAACCATCCGGGCACGGCGGGGAATCGAGCAGCAGCAGCAGCAGCTCCGTCTGAAATTGGGGATTGGGGAGGGGGCGCTGAGACCCCCGGAGGGACCCCCCCCCCGCATCATGGGACCCCGAATGGCTCCAGCAGGGACCAAAGACTTCTCCTGAAGGGACGCTAAATTCCCCTTGAGGAACCAAAAATCATCCCCAGGGACCCCAAATCATCCCCAGGCAACACAAATTCCCCTCAATTGACCCCAAATCACACCCAAATATCCCAAATTCTCCTCGAGGAACCCCAAGTCACACCCAGGGACCCCGAATCTCCTCAAGGACCCCAAATTCCTCTCAAGGGACCCCAAATCCCCCTCAGATGAACCCAAATACACCCAAGTGACCTCAACATCCCCCGGGTGACCCCAAATTCCCCTCAAGTGACCCCAAATCACACCCAGGGACCCCAAACGCCCCCCAGGAGACCCCAGGCCCCCCCAGCCCCGGCCCCGCCCCTCTCTCCCGTCGCACACCTGATGACGTAGAGAGGGGCGGGGCCGGCGCAGGGCGGGGGGCGCGGGGGGCGCGAGCGCGGCCGCGAGCCGGGCCCAGGGACTCCCCCCCGCCATGGCCGCGGGGGCTGCCGGGAGCAACGTGACGTCACCGCAAACCGGCCCCCCTCCACGTGACGTCACTCCCCCGCCATGGCCGCGGAAGCTGCCGGGAGCAACGTGACGTCACAGTCCGTCCTCCGTGACGTCACACGCCCCTCGGAACGCTCGCGGGAAGCGCCGGAGGGGAGGTTGTGACGTCACAGCGCTCCCCTCCCCCCCCCCAAGGTTTCTGCCCCTCCCGGTGATGTCACAGCCGGCGTGTGTTACGTCATATCATCATGTAGAGTGACGTCATTGGGGCGGGTTTACCCACAGGCGGCTTGGGGGCTCCTATGGACCCACAGAGCCCCCCCGGTGTCCCCTCCCCCCATGTCCCCACTGCCCCCCGTGTCGTCCCCGTGTCCCCAATGTCCCCCCCATGTCCCCGTGTCTCCCCCTGTCCCCGTGACCCCCCCCCGCTCCGGTCGGACCGGCCGCGCTCCCGGCCCCGCCCCCCCCGGGCCCCGCCCCGCCCGCACGGACCGGACCGAGGGGGGAGGGGCAGGTGACACCCCCCCCCCCCCCCCCCCCGGGGACAGCCTGACCCCCCCATGGTGACACGGGTGTGCAGGTGACCCCCCCGGTGACCTCTGACACCCCGGTCCTGGCGTCCCTCTGTCCCCGTGTCCTCAAAGTGTTCGTGTCCCCATCCCCAATGTCCCCGATGTCCCCACGTCCCTCAGGACAATGTCCCCCTGTCCCTCTGTCCCCATGTCCCCGAAGTCCTCATGTCCCCAAATGCCCACCCGTGTCCCTGATGTCCCCAGGCGCCCCCGATGTCCCCATGTCCCCGTGTCCCAATGTCCCCAAATGCCCTCCCGTGTCCTGCGATGTCCCCATGTCCCAATGTCCCCCGATGTCCCCGGTGCTGTCCCCCAATGCCCCCCGGTGCTGTCCCCTGATGTCCCCGCTGTCCCCGGGCCGGGGCGGGGGCTCCCCCGTTATTTCCCAAGCGGCGCCCGCCCGACCGGCTCCGGCTGCGGCGCGGCCCGGCCCGACCGGCGGAACCGGTCCGGGACAGCAGCGCGGGGCGGGACGGGGGACGCGCGGCGGGGCGGCACCGCCGGCACCGGCACCGCACGGCACGGAACGGAACAGAACGGCACGGAACGGCTGGGACGGCAGCGGGACAGGACCGGGACAGCACCGCCGGGACCGGGACAGCACAACCGGGATAACAGAGCCGGGACAACACCGGGACAGTCAGGATAACAGAGCCAGGACTGGGATAACAGAGCCAGGACTGGAATAACAGAGCCGGGACCGGGATAACAGAGCCAGGACTGGGATAACAGAGCCAGGACTGGAATAACAGAGCCGGGACCGGGATAACAGAGCCGGGACTGGGATAACAGAGCCGGGACCGGGATAACAGAGGCGGGACCGGGATAACAGAGCCGGGACCGGGATAACAGAGGCGGGACCGGGATAACAGAGCCGGGACTGGGATAACAGAGCCAGGACCGGGATAACAGAGCCGGGACCGGGATAACAGAGGCGGGACCGGGATAACAGAGCCGGGACCGGCACCAGGACGGCACAACCGGGACAGCCCCGGGACAGCGCAGGCAGCCCCGGTGCTGAGGGGGCAGCGCGGGGCTCGGGGCGGGGGACAGCGGGTGGGGACAGCGGTGACAGCGGTGACAGCGGTGACAGCGGATCGCAGCGACGCCAGACCGGGATCAAGCACCAGAACTGCCCCAATCCCCGGGATCTGAGCCCAAATCCGGGATCCAGCACCGGGATTGGGAATCCAGCACCAAACCCCACCAGGAGCTGAAATCAACCAAACCCTCGGGATCTGGCATCAAAACCCACCAAAGATCTGGGGTTTGGTGCTGATTGTGACCAAATTTTTGGGATCCGGCACCAAAACTGCCCAAGGATTTGGGGCCGGCTGTGGGTATTGACCAAACGCTCCGGATCTGGGATCAAACTCAACGGGGACCCAGCATCGAACCTGACTGAGCATCCTGCGGGGGATCCATCGGGATCAGGATCCAGTGGGATCAGGGGATCCATCAGAATCCATTGGGATCTATTGAAATCCATCGGCCAGGGTCAGGGATCCACCAGGATCCATCAGGATCCATCAGGATCCATCGGGTTTGATCAGAATCCATTGTGATCCATTGGGATCAATCAGGATCCATCGGGATCTATCGGGATCCATTGGGATCTATCGGGATCCATCGGGATCAGGGATCCATCGTCTCCGGCCATGCCGCGCGCGTTCCTGGTGAAGAAGCCGGTGGTGGCCACGGCCAAGCGCAACTGGAGCGAGCTCCCGGACGAGCAGCGGGCCGAGATCTACGTGCCCAGTATGGGGGGGCATCTGGGGGGGCTGGGATCCATCGGGAAATGGGATCTGGGGGGGCCCGGGGATCTGGGGGCACCGGGATCCATGGGGAGATGGGATCTGGGGGGATTCAGGGATTTAGGGGGGCTCAGGAATTTGGGGGGGACCCAGGTGTTCTTTGGGGTTCAGGCGCTGGGGGGACCCTGAAGTCTGGGGGGCTGTGTCAGGAATTTGGGGGTTCCGGGTGTTTGGAGGGACCCCGGAATTTGGGGGAGAAGCCTCAGGGTTTGGGGGGTCCCAGGAACTCGGGGGGTCCCAGGAATTTGGGGAGTCCTGGGTGTTTTGGAGGTGTGTGGAAGGGCTAAAGAATTCCGGGATTTTGGGGATCCAGGAGTTTCAGATTTTGGAGGTTTTGGGGTGACGTCCTTCCCCTCCAGGGATGTCCCCTTAGTGACAGAATTGGGGTTCAGCCCCCAAATCCCACCCAAACTCTGGGACAGGGGGGGTTTGGGGAGGACTTTGGGGTGCCCGGACCCCTTGGACCCTTTTTGGGGTGGGGGTTTGGACACCCGGGTTGGGGGAGGATTTTGGGGGGATTTTAGGGGGGTTTGGGCTGCTGGCTTGGGTGGGGGAGGGGATTTTTGGGTGTCGCCCGTGTCCCCCCGGGGGGGGCGGGGGTGGCGTCCCCCCCCCGGGGCCCACGCGGGCGCCACCCGCCGGAAACCCCTAATTTGGGGCGTAATTCGGGCGGTAATTTGGGGTGTCGCGGCCGGAGCCGTCCGACCGGTCCGGGGAACCCCAAAAGGGCGGGGGAGAGGAGCGGGGGAGGGGCCCCCCCAAATCCTCCTCCTGCCATGGGGGGGGCGGGGGGGGGCACGTTTGGGGGGTCCCCAGTGTGGGGTCCGATTTGGGGAGGGGGGAGGTCAAATTTGGGGTGAATTTTGGGGGGTTTTTTGGAGGGATCCCGTTTTGGGGAGGGGGGGTCGGGTCCGGTTTGGGGTTCCCGATATTTTTGGGGTGAATTCTGGGGGGGGTTTTTGGAGGGATCCCGTTTTGGGGAGGGGGTTTGGGGGTGCAGGACCCCCCCCTAAAGCCGTGCCCCCCCCCCAGTCTGTTTGGGGGGCTGCCCCCTGCGCAGGGACCCCGAGCCGGCCGTGGGGGAGGCCCCCGCGTCCCCCGTGTCCCCCCTGGACATGACGCTGCCCCCCCGCGCCCCCCCCGGCCCCTTCCTGCACCCCAAGGGAAAGGTAAGGGGGGGACCCCAAATTTGGGGGGGGGGGCTGGAGGGATGGGGGGTGAAAAGTGAAATGGGGGGGCTGAAATTGGGGAGGGAAGGGGCTGAGACTGGGGGTCTCCAAAATGGGGGGGTCCCCATGAGCACGGAGGTCCCCAGAATTGGGGGTGCCCAAACTGGGGGGGGTCCCCAAAATTGGGGGTGCCCAAACTGGGGGGGGGTCCCCAGAATTGGGGTGCCCAAACTGGAGGGGGTCCCCCAAAATTGGGGGTGCCCAAGGTGGGAGGTCCCTGGGAATGGGGGGTCTCTGTGATGGGGATTCCTGATGGCGGGGAGGTCTCCAAAACTGGGGGGCCCCAATTTGGGAGGGGTCCCCAAAAGCCAGGGGTGTCACCAAGGTGGGCTGGGGGTCCCCAAAACCAGAGGTTCCCAAGGGGCGCTGTCCCCCACGGCTGGGGGGGGGTCCCCAAAACTGGGGGGGGCTCTCCCCATAACCGGGGGGTCCCAAGGGGGGAGCCCCCCCCATTTAACCCCTTCCTCCCCTCTCTCTGCAGGTCCCATCCGGCCCTTTGGGCGCCCCCCTCCCCCCGGGGCTGCCCCTGGCCGGGGGGGTCCCCGTGGGGGTCCCGGTGGCCGGGGGGGTCCCGGGGGGCTCCGAGCTCTTCTCGTGCCCCGTGTGCCACAAGAGCTTCGGGTTCCAGCGGATGCTGAACCGGCACCTCAAGTGCCACAGCGAGGTCAAGCGGCACCGCTGCCCCTACTGCGGGAAGGGCTTCAACGACACCTTCGACCTCAAGCGCCACGTGCGCACCCACACCGGTGAGAGCGGGATGGGACGGGATTGGGATGGGATTGGGATGGTACTGGGACGGGAATGGGAATGGGATTGGAGTGGGGAAAGGTTCAATGGCACCTTCGACCTCAAGCGCCACGTGCGCACCCACACCGGTGAGAGCGGGGATGGGACGGGATGGAACGGGACTGGAATGGGTGGGATTGGGATGGGATTGGGATGGGATTGGAGTGGGGAAAGGTTCAATGACACCTTTGACCTCAAGCGCCACGTGCGCACCCACACCAGTGAGAGCGGGACTGGGATGGGTGGGAACAGGACTGGGGAGGGATTGGGGTGGGGACAGGGACAGTGACAGCAACCAGTCCAGCCCCAGCCTCCTCTCACTCCCCTGTCCCGTGTCCAGGTGTCCGTCCCTACAGGTGCTCGCTCTGTGACAATGCCCGGTCCCTGTCCATGTCCCCCTGTCCCCACCTGTCCAGGTGTCCGTCCCTACAGGTGCTCGCTCTGTGACAATGCCCTGTCCTTCTGTCCCCACCTGTCCAGGTGTCCGTCCCTACAAGTGCTCGCTCTGTGACAATGCCCAGTCACCCATTCACTGTCCATGTCCCTCTGTCCCCACGTGTCCAGGTGTCCGTCCCTACAAGTGCTCGCTCTGTGACAAGGCCTTCACGCAGCGCTGCTCGCTGGAGTCGCACCTGCGCAAGATCCACGGCGTGGCGCAGCGCTACGGCTACAAGGAGCGCCGGGCCAAGCTCTACGTGTGCGAGGAGTGCGGCGGCACCGCCGACAGCCAGGACGCGCACCTGGCGCACCTGCGGCAGCGCCACCCCCACAGCCCCCTGCTGGCCAAGCTGGCCCGCAAGGCCGCGGCCACGCCCGCGCCGCGCCCGGCCCCGCCCCGCGCCGCCCCGCCCCCCTAGGGGATGGATAAAGGGGGCGGGGCCCCGCCCCGCCTGGCTCCACCCCCCCGTGGGATGCAGAAAAGGGGGTGGGGCCATGCTCGGCCACGCCCCGTGCTGCCCCACCCCTGTAGGGGACTCATAAAGGGGGTGGGGCCATGCCCGGTTGGGGAGGGACACACCCATTTAGGGAGGGACACGCCCATTTTGGGAAAGGACACACCCATTTTGAGGTTAGGGGAGGGACACGCCCCATTACGGACGGACACGCCCATTTAGGGGAGGGATACGCCCATTTTGAGGTTAGGGGAGGACACGCCCATTTAGGGGAGGGACACGCCCATTTTGAGGTTAGGGGAAGGACACGCCCAGCTGGGACACGCCCATTTAGATAAGGGACACACCCACACAGGCAGGGACACGCCCAGTTTTGGGTTGGGGAAAGAAGTGCTCATTGGTCACGCCCATTGGTTTAGGACACGCCCCTTTGGGGGGGTCAACTGGGGGATTTCCGATTGAGGCCACGCCCATTTGGAGTAGAAGCCACGCCCACTTTGTCCCCATTGGGAATAAAAGCCCCTCTGTGCTCACTGACCACGCCCCTCGTGACGGAGGCCACGCCCTCTTTGGCTCAGGCCACGCCCCCACCTGGGGGAGGGTGATGTGGGGGTCTCGGCAGCCCCTCCCCCACACCGCAGGTGCCGTCAGTTCCAGTTTTTATTGCCCGAAACCCCCCAAAATCGGGGGTGGGGGAGGGGGCGGTGGGGGAGGGGCGGCCCCTCCCTCTCCAGTTCCGGGGGGAGGGGGGGAGGGGCGGCCCCTCCCCCCCCACAAAGTCCAGTTAAATTCCCGCCCTTTGGTCACAGGCTCCGCCCCCTCCCCTCCCCCACCCCCGGGGGCGTTTGGCAAAAGCAGGGGGGGGGTGGGGGGGGATGGGGGAGGGGCGGTCACACCCACCCGACCCCTCCCCCCCCTCCCCAAATTCTCCAGATCCCCCCTAAGGCAGCATGGCAGGGATGGGGGGAGGGGCCCCAAAAAAAAAAAAAAAGGGGGGGGGAGGGCGGCTCAAAATGGGGGGGGGCACAAAATTGGGGGAAATTAAACCCCTCCCCCAAAAAAGGGGTGAGCCCCCTCTCCCAAAACTCTTCTCCACCTCCCCAAGAAGGTTCAGCCCCAAAATTGGGGTGAAATGCCCAAAAAAATGGGGGGGGCACCTCAATTATTGGGTGTGTGCGTCCCCCCCCCCTCCTGAAATGGATCGTACCACCCTAAAAAAGGGAGCCCCCCCCCCCCCCCAAATTAGGGTTATCCCAACCCCCCCCCAAAAAATGAGGTGTTCCCCCAAAGCGGGACCCCCCCTTCACGGGGCACCTCTTAATTAAGACGTGGCCCCCCCTTAATTAAAACACGCCCCCCCCCAATTAAGGCCTTGTTGTAGCGCCCGGCGCCCGCCAGGGGGCGCCACCCGCGGGGAGGGGGCTCTTAAAGGGGCCACGCCCCATTTTGGCGAGGTCGCTTCCAGGGGAGTTTTGGGGTAACTCGGGGGGGGTTTTTTGGGGGGGAACCCCCCGAATTCTACTCGATGACGGCGATGAGGTCCTCGCCCTCGAGGCTGAGCCCCGGGCGCACGTGGACCTTGGTGACTTTGCCTCCCACGGGCGCCGTCACCACCGTTTCCATTTTCATGGCGCTGAGCACGCACAGAGGGTCCCCCTTGGCCACCGTTGTCCCCTCCTTGACCCGGACCTCGACCACCTCCCCCGGCATGGGGGCCCCCACCTGGCCCTTGGCCCCCTTCTCAGCCTTGGGGTGCACGTGCATCTCCTGGGGGTGGGAAACGGGGGGGGGGGGGGTCCGGGGTCACCTCGGTGTCCCCAGAGTCACCCCAAGGTCACCCAGGGCTCCTCACCCCGGGCAGAGCCTCCTGGAGTCCCCACAAGTCACCCCTGGCTCCCCTCAGACCCCCCAAAAAAATCCAGATCCTCCCCAAAATCCCCTCAGAGCCCCCCAAAATCTCTTCAGATCCCCCAAAGATTCCCCCCAAACCACCCCAAATTCCTCCCAAATCCCCTCAAATCCCCACTAAATCCTCCCAGATCCCCCCAAATCTCCCTGAATTCCCCCCAAATTCTTCCCAAACCCCCCAAATCCCCAAAATTCTCCCCCATATCCCCCTGAATTCTTCCCAAATCCTTCCAAATCCCCCCAAACTCCCCCAAATCCCCCTGAATTCCCCCCAAACCACCACAAATCCCCTCAAAATGCCCCAAAATCCCCCCAAACCCCCCGGGCCCACCTTGAGCGCCTGCGTGTCCCGCACCAGGATGGATCTCAGCTGCACTCCCAAAATCCCCCAAAACCCCCCCCAAACCGCCACAAATCCCCTCAAAATGCCCCAAAATCCCCCCAAACCCCCCCAAATCCCCCGGGCCCACCTTGAGCGCCTGCGTGTCCCGCACCAGGATGGATCTCAGCTGCCCGTTGAGCTCGAAGAAAACCTCGCGCTGCCCGGCCGCGTTCAGGTCACCGAGCGCCAGCGCCTTGATGTGCAGGGTTTTACCCCGCTCCAGCTCCACCTGGGAGTAAACACAGAGTAAATCAGGTGTAAAGGGTGTAAATCAGGTGTAACTGGTGTGTGTGGGTGTCCGGGCTGTGTAACTGCTGTGTAAGGGCCTTGATGTGCAGGGTTTTACCCCGCTCCAGCTCCACCTGGGAGTAAACGCAGAGTAAATCAGGTGTAAGGGCCTTGATGTGCAGGGTTTTACCCCGCTCCAGCTCCACCTGAGAGTAAAATGTGAGTAAATAACGTGTAACTGGTGTGTAAGGGATGTGCAGGCTGTTCCTGGGCACCAGCTCCACCTGCGAGCAAAGTGGGTGTAGATAATGTGTAAAGGCTGCGTAACCGGTGTGTAAGGGGCTCCAGAGCTGGGCAAGGAGCTCCAGGAGTGCGCAGCTCCCAGCTCCTCTCCCAGTCCCTCCCAGTCCCCCCCCAGTCCCCCCCTAGTCCCCCCCCTAGTCCCCCCCAGTCCCTCCCATTGCCCCCCAGTCCCCTCTCACTCCCTCCCAGTACCCTCCAATCCCTCCCAGTCCCTCCCAGTGCCTCTCACTCCCTCCCAGTACCTCCCACTCCCTCCCAATCTCCTCCGAGCGCCCCTCACTCCCTTCCCAGTCCCCCCCAGTCCCTCCCATTGCCCCCCAATCCTCTCTCACTCCCTCCCAGTCCCTCCCAGTCCCTCCCAGTCCCCTCCCAGTGCTTCCCATTCCCCCCCAATCCCCTCCAAGTCCCCTCCCAGTCCCTCTCAATCCCCTCCCAGTGCCTCCCAGTGCCCACCTCGAACTCCTCGGCGATGGTGGGCCCCTCGAGGAAGAGGCGGGTGCCCAGGCAGGCCACGGGCCCGAAGGTGCTGCGGAAGGAGCGGAACTCGTCGTAGACCTTGGGGTAGAGCGCGGCCGAGAGCAGCTCCTCGGGGCTGGGGGGGGCCCCGTGCCGCGCCCCCAACTCCCGGCCCAGCGCCTCGAAATCCAGGGGGGGCAGCGACGCCCCCGGGCGCCCCTCGACCCGCGGGAGATCCTTCAGAACCTGGGGGGGGACAAACGGGGGGCTTGGTGGGGCACAGGGCACAAGGGACAGGGGACATCATGGGAATGGGACAGGGCACAGGGGACACGGCAATGGGACAGGGGACACGGGACAGGAGATCCTTCAGAACCTGGGGGACAAACGGGGCTTGGTGGGGCACAGGGGACAGGGGACATGGGACATGGCAATGGGACAGGGGACACAGGACAGAAGATCCTTCAGAACCTGGGGGGACAAAAAACAAATGGGGGGTGGGGGCTTAATGGGGTGGGGGCCATGGGACAGGGGACAGCGAAGCCCCCGGGTGCCCCTCAACCCACGGGAGATCCTTCAGAACCTGGGGGGACAAACGGGGGGGTTGGTGGGGCAATGGGGACAGGGGACAGGGGACATGGGAATGGGACAGGGACAGGGGACACCATGGGAATGGGACAGGGACAGGGGACAGGGGAGATGGCAATGGGGTGGGGGGGTGGGGGACAAGGCAGTGGGGTGGGGTCATGGCAATGGGGTGGGTGCCATGGCAACCAGTGATGGAGGTGGCAGCAGGGACCGCAGCATCCCGTTGCCATGGCAACAGCCTCCAGTACCTCCCAGTCCCTCCCAGTCCATCCCACTCCTCTCCAGTCCCTCCCAGTCCATCCCAGTCCATCCCACTCCTCTCCAGTCCATCCCAGTCCCTCCCAGTCCGTCCCAGCAGCGCCCATCAGGCCCCACCTTGGAGCGGAAGGGCTCGGGGAAGCCGCCCGGGGGGACCCCGATGTGTCCCTGCAGGAATTCCACCACGCTCAGGGGGAAGGAGAGCTCGTCCGCCCGCGCCTCCACCTCCTCGCGGGAGAGCCCGTTCTGCACCATGAACTGCGCCAGGTCCCCCACCACCTTCGACGTGGGCGTCACCTGAGGGCACCAGGGGTCAGCAGGGGTCACCTCAGGGCCACCAGGGTGAGGTCACCTCGGGGTCATCTCACAGTCCACTCCTGGTTAACTCCTGGGGCAACTTGGGGTCACCCAAGGGGAGACCCCCCCACCCCATGGACAGCACCCAGTGGACATCACCCACCCCATGGACACCATTCTATGGACACCACCCCGCCCCATGGAGACCACCCACCCCACAGAGAGCATCTGCCCCATGGAGACCATTCTAAGGAGACCCCACCCCATGCAGACCCCACCCCATGGACACCATTCCATGCAGACCCCACCCCATGGCCCCCGTACGCCCCCCAGGAGCCCCCGGTACCTTGATGAGGTCCCCGAGCAGCTTGTTGGCCTCGGTGTAGGCCTTCTTGACCTCCTTGAACTTGTGTCCCAGCCCCATGGCGTGGGCCTGGAAGTGCAGGTTCGTGTACTGCCCGCCCGGGATCTCGTTCTCGTACACGTCCGCGTTGCCCGACTTCATGGTGGCCGTGCAGTCGAAGGCGGCGTAGAGGCCCCGCGCCGCCTCCCAGTACTCGCTGTACTCGAACACGCGCTGCAGGTCGATGCCTGGGGACAAGGGACACGTGGGGACACTGTGGGGACACGTAGGGACATGGCAGGGACATGGCAGGGACACCAAGGGGGTGTGGTGTGGGGGCGTCGTGGATTCGGGATGAGCTTGTGACTGTGGTGGCACCTTCAGGACGGTGGTGGTGGCACCTCCATGGCCATTGGGGCTCCTCAAACCCTTGGTGGCCACTCCAATCCTGGCAATTCCTCCAACCCTTGGTGGCACCTCAAACCCTCATTGTCCCCTTCAACCCTTGGGGACACCTCAAACCCTTGGTGGCATCTTAAACCTTTGATGACACCCCAAACCCTCTATGTCCCTCCAACCCTCGGTGACACTTCCAAACCCTTGGTGACACCTCCAAACCCTTGGGGACACCTCAAACCCTTGGGGACACCTCAAACCCTCCATGTCCCTCCACCCCTCGTTATCCCCCTTGTCTCCCCGTCCCCTCCCTGTCCCCACCTGTGTCCAGGGCTGTCCCCCAAGTCCCCACCTGTGTCCAGGGCTGTCCCTCGTGCGCAGGCCACCACGGCGCCCATGCTGGGCTGCGAGGTCATGCCGGACATGGCGTCCACGGCCACGTCCACCACGTCGGCGCCGGCCTGGGCGGCCGCCAGCATGGAGGCGACGCCGGCGCCGGCCGTGTCGTGGGTGTGGACGTGCAGGGGCACCTCGGGGTGCTGCTCCCGCAGGGCCCCCACCAGCAGCCGGGCGGCCGCGGGGGTCAGGAGCCCGGCCATGTCCTGGGGAGGGGACGCGGGGGTCACGCGGGGGGCGGGGGGACCCTCAGTGTCCCACCCCTCATCCAGCCCAGCCTTGGACAACAGGGGAGCCCCAAATTCTCCCCAGCGCCCCAAAAATCCCCTTCCCAAATCCTCCCAGGACCCCCCCAAACCCCCCCAGACCCCGACCTTGATGCAGAGCACACGTGTGTCCCTGCTGCCACCAGCGCCCATCCCATTCCCCCCAAACCCCCTGAAACCCCTGCAGGACCACCCAAAACCCCCTCAAACCTCCCCAAATCCCCCAGGACCCCCAAATCCCCGACCTTGATGCAGAGCACGTGTGTGTCCCTGCTGCCACCAGCTCCCTGGCCAGCCCCATCCCATCCCTTCAAACCCCCCCCAAATTCCCCCAAATCCCCCCAAAACCCCCTCAAACCTCCCCAAATCCCCCCCAAACCCCCCAGGACCCCCCAAATCCCCAACCTTGATGCAGAGCACGTGTGTCCCCGCCGCCACCAGCTCCCTGGCCAGCCCCAGGTAGTACTCCAGGCTGTACTTGGTGCGCGTGGGGTCGGCCACGTCGCCGGTGTAGGAGAGCGCGGCCTCCACCACGGCGCCGGCGCTGCCCGCGGCCTCCACGCCCAGCAGCAGGTTGGGCACGTAGTTGAGGGCGTCAAAGACGCGGAAAATGTCCATGCCGTTGGCCACGGCCACCTCGCAGAACCTGGGGACGCCGCGTGGGGACATGGGTTGGGGTGGCCACAGCCCGGGGGGGCCCCGTGGGAGGTTTTGGGGTTGGGGTCGCTTTGGTCACTCGGGGTGTCCCTCTCTGTCCCTCCATGTCCCCACTTCCCCCAGGTCCCCCCATGTCCCCCATATCCCTCCATGTCCCAATGTCCCCTGTGTCCCCAGGTCTCCTCCCGTGTCCCCTCAGTGTCCTCCCATGTCCCCATGCACCGGCGCACTGCATTGTGTGTCCCCATGTCCCCATGGTGTCCCCATGGTGTCCCTGTGGTGTCCCTGTGGTGTCCCCGTGGTGTCCCCATGGTGTCCCCATGTTCCCCCACATCCCCAGGGTGTCCCCCCGCACCTGTGCACGACGTTGTTGGGGTAGCTGGTGTAGCCCATGGCGTAGTGTCCCCATGGTGTCCCTGTGGTGTCCCCATGGTGTCCCCCTGTCCCTCCATGTCCCCCCCACGTCCCCCCGCACCTGTGCACGACGTTGTCGGGGTAGTTGGTGTAGCCCACGGCGTTGGCCCCGCGCAGCAGCATCTGGAAGGGGATGTTGGGCACGAGGCGCCGCAGCTCCCGCAGCCGCTCCCAGGGGCACTCGTGCAGGAACCGCATGGCAACGTCGAAGGTGGCGCCTGGGGACACGCCCCGCCCTCAGACACGCCCCCGGGGCACGGGCACGCCCCTCGCGGGCGAGACGCGCCCATCACGTGAGAGCCACACCCATCACGTGAGAGCCGCGCCCATCACGTGAGAGCCACGCCCATCACGTGAAACCCACACCCCTTCATTCAAGCCCTGCCCTTACACGCCCCTGTTCCCGTGCAAGCCCCGCCCCAAATGCCACACCCAAACCCCACCCACTCAAGCCCCGCCCCCCTCATCCATTCCTCCTCAGCCCCAGGGGCTCCCATGGAAACCTTTCCCATGAATGCCCCACACCTTAAGCCACGCCCATTTAAGCCCCTCCTCTAATGAGGCCACTCCCTTTTAAGCTACACCCTATTAAGCCCCTCCCCTCATTGTTCCACCCCATTAGACCCGTCCCCTCGTTACCCCACCCCATTAAGCCCCTCCCTTTGCTACCACACCCTATTAAGCCCCTCCCTAACTGCCACACCCCATTAACCCTCACTGCTGCGCCCCCTCAGCCCCACCCCATCACGCCCCGCCCCCTCAGGCCCCGCCCACCCCCAAGCCCCGCCCACCTCCCCATGTCTCCATGCTGCAGAGGGGGCTGAGCGCGTGCCCCGCCCCCTCAGGCCCCGCCCACCCCCAAGCCCCGCCCACCTCCCCATGTCTCCATGCTGCAGAGGGGGCTGAGCGCGTGCCCCGCCCCCTCAGGCCCCGCCCACCCCCAAGCCCCGCCCACCTCCCCATGTCTCCATGCTGCAGAGGGGGCTGAGCGCGTGCCCCGCCCCCTCAGGCCCCGCCCACCCCCAAGCCCCGCCCACCTCCCCATGTCTCCATGCTGCAGAGGGGGCTGAGCGCGTGCGCCACGAAGGGCGCGATGCGGGCGAGGTCGCGGGTGCGGACGCGCGTGGCCAGCAGGGACTGGTGGGCGTCGCGGAAGGTGGTGTCGGTGAGCAGCAGCCCCCGGTGCCCCCGCAGCGCCCGCGCGAAGCCCCCGGGGCCCTCGCGCTGCAGCACCGCCCGCAGCCCCGCGGGGGGGGCGCCTGTGTGGGGCATGGGGGGCAGAGGTCAGGGGGGGCAGGGGCAGTAAAGGGGGCAGGGGCAGTAAAGGGGGCAGTAAAGGGGGCAGGGGGCAGTAAAGGGGGCAGGGGGAGTAAAGGGGGCAGGGGGCGCCTGGACAGGGCATGGGGGGCGGAGGTCAGGGAGGGCACAGGGAGTAAAGGGGGCAGGGGGCGCCTGTGTGGGGCATGGGGGGCAGAGGTTAGAGGGGGCAGGGGGGCAGTAAAAGGGGCAGGGGGCAGTTAAAAGGGGCAGGGGGCAGTAAAGGGGGAGGGGGCAGTTAAAAGGGCAGGGGGGGCATGGAAGGGTCAGGGGTCAGTGTGAGGGGGTACAGAGTCAGGAAGGGGGTGACAAAGGGTGGCACTGGAGGGGTCAGGGGATGGGACAGGTGACAAGGACACTGGGGACACATTGGGGACACTCTGGGTTCACATTGGGGACACACTGGGGACGCTCTGGGGACACTCTGGGCCCCCCACTCACCCATGGGCACCGGGGGGGGCGTGGGCTCCACCAGCGCCGCCTTGGCCTTCACCGGGAGGGGGGTGCTGGGCCCGTTCACCATCACGTGACCTGGGGGGGGGGGGACAGGTGTGACACAGGGGGTGACAACCCCGGGGACCCCCACAGGAGCCCCCCAAACCCTGCCCAGGCTCCCCCAGAACCCCACGGGAGAGGATTTTGGGGGTTTTTGGAGAAAACCACACCTGGGCACACCTGGGCTGGGTTCCTCTGCCCCCCATGGGGGCCCAGGTGTGTCCACAGAACCCCCAAAAATCCCTCACAGGACCCTGAGAGACCCCCCCAGGTGCCCTCAGGTGCCAGGGCTGACCCAGGGAGTGCAGCAGAGGTGCCCCCCATTCCCCCAGTGCCCCCCAGGTGTGTATTTACCCCCCCCCCCAGGTGTGTATTTACCCCCCCAGGTGCACATTCTCCCCCCCCCAGGTGTGTATTTACCCCCCCCCAGGTGTGTATTTACCTCCCCAGGTGTGTATTTACCCCCCCAGGTGCACATTCTCCCCCCCCCAGGTGTGTATTTACCCCCCCCCAGGTGTGTGTTTCTCCCCCCTGAGCCCACCCAGGTAGTGCAGCAGTTTCTGGGCGCGGTTCTGGCCCGGCCGCAGGTGGAACAGTTCGGGGTTCTCATCGATGAACTGGGTGTCAGCAGCACCTGCCAGGAACTGCGGGTGTGCCAGAACGTTCTGCAGGAACGGGATGTTGGTCTGCGGGAACAGGGGGGGTCAGGGGCTCCCAGAGACCCCCGGGATGGGCTGGGGGCTCCCAGAGACCCCCGGGATGGGCTGGGGGACAGAAAGGGGAGCCTGAAGGGTCCTGGGGGGCAGGGAGGGGATGTCAGAGCCCCTAAACCCACATGGGGGACACCAAGAGCCCCTCAAATCCCTGTGCAGGGCATGGGGGGATGGGGGGGGTCACCAATTCCCCCCCAAATCCCCCAAACCCTCCCATGCACCACCCCAAGACTCCCCCACCCCACCCCAAACCCTTCACGTGTCAGGACCCCCCCCCCCCCCAAGACCACCAAACCCCCCCTGGGTCACAGCTGCCCCCCCCAACCCCTTGTGCCTCTTAAGGACCCCCCCAAAACCCCCCAGTGTCACCCCAGGACCCCCCAAACCCCTTCCCGCACCTTTTCCCTCCCCCAAACCCCTCATGCACCCCTGAACCCCCCCAAGGACCCCCCCAAAACCCCCCAGTGTCACCCCAAGGACCCTCCCCAATCCCTTCCCGCACCGTTTCCCTCTCCCACACCACTCGTGCCCCCCAAGGACACCCCAAGCATCTCCCAGGACCCCCCAAATCCCTTCCTTCACCGTTTCCCTCCCCCAAACCCCTCGTTCCCCCCCAAGACCCCCCTGAAACCCCCCAAGCCCCTCCCCAGCCCCACCTTGACCCCCCGGATGCGGAACTCGGCCAGCGCCCGGCTCATCTTGGCGGCGGCCGCGGGCTGGTCCGGCCCGTGCGCCACCACCTTGACCAGCAGGGAATCGTAATGGGGCGAGATCAGAGCGCCCTGGAACGCCGAGGCCCCGTCCAGGCGGATCCCCATCCCCTCCCCGGAGCGGAACACCTGCAGGGAGGGACCCAAATCCCATGGGAACGCCCCAAAATCCAATGGGAACGCCCCAAAATCCAATGGGAACGCCCCAAAATCCAATGGGAACACCTCAAAATCCAATGGGAACGCCCCAAGATCCAATGGGAACACCCCAAAATCCAATGGGAACGCCTCAAAATCCAATGGGAACACCCCAAAATCCAATGGAAACACCTCAAAATCCAATGGGAATGCCCCAAGATCCAATGGGAACGCCCCAAAATCCAATGGAAACACCTCAAAATCCCATGGGAATGCCTCAAAATCCAATGGAAATGCCCCAAAATCCAATGGAAACACCTCAAAATCCCATGGGAACACCCCAAAATCCCATGGGAACACCCCCAGACCCTATAGACACACCCAGAGCCAACGGAAACACCCCAAATCCTATAAACGCCTCAGAATCCCATGGGCATCCCAAATCTGTGAACATCGTGAGGGCCTGTCTGGGTGGATCCCCATCCCCTCCCCGGAGCGGAACACCTAAAGGGAGGGACCCCGAAATCATAGAGACACCCCAAAATGCAATGGAAACAACCCAAGTCCTATAAACAACCAAAATTCCCATGGAAACACCCCAAAACCCCATGGAAACACCTCAGAGTCCTAGAGGCACCCCAAAATCCCATGGAAACACCCCAAAATCCCATGGAAACAAGCCAAATCCTACAGACACCCCCAAATGCTATAAACACCTCCACAGACCCCTCCAAACCCACAGACACCCCAAGGGAAGCGCCAAGGGGGGATCCGTGAGGGGGAACCCCAAGGGGATCTGAGCCTGGGGGTCCTGGGTCTGTCCCGAACCTGGGGGTGCCCAGGGGTGCCCTGGGGGTCCCAGGGGTCCTGGGGCTGTCCCCATCCCGGTGTCCCCTTTGTCCCCATCCCGGTGCTGTCCCAGGGTGGGTCCCTCACCTCGATGCGGCCGGTGTTGGGCTGGAAGCCTGGCGGGGTCCTGGCACTGTCCCCACCCTGGCACTGTCCTCATCCCGGTGCTGTCCCCATCCCTGGGTTTCCCCTGTGCTGTCCCCACCCCGGTGTCCCATTTGTCCCCATCCCGGGGGTCCCGGGGGTCCCCCCTCACCTCGATGCGGCCGGTGTCGGGCTGGAAGCCGCGCGCGGGGTCCTCGGTGGTCACCCGGCACTGGATGGCGCAGCCGTTCACGCGGATCCGCTCCTGCTCCAGCCCCAGCTCGGGCAGCGACCGCCCCGCGGCCACCTGGAGCTGGGCGTGCACCAGGTCCACGCTGGGGACACGGGGGGACACTGGGGTTAGGGGGGTACGGGGGACATGGGCACAATGGGGGACACGGGGGGACAATGGGGGACATGGGGGGTACAGGGGACACGGGCACAATGAGGGACACGGGGACAATGGGGGACATGGGGACAATGGGGGACATAGGGACAATGGGGACAATGGGGGACATGGGGGGTATGGGGGACACGGGGACAATGGGGGACATGGGGACAATGGGGGACACGGGGACACTGGGGTTAGGGGCATCAGGGGACACGGGTCCATGCTGGGGACACGGGGACAGCAGGGACATTGGGTCAGGGGGTACAGGGCACAATGGGGGACCATTTTTCTGGTGTCCCCCCCACTGTTTTTGGGTTCCCATTTTTGCGTTCCCCAATGCCATTTTTGGGTTCCCATGCCATTTTTGCGTTCCCCAATGCCACTTTTGGGGTCCCCAATGCCATTTTTGCATTCCCCAATGCCATTTTTGGGTTCCCCAATGCCATTTTTGGGTTCCCATGCCATTTTTGCGTTCCCCAATGCCACTTTTGGGGTCCCCAATGCCATTTTTGGTCTGCCCCCGGCGTTTCGGGGCCCGGCTCACTCGGTGATCTCCTCGGTGACCGTGTGCTCCACCTGCAGCCGCGAGTTGACCTCGATGAAGTAATAGTCCCCACTCTGGTCCACCAGGAACTCCACGGTGCCGGCGTTCTCGTAGCCCACCTGGGACCCCCGAGCCGGGCTCAGGGGGGGCCGGGGGCTGCAGCTCCCGGGGTCCCCCCCAGCCCCAGCTCCTGGAGCCCCCCAGGGTCCCCAAGGGTCCCCAAAGTCCTCCTGGGGGCCTTCTCACATTGTCCTGGTTCCCCAATGTCCACCTGAGCCCACCCAATGTCCACCTGAGTCCCTCAATGTCCACCTCAGTCACTCAATGTCCATCTTGGTCACTCAATGTCCACCTTGGTCACTCAATGTCCACCTGAGCCCATCCAATGTCCACCTGAGTCCCTCAATGTCCACCTTGGTCACTCAATGTCCACCTGAGTCCCTCAATGTCCACCTTGGTCACTCAATGTCCACCTGAGTCCCTCAATGTCCACCTGAGTCACTCAATGTCCATCTTGGTCACTCAATGTCCACCTTGGTCACTCAATGTCCACCTGAGCCCACCCAATGTCCACCTGAGTCCCTCAATGTCCACCTTGGTCACTCAATGTCCACCTGAGTCCCTCAATGTCCACCTGAGTCACTCAATGTCCATCTTGGTCACTCAATGTCCACTTGAGTCACTCAACGTCCATCTTGCTCACTCAATGTCCATCTTGGTCACTCAATGTCCACTTGAGTCACTCAATGTTCTCCCAGAAACCCCAATGTTCTCCTTGACCCCAATTTTCTTCTGGGTCCTTCAATGTCCACCTGAGCCCCCCAACATCCACCTGAGCCCCCCAATGTCCACCTGAGCCCCCCAATGTCCACCTGAGCCCCCCAACATCCACCTGAGCCCCCCAATGTCCACCTGAGCCCCCCAATGTTCTGCTCAGCCCCTGATGTCCTCCCAGGATCCCATCCCCATTCCCCCAGGGCTGTCCCCAGGGCTGTCCCTGCTGTTCCTGGGGCTGTCCCCTCTGTCCCCAGGTGTCACCTGCCGGGCCAGGCGCACGGCGTCGTCGGCCAGGCGGGCTCGGAGCTCCGGGGGCAGCCGCGCTGCCGGGGCGATCTCCACGACCTTCTGGTGCCGGCGCTGCACGGAGCAGTCGCGCTCGTAGAGATGGACCACGTTCCCATGGGAGTCACCTGGGCACCGGGCACACCAAAAATGGGACTGGGAACCCCAAAAATGGAACAACTGACCCCAAAAGTGGGACTGGGGACACCAAAAATGGGACTGGGGACACCAAAAATGGGACTGGGGACACCAAAATGGGACCTGCATGGAGCAGTCCCGCTCACAGAGATGGACCACGTTCCCATGGGAGTCACCTGGGCACCGGGCACACCAAAATTGGGACTGGGAACCCCAAAAATGGGACTGGGGACCCCAAAAATGGGACTGGGAACCCCAAAAATGGAACTGGGGACCCCAAAAATGGGACTGGGAACCCCAAAAGGGCCCCGGGAACCCCAAGCATGGCCCACCAAACCCCAACGCAGCCGTACCCAGGATCTGGACCTCGATGTGCCGCGGGCGCTCGATGAATTTCTCCACGAACAGGTCCCCGTTCCCAAAGGCGGCCAAAGCCTCCGAGGTGGCGCGGGAGAAATTCTCCTCCAGCTCCTGCGGGACCCCAAAAGTGGCTCCCCAAATTCCAGGGACTCCCCAAAACCCAGGGACCCCAAATTGCAGGGACTTCCAAAACCCAAGAACCCCAAAACTCAGGGACCCCAAATTTCAGGGACTCCAAATTTCAGTGACCCCAAATTCCAGGGACCCCCCCCAAAACCCAGGGACCCCAAATTTCAGTGACACCAAATTCCAGGGACCCCCAAAACCCAGGATATCCTCACCTCGAGTTCCCCTCAAATGCAGGGACCCCAAATCTGGGGGATCCTAAATCCAGGAATCCCAAATCCCAGGATATCCCCCCACCCCAAAGTCATGGGTTCCAAATCCAAAATTCCGGGGTCTTCCCAAATCTGGGATCTCCCCCCCACACCGCATGACCCCAAATCTGGGTACCCCAAAACCTGGGGCACCTCAAACCCTGGGGTTCCCCCAAATCCAGGGTCCCCCCACCCCAGTTTTGGGGTCCTCCCAGGTCCAGGATTTGGGGTTCCTGAGGGTTGGGATTGCTGCGGATTTGGGGGTTTGGGGACGTGAGAGCTCCTGGAATTTTGGGGTTCTGGGGATTTGGGGTTGCTGGGATTTGACGTTTCTGGGGAATTTCATTTCTCAGAGATTTGGGACTCTGGGGATTTGGCATTCCTGGGGGATTTGGGATTTTGAATGATTTGTGTTCCTGTGCACGGGGGGGTCCAGGGGGTTTGGGTTCCTGGGGAATTTGGGGTCTGGGAGTTTCGGTTCCCGGGGGATTTGGGTTCAGGGGGATTTGGGCTCCTGGGCACTGGAACTCCAGGGGATTTGGGCTCCGGGGGTTTGGGTTCCTGGGGGATTTGGGCTCGGGGCTTTGGGGTCGGTACCTGGGGGGCCCGGACCACCCTCATGCCGCGGCCGCCGCCCCCGTGGGCGGCTTTGAGGATCACGGGGAACCCGACCCGGGCGGCGAAATCCTGAGCCTCGGCCAGCGCCGACACCGGCGACGGCGTCCCCGGCACCACCGGCACCCCTGCGGGCATGGAGGCTCAGAGACCCCAAAATCCCCCTTGAAAACCCCCAAAAATACCCCGAGATCCCCCAAAATCCCCCCTGAAAACCCCCAAAATACCCCCGGACCACAAAAATACCCCCTGAAACCCCCCAGAACCCAAAAATCCCCCCAGACCCCAAAAATGCCCCTGAAACCCCCCAGAATACCCCTAGACCCCCCAAATTCCCCTTTAACCCCTGCAAATCCCCTTTAACCTCCCCAAATCCCCCTTGAAGCTCCCCGAACCCCCCTTTAACCTCTCCAACCCCGCCTTGAACCCCCAAAATCCCCCTTAAACCCCTGCAAAGCCCCTTTTAACACCCCCAAATCCCCTTTTAAGCCCTCCAACCCCCCAAACCCTCTTTAACTCCTGAAATTCTCCTTTATCCCCCCCAAACCCCCCTTTTAAACCCCCCATGAACCCCCCTAAGACCCCCCCAAATCTCCCTTGAACCCCCCCAAACCCACTTTTAACCCCCCCAAACCCCCTTTAAACCCCCCCAAGCTTCCCCAAATCCCCTTTTAACCCCCCCAAACCCCCTTTTAACCCCCCCAAACCCCCTTTAAACCCCCCCAAGCTTCCCCAAACCCCCTTTCAACCCCCCCAAACCCCCTTTCAACCCCCCCAAACCCCCTTTTAACCCCCCCAGCCCCCCAGGCCCCCACCTGCGGCGATGGCGATGGCCCGAGCCTCCACCTTGTCCCCCATCTTCCTGACCACCTCCGGCCGGGGCCCCACGAAGCGAACGCCGGCGTCCAGGCAGGCCTGGGCGAAATCCGCGCGCTCCGACAGGAACCCGTACCCGGGGTGGATGGCGTCCACCTCGTTCTCCTGGAAACGGGGGGAACAGGGGGTCAGGGGGGGCTTTGGGGGCACCCACGGGGGCTTTGGGACCATCAGGGCACCCACGAGGCCAGCAGGACAACCCAGGGGGTACCAGGGGGGCTCAGGGGCTGCCAGGGCACCCATGGGGGATTTGGGGGGCTCATGGGGCCACCAGGACACCCCTGTGGGCACCCCCAATGTCCCCAGGTGTATCTGAGCTGTGTCCCCCCGTGTCCCCAGGTGCGTCCCCGTACCTGTGCCACCCGGATGATGTCGGGGATGTGCAGGTAGGCCTGCACGGGGGGCAGCCCCCTCCCCACCAGGTACGCCTCGTCCGCCTTCTGCCGGTGCATCTGCCCCGTGTCCTGCTCCGAGTACACGGCCACCGTGCGGATGCCCAGCTCCGTGCAGGCCCGGAACACGCGGATGGCAATCTCACCTGGGGACATGGGGACATGGGGACATGGGGGACACAGGACAGGGCTATGGGAACGCTGTGGGGATAGACACAGGGACACGGGGACACAGGGACACGGGGACACAGGGACACAGCCACTGTGCGGATGCCCAGCTCTGTGCAGGCCTGGAACACACGGATGGCAATCTCACCTGGGGACATGGGGGACATTGGGACACTGGGGACACTGGACAGGGCTATGGGGACACTGTGCGGATAGACACAGGGACACGGGGACACAGGGACACAGGGACACAGGGACACAGGGACACAGCCACTGTGTGGATGCCCAGCTCTGTGCAGGCCTGGAACACACGGATGGCAATCTCACCTGGGGACATGGGGACATTGGGGACACTGGGGACACTGGACAGGGCTATGGAGACATGGCACAGGGACACAGGGACAGGGATACAGGGACATTGGGGACAGGGACAGGGACACCATGCAGATCCCCAGCTCCGTGCAGGCCCAGAACACGTGGATGGCAATCTCACCTGGGGACATTGGGGACATTGGGGACATTGGGGACACCTTGGGGACACAGGGACACAGGGACACTCTGGGGACACAGCCACCATCCAGATCCTCAGCCCTGTGCACGCTCAGGACACGTGGATGGTGACTCCATCTTGGGGACATTGGGGACAGGGGCACAGGGACATGGGGACACTCTGGGGACAGGGCCACCATGTGGATCCTCAGCCCAGTGCACGCCCAGCACACGTGGATGGTGGCTCCATCCTGGGGACACTTGAGGACATGGGGACACCTGGGGACACCTGGGGACAACAACTTGGCAACCTCACCTGGGGCCACACAGGCTCAGGGGGGGTTCAAGGGACACTGGGGGCTCAGGGGGGCTCAGGGGACATGGGGGGGGTCCCAGGGGGGACTCAGGGGGGGCTCGGGGGGTTCAGGGGGTTTTTGGGGGGGTCTCAGGGGGTCTCCAGGCACTCACCCCTGTTGGCCACCAGCACCTTCCTCAGGGGCCGGTAGCTGACGGGCCGGGCGGGCCCGGGGGGGCCCCGGAGCAGCCGCAGCCCCAGGAGGGCGCGGCCCCCGCGGGGGCGGCACAGCTGGAACATCTGGGGGGGGGCGGGGTCATCAGGGCAGACCCCGAATCCCCCCACAAGGGGAGAATCGCCCTCCCCTCCCCCCCAAATCCCCTCTGCCCCACTGACCTTTGACCCCCCCTTGAGTCAAAAAAAGCCCCCGGGCCCCCCCCCACGCCCGCCCGCTCACCCCTGCCCCAGTGACCTTTGACCCCTCTCCCGCGGTTTGGTCTCCTCTTGCGTGGGGACTCACCCCAAAATCCCCCCCCCAAAAAATCCCCCGAATTCCACCCAAAATCCCGCCTAAAATCCCTCCAAAAATTCCCTCCAAATCCCCTCAAAAATCCCCAAAATTTCCTCAAAAATTCCTCCAGAATTCCCCCCGAAAATCCCTCCCAAAATTCCCCCAAATCCCCCCCAAAAAATCCCTAAAAATCCCCCCAAAAAAATCCCCAAAAAATCCTCCAAATCCCCACCCCCGGATTTTTACACAACCCCCCCCCGCCTTGCACACTCAGGGTCCTGCCCGGGCCTGTCCCCCCTTGCACAACCCCCCCTCCCCTCCCCCTCCTTGCACAATCACCTCTCCCACCCCCCCGCCCAAATTCCTCCGGGACCCCCCCCTTGCACAAATTTGCACAAAATTGCACAAATTTGCACAAATCCCCCTCCCCATTTTGCACAACCCCCTCCCACACAAATCCCCCCTTGCACAAATTTGCACAAATTCCCCCCCCCTTTTGCACAAGCGTCCCGCCCCCCCTTTTGCACAACCCCCCCCCCCCAAAATCCCCAAATTGCACAATTCCCCCCCAAATCCCCCTCCCTTTTTGCACAATCCCCCCCAAAGGCGTCCCCCCCTCCTTGCACAATCCCCCCCCCCCTTTTTGCACAATTCCCTCCCCCCCTCCCCAAAAAGTGCCCCCCCCCCCGCCCCGCCCCCTGCACGACCCCAGCCCCCCCCCCCAGCCCCGGTACCGTCACCGTCCCGTCCTCTCTCGCTCTCCCCTCTCTGTCCCCGGTGTCCCCCTGTCCCCGTGTCCGTCTGTCCGTCTGTCCGGTGTGCCCTCCCTTCCCTCCCGAGCCCCCCGCCGGTCCCGACCCCCCCCCCCGGTGAATCATTGACCGGGGAGGGGCAAAGTCCGAGGGGGGGCACCGGGGGGGGCACCGGGGGGGGGCGGTGGCGCCACCGAGGGGCAAACTGGGACAAACTGGGGCAAACTGGGGGAAACTGGGGCAAACTGGGGGAAACTGGGACAAACTGGGGCAAAATGGGGCAAAATGGGGCAAAATGGGGCAAACTGGGACAAACTGGGGCAAACTGGGGGAAACTGGGACAAACTGGGGGAAACTGGGACAAACTGGGGCAAAATGGGGCAAAATGGGGGAAAATAGGGGCAAAATGGGGGAAAATGGGGGAAAATGGGGCTCTGGGCCCTATAGGGGCTCCATAGGGGGGGCTCGCACGGGGGGCTCGGATCCTATCGGGTGTCATGGGGGGGGTCTTGGACCTTATGGGGGCTCCATAGGGGATCCCATAGAGGGTCCTGTAGGGGTCCCATAGGGGATCCTATAGGGGGTCCTGTAGGGGGTCCCAAACCCTATAGGGGATCCCATATGGGATCTTATAGGGGATCCCATAGGGGGTCCCAGGGGGGTCCCGGCCCCACGGGGGCTCCCCCATTCCGCTCTGTGTGTTTGGGGGGGGGAGGTCGCGGGGGTCGCGGGGGTCGCGGGGGCCCCCGGGGCGGGGGGGCGGCCCCTCCTCGCCCCGAGCGCTGCCCTCCCCGGCGGGGTCATATCGCGACAGTCGGGCGATACCGGAGGTCACGTGGTTGCTCACTCACCGCTCCGCGACCGCCGCTTCCCCCCGCGTCCCGGCGGCCCCGCTGGCCACGCCCCCTCACCCCCCATTGGCCGCCCGCCAGCGGCCCCGCCCACTTCTGGCAGAAGCCGCGCCCCTTTGCCCAAACATGGCGTCTTATTGGCTCGGCCGCTTCCGCCCTCGCCTCGCCATTGGCTCAATCAAATGTCACGCATCTCTCAGGTCCCGCCCCCTCCCTCCTCGCATGAGGGGGCGGGGCTCTATGACGTCACAGTCGAGCCTCCCGCTGCCATTGGCGGCTCCGCGGGCGCTGACGGGGCGGGGGCGGAGCCAAACGAGAGGGGCGGGGTCGGGTGATCTCACGTGATTCCTGCAGGCCCCGCCCTTTACCGGATGTGCGGCGGGCGGTCCTCCTGTCCGACAGGAGGCGCCCCTTGCCGGCCGTGGCGGCGCTCCCGGGGCCGCCAGGGGCTCTCTATGGCCGCCGCCCCCCCGGAGGTCTCCCCCAGCCCCTCGGGGCGCTCTGCGGCCGCTCCCCCCACACAGGGGAAGGAACTGGGGCCTTTAGGCCCCTTTAGGAGGGTGCAGGCCTCTCCCCCCGCCCTCTAAGAAGCGTCCTAGAGCCGCTCACCGCTTTTAGGAGGACATTCCACGAGGGGATCCGCCCTATAGGAGACCCTGAGACGGGAGTGAGGGGGTGCAGAGCCCCCAAAACTCTTCTCCCACACACGAACCCCTCAGAACCTCTTCCCGTTGTGCGAAACTACAACTCCCGTCGTGCATCGGGCCACTCCAGCCGCGCGCAGGCGCAGCTTCTCCTTCTCCCGCTGCTGCCATGGCAACTGCGGAGAACCCCTTCGTTATGCGCATGCGCATCAGCGCCGAGCTGCGGCGGGAGGGCGGTGCGCGGCCATTGCGAGGTTCTGATTGGTCCAGCCACGACGGCTCCTCCCACCTGCAGCAGGTGCGGGGCGCTGATTGGTTTGCGGGCGCCGGCCACGCCCCCGCCAGCACCGCCCCCCCCGCAGTCGGGGCGCGGCCGCCGCCCCGCACGGACGGGCTCGCTCCGCGCTCCGCCGCCGCCGCCATGGCCGATCCCGCCGCGCAGTCCTCGCTCGTCTCCTCCAGCTCCTCTTCCACCTCCGTGACCTCGTCCTCCGCCTCCTCCCCGCGGGGCCTGGTCGGCGGTTCCATGTCGTGCTCCGGTAAGGGCCGGGCGGGGCCTGAGGGGGGTGAGGGAGGTGAGGCCTCGGCGGGGGCGTGAGGGGAAGGAGCCTCTGGGCGTTGGGTGTGAGGTAAAAACCGGTTGGGAGGGGCAGAAATAGCGAGGGAAAGCATTTAAGGGGGCGGTTGTTGGGGGCAGGAGGCCTTTGGAGGGAGATTTTGGGGAAAAGCGGCGTTTGGGGGCTTGGTGTGAGGGGAAAAGTCTTTTAGAGGGAGTTAGAAATGGGAGGGGGAGAACGTGAGGGGAAAATGAGGGAGAAAAGGCCTTGGAGGAGCAGATTTTGGAAATAGGGACTTGAGGGGGGGATTGGAGGGTGATGAGGCCTTTTGGGGGTGGGTGTGAGGTTGAGAGGCTTGGGGAATAAAAATGAGAGGTTAAAGAAGTTTTGGGGCAAAACAGAGGAGAAAAGGCCTTTGGAGGAGCCCGTTTTGGGGAATGATACTTTTAGGGGGGTTCTAAAGGGGAAATAAGTTTTTATAGGGGGACTTTAGAGGACAAAGAGGCTTTGAAGTGGAGATTTGGTTGGTGGAGAAGATTTTGAGAGCTTGGTTTTGATGGGCAGTGACACCTCCACCCCCACATCTCTCAGGAAAACGGGGGAAAAACGCCCAGGAAAGGGAATTTTGATGATTTTTTGGAGGGCTTTGGGGTCGTTGGGGACCTGCTGCTCCGTCCGTCCTCGCCTGGAATTTTGGGGAGGGGGAGTTTCCCCCTGCCCCGGTACCCCCTTCATTCCACCCATCGCTCCAGAGCATCCTGACTCGGCAATTCCCAGCATTTCACCCCAATTTCCAATCCCGGGCACCACCAAACCCCAAAACTCCGCGGTTTCACCCCAAATCTCCCCCTCGGGGGTGCAGCGGGTGGGGAATTTCGGGGTGACCCCTCCGGGACCCGTCCCTGCGCCGCTCCCTGCCCCAAAGGCTGGGGAAAAACGAGGTGAAAATCCCCAAAATTGGGTCCAGCCTAGAATTTTCCTGGTGGTTTTTTTGCGCCGAAGCTTTCGCCGCGCCGGCCCCGCCTCCTGGGGGGATTTTTGGGGGGGGTTTGGGGCGTTTTTTGGGGGGTGCCGAGCTCTCACCCTCTGTGTTCTCTTGCAGATCCCCCCAATTCTTCTTCCTCTTCCTCCTCCTCTTCCTCCTCCCAGCCCGTTTCTCTCTTTGCGGCTTCACCAGGCAAGTTCTCCCCATCTCTTCCCCCTCTTTTCCTGCACCCCCAGGAAGAAAAATGTCCCTAAAAAAGCCCCCCCCGGATTTTGTGTGTGTGTGGGGGGGGTCCCCAGAGCCACTTTGGGGACCCCCAGAGCTGTTTTGGGGCTCCCCAGGGTCGGTTTGGGCTCTTGATGTCACATCAAAGGGGGGATTTCCCCCCCAAAATAACCCCTGGATTTGGGGGGGGGGGGGGCACAAACGCTGCTGAGCCCCCCCCCCACCCGAAATGGGGCAACAAAGGGTTAAACTTGCCAAAAATGGACATTTTTCTTTTGCTCTCTTTTCCTGCTCTTTAACTCGGTTTCTTCTCCCTTTTTCGGGGTGAGCCCCCCCCAGCTTTGCCCCCTGCACCCCGAGGCTGCTCCCCCCCCCCCCCCAAAGCTTTGCACGACCCCCCCCCCCCCCCCCCCGCTGCTGCTGAAGGTGAAATTCGTCTTTTTTTGTGGTTTGGCCTCAAAATTCCTGCCCCGCCTGCGCCGAGTCCCACCCGCCACTGGGGGGGCTGAAACTGAGGGGGAGAGACCCCAAAATCCCCCCAAAATGAGGAGGGGGCTGAAGGAACCCCCGGCCTCGCTCCAGACCCAAAACCGGGGGATTTCACCCCAAAAATAGATGGAGGGACACCCCCAATTTTCAGCACCCAGAGCTGCAGGTTTGGGGTGTCGTCCCCCACATCATTCTGAACCCAAACCGAGGGGTTTTACCCCAAAATGGGGTTTGGGTTTGGTTCCAAAATGGGCTTTTTTAGCCCCAAATTTGGTTTGGGTTTGGTTCCAAAATGGGCGTTTTTAGCCCCAAACTGGGGTCTCTCCTCCCTGGATTTTGGGGTGTATTTGGGGAGGGGGTGGGGGGAGCCTCTGTGCCGCCGTCCCTCCTCCCCCCCCCCTTGCATGGGGGGACCCCCAAAATTCTCTGGGGGACCCCAAAACCGCCCCCACGCATGGCTGAGATCGGGGGAACCCCAAAATCCTGCCTGGGGACCCCAAAACTGCCCCCCCTCCCCCCCCCCCGCATGGCTGACCCCAAAATTCTCTGTGGGGGAGGAGACACAATGGGGGGAGGGGACCCCAAAACCGCCACCATGGCTGGGATTGAGGGGGGGACCCCAAACCCCCCTGGGGGTGCCCCAGGCCACCAAATGGGGGGGACAAAATGGGGGGGACAGGGGGACCCCAAACCCCGCTGGGGGTGCCCCAGGCCACCAAACGGGGGGCACAGAACAGGGGCACCCTCAGAACGGGGCCGGGGGACCCCCTGACCGTGTCCCCCCCTCCCCAGCGGCGCCGGGCGGGCGGGACCGGGGCCCGCCCCCGCTGGGGGGGACCCCGCAGAGCCCCCCCGAGTCCCCGGAGTCGCCGTTCGAGGTGGTCCCGGACCGCGCCGCCTTCGACCGCGAGTTCGGGCCCGCCCTGGCGCAGATCCCCGAGGGCCGCGAGTGCCACTTCCCGCCCCAGCCCCGCGGCGGCACCGGCGGCGGCCCCGGGCGGGCGGCGCTGGGCCGGCCCCCGCCCGGCTCGGCGGCGGCGCTGGAGGAGGTGTCGCGGTGCGTGCGGGAGATGCACAGCTTCACCAGCGAGCTGCTCTCCTGGCACCTGGTGGAGCCGCAGGGCCGCGGGGACAGCGGCGACAGCGGGGACACCGGCGGCGCCGGGAACGGCATTAACGGCCTGGGGAACGGTGGCACCGGGGGCACCGGCACTGGGAACGGCGTCACTGGGGTCACTGCCGTGGGGAATGGTGGCACCACAATGGGGAACGGTGGCACCGGCGTCACCTCAATGGGGAACGGTGGCACCGGCGTCACCTCAGTGGGGAGTGGTGTCACCGGCACTGGGAATGGCATTAGCGGCGTTGGGAATGGCATCGTTGGTGTCACCACAATGGGGAATGGTGGCACCGGTGTCACCTCAGTGGGGAATGGTGTCACCAGCGCTGGGAATGGCGTTAGCAGCATTGGGAATGGTGTCATTGGTGTCACCACAATGGGGAACGGTGGCACCGGCGTCACCTCAGTGGGGAATGGTGTCACCAGCGCTGGGAATGGCGTTAGCAGCATTGGGAATGGTGTCATTGGTGTCACCACAATGGGGAATATTGGCACCAGTGTCACCTCAGTGGGGAATGGTGTCACCGGCGCTGGGAATGGCGTTAGCGGCATTGGGAATGGCATCGTTGGTGTCACCGGTGCTGGGAGTGGCGTCACCAGTGTCACCGGTATTGGGAATGGTGTCACCGGTGTCACTGCCATGGGGAATGATGTCACTGCTGTCACCACAATGGGGAAAGGTGTCACCAGCACTGGCAGTGGCATTACCGGTGTCGCTGCCATTGGGGATGGTGTCGCTGGCGCTGGGAGCGGTGTCACCGCTGTCACCGGTGTCCCCGGCATTGGGAATGGCGTCGCCGGTGTCACCGGTGTCCCCAGCATTGGGAATGGCGTCGCCGGTGTCACCGGTGTCCCCGGCATTGGGAATGGCGTCGCTGGTGTCACCGGTGTCCCCGGCATTGGGAATGGCGTCGCTGGTGTCACCGGTGTCCCCAGCATTGGGAATGGCGTCGCTGGTGCTGGCAGTGGCATCGGGAGTGGCCTCGGTGGCATCGGCAGTGGTGTCGCCGGCATCGGGAGTGACGTCACCGCCCCTGGGAATGGCGTCCCCAGCGGTGGCATCGCCGCTGTCCCCGCTGTCCCCACGGACGCCGACAGCTCCGGTGACTCCGACGACACCGTCATCGAGGAGGCGCCGGGCGAGGCCGCCCCTGCTGTGCCCCGGGATGTCCCCGGGGCTGTCCCCGAGGGTGTCCCCAAGGCCGTCCCCGCTGTCCCCGTCCCGCCGGGCTCCCGGGACTGGGAGCAGGAGCACCAGACCCTGCGGGACCTGGGGGAGCCCCCCCGACGCCCCCCGGCCGGGCCCCTGCCCCGCCTGGCAGGTAAAGCCCCAAAAGGGCCCCGTGCACCCCAAAAGGGCCCTGTGCACCCCAAAAGGGCTTTGTGCACCCCAAAAAGGGCATTATGTACCCCAAAAGGGCCCTGTGCACCCCAGAAAGGGCCCTGTGCACCCCAAAAAGGGCCTTATGCACCCCAAAAAGGGCCTTATGCACCCCAAAAAGGGCCCTGTGCACCCCAAAAGGGCCCTGTGCACCCCAAAGCGGCGCCGAAAGCAGCGGGGGGGAGGGGGCTGTGGATGGAGCCCAAATTGGGGTAAAAAAGAGGAGAAATGGGGAGGGCCCAGCCCTGAGGGCTGCGGGGAGGGGAGGCTCAGGGGTGCCTTGGTTTGGGGTAAAATCCGGGAATTTGGGGTAAAATCCGGGGATTTGGGGTAACCTCCGGGGATTTGGGGTAACCTCCGGGGATTTGGGGCCAAACCCGCCGGCACATGGTGAGGGGTTAATTAACGCCTGGTTTTAATGGGGGGCTGTAATTAATTAAGGGCTGTGTGTAATGAAGGGGCTGTTTTAATGAGCGAGGGTAATGAGCGCGTTCAGGGGGAAGAGGGAAAGTGGCACGGGGGCAAATGGGGGTGGGGACAGCGCAGGGACCACCTGTGACCCCCCTGTGTCCCCTCTTGTGACCTGTCCTTGTCACCCCCTGTATCTCCCCTGTGTGTCCCCTCCACATCCCCTGTGTGACCCTGCTGTCCCCCTGTCTGTCCCCCTGTGACCCCTCTGTCCCTGTGTGTCCCCCTGTCTGTCCCCTCCATGTCCCCCTGTCTGTCCCCATGTGTCCCCCTGTCTGTCCCCTGTCTGTCCCTGTGTCCCTCTGTCTGTCCCCTGTCTGTCCCCCTCCATGTCCCCCTGTCTGTCCCCTGTCTGTCCCCCTGTCTGTCCCCATGTGTCCCCCTGTCTGTCCCCTGTCTGTCCCCCTATCTGTCCCCATGTGTCCCCCTGTCTGTCCCCATGTGTCCCCCTATCTGTCCCCCTGTCTGTCCCCTGTCTGTCCCCCCTGTGACCCCCCTGTCCCCCTGTGTGTCCCCCTGTCTGTCCCCTCCATGTCCCCTTGTCTGTCCCCCTGTCTGTCCCTTGTCTGTCCCCCCTGTGACCCCCCTGTCCCCATGTGTCCCCCTGTCTGTCCCCTCCATGTCCCCCTGTCTGTCCCCCTGTGACCCCCCTGTCCCCCTGTGTGTCCCCAGCCATTCAGGACCTGCTCTTCTGGCGGGATGTGAAGAAGAGCGCGGTGGCCTTCGGCGCCAGCCTGGTGCTGCTGCTGTCGCTGGCCACGCTCAGCGCTGTCACCGTGGTGGCGCACGTGGCGCTGGCCCTGCTCTCGGTCACCATCAGCCTCAGGGTCTACAGGGCCGTGGTGCAGGCGCTGCAGAAATCCGACGAGGGGCACCCCTTCAGGTGGGTCTGGGGGGGTTTGGGGTCCTCAGGGCGGATTTGGGGGATTTGGGGTTCCCCAGGGTGGGTTTGGGGATCCCCAGGGCGGGTTTGGGGGTTTGGGGTCCCCCAGGGCGAGTTTGGGGGATTTGGGGTCCCCCCGGGTGGGTTTGGGGGGTCTGGGAGCTTGGGAACACCCCCAGCCCTGGTTTGGGGACAGCGGTGTCACCGTGGGGGTTCAGGGGGGTTTGGGGGTGTGGGTGGGGAATTTGGGGGTGTGAGGAGGATTTTGGGGGTGTGGGTGGGGATTTTGGGGTCCAAAGGGATGTGAGGAGGGATTTTGGGGTTCAGAGGAGTGTGGAGGAGGATTTTGGGAGTGTCAGGAGGGATTTTGGGGTGTGAACAGGGATTTTGGGGGTGTGAAGGAGAATTTTGGGGTGTGGATGGTGATTTTGGGGTGTCCCCACCCCAATCTCTGACCCGGACCTGACCCTGTCCCCCAAGACCTTCCAGGACTTGGTGGGATAGAGATGAATTTTCACTTTAGACACAAACTTTGGGGTGCAGATGCAGATTTTGGGGTTCAGGGCGGGGATGTTGGGGCGCAGATGCAGCTGTTGGGGTGCAGATACAGATTTTGGGTTGCAGATGCAGATTTTGGGGTTCAGGGCAGGGATGTTGGGGCGCAGGTGCAGCTGTTGGGGCGCAGGTGCAGCTGTTGGGGTGCAGCTGTTGGGGCGCAGCTGTTGGGGTGCAGCTGTTGGGGTGCAGGGGCAGCTGTTGGGGTGCAGCTGTTGGGGTGCAGATGCAGCTGTTGGGGCGCAGCTGTTGGGGCGCAGCTGTTGGGGCGCAGCTGTTGGGGTGCAGCTGTTGGGGTGCAGCTGTTGGGGCGCAGCTGTTGGGGCGCAGCTGTTGGGGCGCAGCTGTTGGGGTGCAGCTGTTGGGGTGCAGCTGTTGGGGTGCCCCTCCCCAGAGCTTACCTGGACCTGGACGTGGCGCTGTCCCCCGAGAGCCTCCAGGCGCACGCGGCCGCGCTGGCCCAGCGGCTGAACCGGGCCCTGCGCCTGCTGCTCCACCTCTTCCTGGTGGAGGACCTGGTGGATTCCCTGGAGGTGCGCAGCCTTCCTCCCCCTCCTGCCCTTCCTCCCCCTCCCCGGCCCCCCAAAACCCCCCCCGGGACCCCCCAAAACCTCTCGTGTGCCCCCCCAGCTCGCCCTGACCATGTGGCTGATGACCTACGTGGGAGCCGTGTTCAACGGCATCACCCTCCTCATCCTCGGTGAGACCCCCCCCGTTCTCCCCACAGGGGTTTGGTTTTGGGGGTGGTGACCCCAAAATTGCCACGGAGGGGGGGTTCCCCCCAAATAACCCCCCCTATCCCCCCTTTTTCCCCAGCCGACATCTTGGCCTTCACCTTCCCGCCCCTGTACGAGAAATACGAGGTGAGCCCGGACTGGGAACCCCCCCAATTAAAGGGGATCCCCCCAAATTAAAGGGGACACCCCCAAAATCAAGGGGGCCATCCCCAGAAATGGGGGGACACCCCCAGAAATGGGGGGACACCCCTGAAATCCCCATTTTTTCCCCCCCAATCCAGGTGCAGATCAATCACTACATGGCCCTCGTCCGCCACCAGACCAAGGAACTCATGGCCAAGTAGGTGCTCATGGGACCCCCCCCCAAAATCCTGGGGACACCCCAAAAAATCCTGGACAGCCCCTCCAAAAAATCCTGGACAGCCCCTCCAAAAAATCCTGGGGACTCCCCAAAAAAATCCTGAAGAGCCCCAAAAAATCCTGGGGACCCTCCAGAAATTCTGGGGACCCCCCCAAACCGTCGTGGCCCCCCCAGCTGATCTCTGCCCTCTCTCTGTAGGGTCCAGGCGAAGCTCCCGGGCCAGGCCAAGAAGAAGCCGGAATAAACCCCGGGGTGGGGGAGGGGGAGTTTGGGGGTACCCAGCGCTGCCCCCCCCCACTCCAAGCTTGTCTGCCCCCCCCCCCAAAACTCCACCCACCCCCCCTAAACTCTGTTCCCCTCCCCCAATCTCACAGTGACGTCCGTCTGTGCCCCCCCCACCTCCCCCCAGTTGAAATGGGGGGGGGCCCCCCCAAGCTCGTTCCCCCCCCCCCAGTTTTATTTTTTTAAGGTTAATTGAGGTGAAATGTCTGTAACTGCTGTAAATGGGGGAGGGGGGGCTCAGCCCCGCCCACAGCCCCCCCAGACCGCGCCCCCCGACCCCCCCTCGCTGCTGGGGGGGTGGGAAATGGGGGAGACCCCCCCCCCCCAAAAAACATCCACCGCGGGGCTGTGGCCACAATAAAACATCGCGACAAGGCTGGGGCGCTCTGTGCTGGTGACACCCCAAAAATGAAGCCCAGGATCCCCCCAAAATGTCCCCAGAACCCCCCCAAAATGTCCCTGGGACCCCCCCAAAATGTCCCCGGGACATCCCCAAAAATGTCCCCCCCAACGTTGTCCCTGTGTCCCTTCGGATGCCCCCCAAAATGACCCCCCCAGATGTCCCCGAATGTCCCCAAGACCCCGGGGGTTTCTGGGGGCGTTTATTGGGGTGTCGTGTACAAGGTGGGGGGGGGGGGACACAGACACATAAATAAAGTGACACCGGGGGGGGGGTGACAGTGACACTGAGGGGGGGGTGACAGTGACACCACCGAGGGTGACACTGGGGAGGGGGTACAGGTGTGGCTCTGTTGTGGGGACACTGGGGGGGTCACCGGTGTCCCCACTGTCCCCACCCCCCCCTGCAGTGTCCCCATCAGGCAGGGGGGGCCCCTGTGCCCCCCACCCCCCCTGCGGCCTCTTCCTCCTCCTCCTCATCTTCCTCTTCCTCCTCCTCGGCGGGGCCGGGGGCTGGCAGGGCTGGGGGGGACAGCGCTGTCACCTCCTGTCCCCTCCTGTCCCCTCCCTTTCCCCCTGCCCTGCCACCGGTCAGGGACGCGCCACAGTGTCCCCAGCATCTGTGTCCCCAAAGGCTCCAGCACCCCCAGGTCCCCATTGTCCCCATTGTCCCCATGTGCCACCCACCCCAGTGTCCCCAGTGTCCCCAGTGTCCCCAGGTGCCACCCACCCCAGTGTCCCACCTTTGTCCCCATACCCCTGATGTCCCCGTTACCCGCAGCACCCCACACCCTCCCTGTCCCCTGTCACCGGTGCTGTCCCCACGGGTGGCACTTTGGCCACGGTGTCCCACTGTCCCCAGGGGTGGCACTTTGTCCCCACTCACCGTGGCTGTCCCCTCTGTGTCCCCATTGTCCCCTCTCACCGTCGCTGTCCCCGCTGTCCCTGCAGGCTGTCGGGGTGCGTGGCCCTGTCCCTGTCCTGTCCCCACCGTCCCCTCTCACCGTCGCTGTCCCCACGCTGTCCCCGCTGTCCCCGCAGGCTGTCGGGGTGCGTGGCCCTGTCCCTGTCCTGTCCCCCCCATCCCCGGTGTCCCCTCTCACCATTGGTGTCCCCGCGCTGTCCCCGGTGTCCCCTCTCACCGTCGCTGTCCCCGCGCTGTCCCTGCTGTCCCCGCAGGCTGTCGGGGTGCGCGGCCAGCGCGTGCCTCCGGATGTCCCCGAGGTGCAGCGAGGGCAGGGGGCGGGAGCAGCGCAGGCAGCGCAGCCGGTGCCCCCCGGCCTCCAGGTCCAGCAGCAGCTCCGCCCGCAGCCACCCCCGCAGAGAGTCCCCAAGGGCCACCACCCCCCCTGGGGACACCTTGGTGGCCCTGGGGGACGGGGGACGGGGCCCTGCGCGAGGGGACAGCGCAGTCAGCAAGGGGGGACAGGAGTGATGGGGACAATATGGACACCTTTGGGACAATATGGGGACAGGACGAGGGATACTGGGGACACCTTGGTGGCCCTCGGGGACAGGGGACGGGGCCCTGTGGGAGGGGACAGCGCGGTCAGCAAGGGGTGTCAGGGACAGAGGGGCTGGGGACACTTTAGGGACAGGCCAAGGGTCACTGGTGACACTTTGGGGACACTGGTGACACTTTGGGGACATTGGTGACGCTTTGGGGACACTGGTGATCTTTGGGGACCTGTGGCTGGTGCTGCGGCCATGGGAGGAGCCGCAGAGGGGGCGGGGCTGAGCGGCTGGGTGTGGTCTGGGTGGGGCCGCTCTTAAAGGGGCAGTGACAGCTTAAAGGGGCGGGGCTTGGTGAAGGGGTGTGGCCAGATATGGGTGTGGCATTTAAAGGGGAAGTACCACTCGCTGAAAGGGGCGTGGCTTGCACAGAAAGGGGTGGGGCTACAGCTAAAGATGGCGTGGTCAATGTAGCACTGTACTGAAAGAGGGCGTGGCCTGAAGTTAAATGGGGCGTGGCCACACTTAAAGGGACAGAGCTGATCCTAAAGGGGCGTGGCCACACTTAAAGGGACAGAGCTGATCCTAAAGGGGCGTGGCCGCATTTAAAGGGACAGAGCTGCTCCTAAAGGGGCGTGGCCGTATTTAAAGTGACAGAGCAGCTCCTAAAGGGGCGTGGCTCCATTTAAAGTGACAGCACCCCCCTTAAACCTCTCCGCCCCACCTTGCCCAGCCCCGCCCGTACCTGTCCCGTGGGTGCCAGCCCCGGGGGCTCCCTGGGGCCGGGGGGGCTGTCCCAGGCGCGCGTCCCAGGAGCGCAGCACCAGCTGCTTCTCGCGCGGCCCCCAGGCCCCGGAGTACGGGTGTTTCTGGCGGATGTGGCGCTTGATGGTGCTGAGCTTGAGCGTGGCCAGGGCGCTGCCGCACACCAGGCAGCGCATGCCGTGCCGCGCCGCGTTGAACTCCATCAGGTACTCGGAGCGCCAGCGCTCGTGGTAATAACGGCGATGGTCCCGGCCCGGAACGCGGCTCCGGCCCGGCCGCGACGCCCGCCACTCCCGGGGCTGCTCCCGGGGCTTTTCCTGGGGCTTCTGGGGCTGCTCCTGGGGCTTCTGGAGGTGCTTCTGAAGGTGCTCCCGGGGCTGCTCCCAGGGTTGCTTCTGGGGCTGCTCCCGGGGCTTTTGGGGCTTCTCCTGGGGCTTCTGGAGGTGCTTCTGAGGGTGCTCCCAGTGCTTCTCCCAGTGCTGCTCCTGGGGCTTTTCCCAGGGCTTTTGGGGCTTTTCCTGGGGCTGCTCCCGGGGCTGCTTCTGGGGCTTCTGAGGGTGCTCCTGGAGCTGCTCGCAGGGCTGGTCCTGGGGCTCCTGGAGCTTTTTCTGGGGCTTTTGGGGCTGCTCCCAGGGTCGGTCCTGGGGCTGCTCCTGGGGCTTCTCCTGGGGTTTCTGGGGCTTTTCCCGGGGCTTCTGAGGGTGGTCCTTGGGCTTCCCCCAGGGCTGCTCCCAGGGTTTCTGGAGCTGCTCCTGGGGCTCCTCCCGGGGCTTCTTCAGGGGCTGCTCCCAGTGCTGCTCCTGGGGTTTCTCCCGGTGTTTCTGGGGCTGTTCCCGGAGCTTCTCCCGGTGTTCCTGAGGTTTCTCCCGGGGTTTCTCCCGGGGTTTCTGTGGCTCCGGGCTCTGGCACAGCCCCCGCGGGGAAGCGGCTGCAGGGAAGGCCGGGGAGGGAGGTCCAGGCATGGGGGAGGCTCAGGGGGGATTTGAGGGGTGGGAGGGACACCAAGGATTAGGGGCAAGGCTGGGGGGGTCTTAAAGGGACAGAGCAGTGAAATGGGGGGGGGGGGGACAGGAGAACTTAAAAGGGGCGGGGGGTTCTTAAAGAGGCAGGGTCCTTAAATGAGGAGGGGGTGGGGAAGGGAGGGGCACATCCTCAAGGGACAGGGACATCCCGAATTCCTCTGGGCATCTCCAAGGGACAGGGATCCTTGAAGGGGATGGGGACACCTTAAAGGGACAGGGAGGTCCCAAACTGGATGGGGCCGTGAGGGATGGACAGGGACATCCTGAATTCCTGGGGACATTTTCAAGGCACTGGGATAATTTCAAGGGACGGAGCGTCGGACAGGGGCACCCTAAATAGAACCAGGTCATCTTAAAGGGACAGGAACCCGTTAGAGAGCCCGGGGCCGATGACAGGGGATGGCAAAGGGCTGGGGACCCCCCCGGGGGTCGGGGGGCTTCTTGAAGAGCCAGCGCCGCTCCCATTGTGTGCCAAGGGGGTGGGGGTCCCACCGCACCCCCCGCTCCCCCCCCGCCGTCTCGGTGCTCACCTGGGCCGGGGCCGGGGCGGGGGCCCGGGGGCTCCATGGCGGGGCCCGGCGGCGGCGGCGGCGGCGGGCGGGGGCCGACCGGGGTGGGGACGCTGCCGTGGGGCCCCTGGGGCTCCTTTAAGGGCTCCTGGGTAAATTTAAAGGGGCCGCACGCCGTTCCCATCCCCCTCGCCCAGAGCCCGCCCCTCCCCATAACGGGGGGCTGCGGGGGGGGGCGATGAGCGTCCGGCGGGTCTCAGCCCAGCCCCCCCCCCATCCAGAGGAGCCACAGCGGTGATTTTAAGGGGGGATCCCCCCATGATGGGGGGGATGGGGGAGCCCCTGGATGCTCCCCTATGACCCCCCCTCCATCCCGCCCGAGGGTGCCCCGAGCGATGGGGAGCCCATGGAACCCCCTCCCCCATCCAGGCCCCGCCCCTTTGGTCCAAAGGGGGCGTGGTTGTCTGAGGACACGCCCTTCTCTGGCTGGCACCGCCCCTTCCCAGTTCCCCCTCCCAGTAATCCCAGTGCAGACAAAGAGCTCCCTTCCCCCCAAAATCAGGGAGGACCCGGGGGTCCCGCAAAGACCCCCAAATTCAGGGAGGGTCCAGGTATCCTGGAGAGCCCCCCCAAATTCGGGGAGGGTCCAGGTATCCAGGAGAACCCCCCCAAATTCGGGGAGGGTCCTGCAGTCCCGGCCGCCCCCGCCCCATCCTGGGGTCCCCATCCGGGCACGGGAGGGCGATTTGGCCCCGCTCGGGTGTTTCCGTCAAGGGCGGAAGCGCCCGAAGGCTTCCAAACGGTGTTCGGGTATTTCCGCATCCACTCGGGTGTTTCGGCCTCACTCGGGTATTTCCGGCTCCACTCGGAGTCGCGGCGGCGCGGGCGGCGCTCGGCTCTTCCCGCTGCGCTCGGCGGAAAGTACCGAAGGAATCTTCGTGTAATTCCGTCGCGGAGGCGGAAACACTCGAAGTCTGTGACGGCCGCGAGCCGAACCTGTCCGGGAAGAGCCGAAGCGGCGCGGGGAGGCGTGTCGGGTGTTTCCGGCGCGGCGGCGGAAATGGCCGAGGGCCGGCGGCGGCCGCCATGTTGGGAGCCGCGGGGCGCTGAGGCGGCGGCGGCGGCGTGAGGCGGCGGCGGCGGCGGCCGGGCCGGGCCGGGCGGACCCCGCCCGCTCCCCCTGCTCCTCTCCCGGCCCCCCAAATGCCGCTGGCCTGGCCCCCCCCCGCCCCCTGAGCTCCCCCGCTTCCCCTTCCCCCTCCCCGCACACCGCCTGCCGCGGCTTCCCCCTATCGCGATAGTCGCCGGCGGCGCGGGGGGGGGGCCGCCATGTCGAGCAGCGGTCGCAGCCCTTTGCCGACCGTCAACGAGAGGGACGCGGAACAGGTGAGGGAGGGACGGCGGGGATCGGGTGGGGATGAAGGGGGAGCCGGTTCCAGCGTGAGGGGAGAGGGGCGGGCTGGGGGGAAAAAGGGAATTTTGTGAGGGGAAAAGGGGACTGAGGGATCCTGGGGGGGGGGGGGGTTGTGAGGGGAAAAGGGGGATCTGAGGGAAGAAAAAAGGGGTTGAGGGGATGGTGAACCGGTTTGTGAGGGGAAAAAGGAGTTTGGGGTGGGTTTGTGAGGGGGAAAAGGGGCTCTGAGGGGCTCGGGGACTGATTCGTGAGGGGAAAAGGGGGGATCTGAGAGGGTGAAAAGAAGAATTGGGGGAGTCCTGGTCCCGTCCGTGCGGAAAAAAATGGGAACTGAGTGGGTCCGAGGCGTTTGTGAGACGGGAAAAGGGTCTTAGAGGGGCCTGAGTAATTCTGTGAGGTAGAAAAGGTGTTTTGAGGGGGACCTGGGCTGGTTTTTGAGGGGGAAAAAGGGGGATCCGAGAGGGAAAAGAGGGGGAGAGCGTCTGGGGCTGTTCTGTGAGGGGAACCAGGGGGTCCTGGGCCACTCTGAGAGCACTAAAAAGGGTCTGGGGTCTGTTTGCGAGGGGGAAGTGAGGCCTGAAAGGGATTAAAGAGATTTTGTGAGGTAAAAAAGAGTGTTTGACGGGAACCTGGGTGGGTTTTTGAGCGAAAAAAGGGATCTGAGAGGGAAAATAAGGGAGCGTAAGGGGGTCTTGGGACATTTTTGGGAGTGAAAAAGGAGATCCTGGGTTGTTTTATCTGGAGAAAGGAGGGGATTTCAGGGGATCTGGATCCCTCTCTGAAGGAAAAGAGGGACTGAAGGGGTTTGGGATTGTTCTGTGAGGGAAGAGGGGGCTCTGAGGGGCCTCGGGGCCCCTCTGTGAGGTGCAAAAGGGGGGTCCGAGGGTCCCCCAGTTCCTCTCTCCCACCCCCAGGAGGGACCCCGGGGTCTCCCGCAGCCCAGAGCCTCCTGTGGGGTGGGGGGTCCTGAGCCGGGGCCCCCTTTAGGGCCGGGTTTGGTGTGGGGAGAGTGCTCTGGGCTTCTCGTGGGATGAGCCCCTCCCCGAATTTAGGGGTCCCATTTCGGGGTTCCCTTTGGGCCAGCAGTGGGGGTTTGTGTGCACAACCCCAAATTTAGGGGTCTCATTTCGGGGTTCCCTGCACCAGTGGGGGCTTGTGTGCACAACCCCAAATCTTGGCTGAGGGGGTCAAGCCTTGCACCCCAAATGTAGAGGAGCAAGCAGGGGGGTGCCAGACCCCCACATTGAACCCCCAGGCTCTGGGATCTGCTGGGGGGGAGCAAGTTTGGGGTGTCATTGTCGTCCCCCCCCCCAGCTCGGTGGCTGCACGATCGGGGCTGTGGGGGCGTCAGCCCACCCCTTCCCCACCCCCTTCCCTTCCCTTCCCTGCTGCGGCCCCCCCAAACCGGGGGGGCTGTGGGGGCGGCGGCAGCGCTGCCACGGGCTCGGCGCCCTCCCCGGGCTTTGGGGGGGCTCGGAGGGGTGAACCCCCCAAATCCCTCCTGTTCTGAGCCCTGTGAGCGGGACCAGCCCACCCCCAGCGTGGGGAATTTGGGGCTCACCCCCCTTGTGTGTTTGGGGTGGGAGGGGGTTTTCCTTTGGGGGGGTTCCCCAATTTGGGGGTGGATTTGGGGGGGGCTCTTGGGGTCCCTCTCTGCCCTCAGCTCCTGTGGCTGCGGGGAGACCCCGCTGCTGGCACAGCCCTTTTGGGGAGCACCTGGGGGGCTCCTCAGTTCTCCCAGCTGTGTGACACCCCCATTTTGGGCGATATTTTGGGGAGATTTCCCCCTTTCTGTGACCGCGGAGCCCCCCCAGAGCGGGGGTGTGACCCCAGCAGGGCGCGTGGGGGCCCGGGTGGCCTCGTGTCGCTGTCCCCAAACCCGAGGACGAGGCGATGCCACCTGTTCCGTGCCCGTGGCTGTGGCACCGAGCCCCCCTCTCCTCGTTTTGGGCGCTTTTCCTCTCATTTATCCGCTGTTATGTAACGCCAGAGGAAAATTATTCCTGGCTGGGAAGATTTGGGGAGGGGGCGGCAGCGCCGTGCGGGGGGGGCTGCGCATCCCCCCGGGCCCAGCAGCTGAAATTCGGGGGTCTCTCCCTGCCCCCCCCAGCCCCCAGTCCCTCCCTCACACGGAGCCCGATCTGGTGGGGTTGGAGATAAAAAAAAATCTTCAAAAATGCCTAAATTTGGCTGACATTTGAGCGGCGCCGCACGAACCAGCGCTGCCTCCCCGGCTGCCACCGCTGCGGCGAGCCCGGGGTCCCGGTGACACCGGCCCTGGGGACACCCCAGGGGCCGCTCCCAGTGCCGCCAGCTGGCACCAGTTTGGTGCTGGTGGCATCGACACCTCCCGGCACCGGGATCCTCACACATGCCTGGTGACATCGCCACAGCTGCGGTGACATCACTGCTGGGCTGGTGACATCGCCGCTGGGATGGTGACATCATGACAGGCCTGGTGACATCCCTGCTGGGCCTGGTGACATCACCACAGCTCTGGTGACATCACTGCTGAGCTGGTGACATCATGGCCACTCTGGTGACATCGCCACAGCTGTGGTGACATCACCGCAGCCCTGGTGACATCCCTGCAGCCTCAGCACTGTCACTACTGCCACCATTCCAATGGGAATTCCAGTGTCCATTCCAGAGCCCATTCCAGTGTCCAGTGCCCATTCCAGTGTCCAATGCCCATTCCAGTGCCCATTCCAGTGCCCATTCCAGTGTCCAGTGCCCATTCCAGTGTCCAATGCCCATTCCAGTGTCCAATGCCCATTCCAGTGCCCATTCCAGTGCCCATTCCAGTGTCCAGTGCCCATTCCAGTGTCCAATGCCCATTCCAGTGTCCAATGCCCATTCCAGTGCCCATTCCAGTGCCCATTCCAGTGTCCGATGCCCATTCCAGTGCCCATTCCAGTGCCCATTCCAGTGTCCGTTCCCCGTTCCCACCCTCCTGGCTCTGTCCCCCCCCCGGTTGCTCCCGTTGCCGGTTTTCCCCTTTCCCGCCCCGTTTCTCTCCCCGCCCCGCCGCTCCAGGTGTTCCCCGGCCCCACCCCGCGCTGTCCCGCTGCGGCCTCAGCCCCAACCGGTCGGGCCGGTCCCCGCTCCCTCCCTCCCTCCGTCCGTCCGTCCCTCCCGCCGCTCCCGGCGCTTCGGGGTGCCCAGGGTGAGTCCCCTCGCGGGGCGGGCGGGCTGGGGAAACTGAGGCACGAGGGGGCTCCGCGGCCTGAGCGCCGTTCCCGAGCGCCGCCGCCACGGGAGCCCCGCGGCCTTGCCACGGCCCGTGCCCGGTGCCGGTGCCGTTCCCCCGGTGTGACCCGGGCCGGGCGGTGCCTCCTTTGCCATCTTCGCCGTGGTTTTGGGGGCTCGCCGATAAACGGAGGAAATACCGGGAGCCCCGGGGGGGTTCGGGGGTTCTGGTGCCGAGGGGGGGCTCCGGTGTCGGTGCCGCCTCAGAGCCCGAGCGAATCCCGGCAGCAGCGCGGCCAGATGGCTCCGCACGCTCCCGCCCCGTTGCCACGGCAGTTTTTTGGCAGAAATTCCCGTTTTTCCTTCACTTTTCCCACAGCACCGCGGGCTGGGCTTCGGGGGGAGGGGGAAGCTCCGGTCGCCCCCCCGGGCCCCAAAGCGGCGCCTTCTCGCCCCAAATCTGGGGGTTCGCTTGCGCCATCGCCGGCGCCTCCCCCGTGGCTTCCGCCGCCGGTTTCCTTCCCACGGAGGGGGAGGGGGCGCCCCGAGCTGTGCCCCCACAAAACCAAACCCGAAGCCGAGGTTTGGGGGGGCCCCGCACCCCCGGCGCGGCACGGGGGGGGCTGGCTCGGCCTCCCCCCGCTCACGCGCTCCCGTTATCTCCGGTGTCACCGGAGCGCTGACAGCCCCGCCGGGGGCGGCTCTCTCGCTCCCTGCCCGTAAGGGAACACCCCCAAGGTGTCCCCGGGCCCGGTGACCTTCGGGGGGACCCCGCGGCGGCTTTGGGGGTGCGCTTAGAGGGGATTTGTGCCGGATTTGTACCGGGGGCCCCCCCTGCTTTGGGCTGGGGCGTGAGCTCCGTGCAGGTGGTTGCGTTTGGGGTAAAATCCGGGCGTTTGGACACTGAAATTTTAGGGGGCCGAGGTGGCCGTGTGGCGGGGAGGGGGTGACACGGGTGACACGGTTCTGTCCCCTTCCCACCCTGGCGGCCCAGCCCGAAACCGCCGCGCTTGCGTCAGGTATCGGGGGCGGCTCCCGGCCGGGCCGGGCCGGGCGCGGCTCCGCCGCTCCGGACTTCGCTCCCGGCTCCTCCCGGGGCCCGCCGGGATCCCCGGCCGGCCCCGGCTGATCGATTGTCCCCTCGCTGTCCCCTCGCTGTCCCCTCGCTGTCCCCGCAGCCCGGCGCCGTGGAGGGCAAGGGCGGCGGCAAGGCCAGCATGCTGCGGGGCCGCAACGCCGGCACGGCCGCCGAGGAGCAGCCGCACATCGGCAACTACCGGCTCCTGAAAACCATCGGCAAGGGCAACTTCGCCAAGGTGAAGCTGGCACGGCACGTCCTGACCGGCAAGGAGGTGAGCAGAACCTGGTCCTGCACGGGGTGGCACTGCGGGGACAGCGTGGGCTCATGAGGGACACGGGGATGGGATGGGCCTGTGGGTGACACCGTGACACAGGGACAGCGTGGGCTCACAGGGGACACAGGGACACAGGGACAGGGTGGGCTCACAGGGGACCCAGGGACACGGGGACAGGTTGGGCCTGTGGGTGACACTGTGACAGAGGGACAGGCTGTGTCCTGTGGGTGACACCGTGTGCGAGGACAGCGTGGGCTCACAGGGGACACCGTGTGCAGGGATGGGATCAGCCCATGGGTGACACCGTGTGGGGACAGGATGGGTCCTGTGAGTGACACCGTGACAGAGGAACAGGCTGTGTCCTATGGGTGACACTGTGGTGTGGGGATGGGATGGGTCCTGTGGGTGACACCGTGACACAGGGATGGGATCAGCCCCTGGGTGACACCGTGTGTGGGGACAGGGTGGGCTCACAGGTGACACCGTGACACAGGGACAGGATGGGCCCGTGGGTGACACCGTGACACAGGGACGGGATCAGCCTGTGGCGACACCGTGGTGTGAGGATGGGATCAGCCCCTGGGTGACACCGTGGCACAGGGACAGGCCGTGTCCTGTGGGTGACACCGTGGCATGGGGACAGGCTGTGTCCTGTGGGTGACACTGTGATGTGGGGACAGGGTGGGCCCGTGGGTGACACCGTGACACAGGGACGGGATCAGCCTGTGGCGACACCGTGGCGTGAGGATGGGATCAGTCCGGGGGTGACACCGTGGCACAGGGACAGGCCGTGTCCTGTGGGTGCCACCCCAGTGTGGGGACAGTCCCTGTTCCCGCAGTGCCACCGTGCTGCGGGCACAGCTTTGTGTCCTGGTCCTTGCCCTGGGAGTGCCGCCGTGGCCCAGGGGTGCCTTCCTGTCCCCAGCCGTGGGTGCCACCGCAGCGTGGGGACAGCTCTGGGCTCGTGGTGCAGCTCCTGTGGCTGTCACGGCAGGGACAGGCCCGTTGTCCTCGTCCCATGGGTGGCACCGTGCTGTGGGGACAGCTCTGGCTGCTGTCCCTGCCCTGGGAGTGCCACCTGGCACACGAACGAGTTTCCTGCTCCTCAGCTGTGACTGTCACCGTGCTGTGGGGACACTTCTGTGCCCTGGGGGTGCCACCATGGCACAGGGATGGTCCCAGGTGCTCTGTCCTCATCCCATGAGTGCCACCAGGGTGTGGGGACAGCCCTGTCCCCCTGCCCCTCCCCTTGTGGGTGCCACCACATTCTGGGGACAGCCCTGGGGATGCTCTGACCCCGCTGTCCCCTCACAGGTGGCCGTGAAGATCATTGACAAGACGCAGCTCAACTCCTCCAGCCTGCAGAAGGTGAGGTGGTGTCCCTGGGGGGGTGACAGCCGAATTTGGGGTGACAAATGGGGAATTGTCCCCTCTGACACCCCCAAAATGCCCCCTGTCCCCGTGCCCCGCAGCTCTTCCGGGAAGTGCGAATAATGAAGGTCCTGAACCACCCCAACATAGGTGAGACCCCCCAGGCCCCCCCAGCTGCACCCCCACCCCTCCCCGGGGGTGTCCCCACCTTTGGGGGTGTCCCCACCCTTGGGGGGTCCCAGGGGTGTCCAACCCCCCTCCCCCCTTGCAGTGAAGCTCTTTGAGGTGATCGAGACGGAGAAGACGCTGTACCTGGTCATGGAGTACGCCAGCGGCGGTGAGCGGGGACGGGGGGACTGGGGGGACTGGGGGGACTGGGGGGGACTGGGGGACTAGGGGGGACTGGGATGGACTGGGGGACTGGGGGTACTGGGGGACTGGGGGGGACTGGGAGGGACTGGGGGGACTGGGGGTACTGGGATGGACTGGGGGGGACTGGGAGGGACTGGGGGGACTGGGGGGACTGGGGGACTGGGGGTACTGGGGGGGACTGGGGGGACTGGGGGGACAGGGGGGACTGGGGGGGACTGGGGAGGACTGGGGGGGACTGGGGGACTGGGGGGGACTGGGGGGGACTGGGGGGACTGGGGGGGACTGGGGGGACCTCGGGGTGCCCCTCACCCCCACCCTGTGCCCCCAGGGGAGGTGTTCGATGTCCTGGTGTGGATTTGGGGATATTCTTGGGGGATGTTTTGGGATATTTTCTGGGACTATTTGGGATGACGTTTTGGGGTATTTTTGGGGGGATATTTTGGGATATTTTTGGGGTTTTTTTGGGGTGTCCTGACCCAGGTGTGTCCCCCCAGGTGAGGTGTTTGATCTTGGGGGATATTTTGGGATATTTTCTGGGAATATTTGGGATGATGTTTTGGGGTATTTTTGGGGGATATTTTGGGGTGTTTTTGGGGTGTCCTGACCCAGGTGTGTCCCCCAGGTGAGGTGTTGGATTTTGGGGGATTTTTGGGGGTGTTTTTGGGGTGTCCTGACCCAGGTGTGTCCCCCAGGTGAGGTGTTGGATTTTGGGGGATATTTTGGGGGTGTTTTTGGGGTGTCCTGACCCAGGTGTGTCCCCCAGGTGAGGTGTTGGATTTTGGGGGATATTTTGGGGTGGTTTTGGGGTGTCCTGACCCAGGTGTGTCCCCCAGGTGAGGTGTTCGATTACCTGGTGGCCCACGGGCGCATGAAGGAGAAGGAGGCGCGGGCCAAGTTCCGACAGGTCTGGGGGGGGTGAAGCTGTTGGACGACCCCCAGAAGGGTTGGGGACCCCCCCCCGTGTCCCCAAGGGGGCTGGGGGTGTCCCTGTGCCCCCCACCTGGCACCCCCTGACCCCCCCTGTCCTGCAGATAGTGTCGGCCGTGCAGTACTGCCACCAGAAATTCATCGTGCACAGGGACCTGAAGGTGAGAGCCCCCCCGGGACCCCAAAACACCATCCTGGGACCCCCAAAACACCATCCTGGGACCCCGGGACCCCAAAACACCATCCTGACACCCTGGGACCCCAAAACACCATCCTGGGACCCCCAAAACACCATCCTGGGACCCCCAAAACACCATCCTGGGACCCCGGGACCCCAAAACACCATCCTGACACCCCCAAAACACCATCCTGGCACCCCGGGACCCCCAAAACACCATCCTGACACCCCCAAAACACCATCCTGGCACCCTGGGACCCCCAAAACACCATTCAGACACCCCTGGGGCCCCCAGAGCAGAGCCCCCAATATCTCTGGGCCTCCCAGGTGGGTGCCAGGACCCTCCAGGACAGCACCTGGGACCCCTGGGACCCCTGGGGAGGCACCAGCAGCCCCCAGACCCACCCCTGAACCCCCCATGGGGACCCCAAAATCCCCCATAGGGACTCAAATCACCCATGGGGACCCCAAAACCACCCATGGGGACCCCAAACCACCCATGGGGACTCAAACCACCCATAGGGACCCCAAAACCACCCATGGGGACCCCAAAACCACCCATGGGGACTCAAACCACCCATGGGGACTCAAACCACCCATGGGGACCCCAAAACCACCCATGGGGACCCCAAAACCACCCATGGGGACTCAAACCACCCATGGGGACCCCAAAACCACCCATAGGGACTCAAAGCACCCCTAGGGACCCCCCCAGACCCCAATAACCCCCCCTGGGGTGCTCTCCCTGCCTGGGCCAGGCCGAGAACCTGCTGCTGTCCTGTCAGACCCTCTGTCCCTGTCCCTCTGTCCCTGTCCCTCTGTCCCTGTCCCCACCAATGTCCCCACCAATGTCCCCAGGCTGAGAACCTGCTGCTGGACACCAACACCCAGATCCCATCCCAGTGTCCCCATCCCAGTGTCCCTGTCCCCATGGCCCCATTCCTGTCCCAATGTCCCCATGTCCCTGATGATGTCCTCGTGTCCCCAAGCCAAGAACCTGCTGCTGGACGCCGACACCCAGATCCCATCCCAGTGTCCCCATCCCAGTGTCCCCATCCCAGTGTCCCCATCCCAGTGTCCCTGTTCCTCTGTCCCTGTCCCTCTGTCCCTGTCCCCGTCCCTCTCTCCCTGTCCCCACCAATGTCCCCACTGATGTCCCCGTGTCCCCAGGCCGAGAACCTGCTGCTGGACGCCGACATGAACATCAAGATCGCGGATTTTGGCTTCAGCAACGAGTTCACGTTCGGGAACAAGCTGGACACGTTCTGCGGCTCGCCCCCGTACGCCGCCCCCGAGCTCTTCCAGGGCAAGAAGTACGACGGGCCCGAGGTGGACGTGTGGAGCCTGGGGGTCATCCTGTACACGCTGGTCAGCGGCTCGCTGCCCTTCGACGGCCAGAACCTCAAGGTGGGGCTGGCTTTGGGCTCACCATGGGCGGGTTTGGGGTGCCTGGGGGTGGGCCTGGCTCCCTAAGGGTGCTATGGGGTCACCGTGGGTGGGTTTGGGGTGCCTGAGGGTGGGCCTGGCTCCCTGAGGGTGCTGTGGGGTCACTGTGGGTGCTGTGGGCTCACCATGGGTGGGTTTGGGGTGCCTGGGGGTGGGCCTGGCTCCCTGAGGGTGCTATGGGGTCACCATGGGTGCTTTGGGGTCTCCATGGTGGTTTGGTGGTGACCATGGGTGGTTTTGGGGTCACCATGGGTGATTCAGGGGTGCCTGTAGATGGTTTTGGGGTCACCATGGGTGGATTTGGGGTCGCCATGGGTGGTTTGGGGGACCCCATGGTGGTTTTGGGGTCCAGGGCGTGGCTTTGGAGTCACCCTGGATGGTTTTGTGGTGTCCCCAGGTAGTTTTAGGGTCCACAGGGTGGTTTTGGGGTGGTTTTGGGGTCTCTCTGTTGTTTTTGGGGTGGTTTTGGGGTCTCTCTGTGGTTTTGGGGTTCCCATGGGTGTTTTGGGGTGCACAGGAGCTGCGGGAGCGGGTGCTGCGGGGCAAGTACCGGATCCCCTTCTACATGTCCACGGATTGTGAGAACCTCCTCAAGAAGTTCCTGATCCTCAACCCCACCAAGAGGGGCACCCTGGAGGTGAGGGGACCCCCAGCCTCATCTTGGGACCCCAAACCCACCCCGGGACCTTGTGGGGACCCCCAGCCTCATCCTGGGACCCCAAACCCACCCCGGGACCTTGTGGGGACCCCCAGCCTCATCCTGGGACCCCAAACCCACCCCGGAACCTTGTGGGGACCCCCAGCCTCATCCTGGGACCCCAAACACACCCCAGGACCTTGTGGGGACCCCCAGCCTCATCCTGGGACCCCAAACCCACCCCGGGACCTTGTGGGGACCCCCAGCTTCATCCTGGGACCCCCAACTTGATCCTGGGACCCCAAACCCACCCCAGGACCTTGTGGGGACCCCCAGCTTCATCCTGGGACCCCCAGCGTGGTTCTGGGAACCTCTGAGACCCCCCTGAGCACCCCAAGCCCTCCTGGGGACCCTCGTGGGGTCCTCTCCCGTCCCCAAAGTGCCCAGAGGTGACCCTGGCCCCGCTGTGTCCCAGCAAATCATGAAGGATCGCTGGATGAACGTGGGCCACGAGGACGATGAGCTCAAGCCCTACATGGAGCCCGTGCCCGACTACAAGGACCCCCGCAGGACAGGTGGGAGCCCGGGGCGCCCCCGGGGACACGGGGACACCCGGGTGTCCCTGTCCCCCCCCTGAGGGCGGTGTCCCCCCCCAGAGCTGATGGTGTCCATGGGCTACACCCGGGAGGAGATCCAGGAGTCCCTGGTGGGGCAGAAATACAACGAGGTGATGGCCACGTACCTGCTGCTGGAGCACAAGAGCTCCGAGGTGGGGACACATTGGGGACACCCTGGGGACACTGGGGACACTGAGGGACACGGGGGGACACTGAGGGACACGGGGGGACACGGGGGGATGGCAGGGACACATTGGGGAATGGCAGAAATACAACGAGGTGATGGCCACGTACCTGCTGCTGGAGCACAAGAGCTCCGAGGTGGGGACACATTGGGGACACATTGGGGACACTGGGGACACTGAGGGACACGGGGGGACACGGGGGGATGGCAGGGACACCAGGGAACGAGGTGATGGCCACGTACCTGCTGCTGGAGCACAAGAGCTCCGAGGTGGGGACACCGGGGACACCCTGGGGACACTGAGGGACAGCAGGGACACTGTGGGATGTCAGGGACACTGGGGACACTGAAGGACACTGGGGACACTGGGGGCCAGAGGGTGACAGGGAGGGAAGGGCGTGTGGAGGACACGAGGGGACAACGAGAACATGGGGAGGACAATGAGGGGACACGGGGACAATGAGGGGACACGGGGACAAGGACACATTGTGATGGTGCAGCATCACTGAGATGTGAGGGGACACGGGGACACTGAGAGGAGGTGGTGGGGACACAGGGGACACAGGGGAGCCCGTGCTGTCCTGTCCCCTGTCCCCAGCCGTGCCCGTGCCAGCGTGTCCCTGTCCCCAGCCGTGCCCTGGTGGCACATCCCTGTCCCCAGTCCCTGTCCCTGACTGGCGGGTGTCCCCTGTGTCCCCCGTGTCCCCCATGTCCCCTGTGTCCCCCATGTCCCCACATCTCCCACATGTCCCCCATGTCCCCCGTGTCCCCCATGTCCCCCGTGTCCCACATCTCCCCCATGTCCCCCATGTCCCCCGTGTCCCCACATGTCCCCTGTGTCCCCCATGTCCCCCGTGTCCCACATCTCCCCCGTGTCCCCCGTGTCCCCACATGTCCCCACATCTCCCACATGTCCCCCATGTCCCCCGTGTCCCCCATGTCCCCCGTGTCCCACATGTCCCCCGTGTCCCACATCTCCCCCATGTCCCCACATGTCCCCCGTGTCCCACATCTCCCCCATGTCCCCACATGTCCCCACATGTCCCCCGTGTCCCACATCTCCCCCATGTCCCCCATGTCCCCACATGTCCCCCGTGTCCCCACATCTCCCACATGTCCCCAATGTCCCCAATGTCCCCAGCTGGAGGAGAACCTGTCCCTGAAGCCCCGCGTGGCCCCGGAGGTGGCCAACAGCTCGGGCCCCTCCCCCGCTCACAAGGTGCAGCGCAGCGTCTCAGCCAACCCCAAACGGAGAGTGAGCGACCAGGGTGAGAGAGACCCCAAAACGGGCACAGGGACCCCAAAACGGGGACCCCAAAACGGGGACACGGGGGGGACACGGGGTGTGAGCGACCAGGGTGAGAGAGACCCCAAAACGGGCACAGGGACCCCAAAACGGGGACACGGGGGGGACACGGGGTGTGAGCGACCAGGGTGAGAGAGACCCCAATGGGGACAGGGACCCCAAAACGGGGACCCCAAAACGGGCACAGGGACCCCAAAACGGGGACCCCAAAACGGGCACAGGGACCCCAAAATGGGGACAGGGACCCCAATGGGGACCCCAAAACGGGCACAGGGGGGGTGAGCGACCAGGGTGAGAGAGACCCCAAAACGGGACCCCAAAACGGGCACAGGGACCCCAATGGGGACCCCAGAACGGGGACACGGGGGGTGAGCGACCAAGGTGAGAGAGACCCCAATGGGGACAGGGACCCCAAAACGGGCACAGGGACCCCAAAATGGGGACACAGGGGGTGAGCGACCAGGGTGAGAGACAGACCCAACATGGGGACAGGGACCCCAAAATGGGGACCCCAAAATGGGGACCCCAAAACGGGGACACGGGGGGGACACGGGGTGTGAGCAACCAGGGTGAGAGACAGACCCCAAATGGGGACCCCAAAACGGGCACAGGGACCCCAAAACAGGGACAAGGGGGAGTCAGCGACCAGGGTGAGAGCCCAAAGGGTGAAACCCCAAACTGGGGACATTGGGGACCCCCCAAATGGGGACATTGTGGGTTGGAGCTGTGGGTGGGTGCCTCCCTCAGGACCCTCACGGGGCAGTTTTAGGGTGGTTTGGGGGCTGGTTTGGGGCCGGGTTTGGGGCTGGTTTTGGGGCCGGTTCTGGGCCGGTTTGGGGTCGGTTGTGGGGCAGTTTTGGGCCGGTTTGGGGCCGGTTCTGGGCCGGTTTGGGGCGGTTTTGGGGCCGTGCCGTGTGACCCGGACCCCGATGAGCAGGGGCTGAAGGGGAACGTGGGACCCCCCCCCTGACAGCCCCTCCCGCCCCAGCCGGGCTCTCCATCCCCACCTCGGCCTCGTACTCCAAGAAAACGCAGGCGGCCAACGCCGAGAACAAGCGAGGAGGAGGAGGAGGAGGAGGAGGAGCGGGAGGAGGAGGAGGAGGAGGAGCCGGGGAGGAAGAGGGCGGCGGGGGCGGGGGGCGCCGGGCCGGCAGCACGGCCAAGGTGCCCCCGAGCCCCCTGCCCGGCCTGGAGCGATCCAAGGGCACCCCCTCCCCATCCACGGTCAGTGCGGCCGGGGGGTGCGAGGGGGGTCCCCAACACCGGGAACACCCCTGGATTTGGGGAGGGGGGTCCCCAACACCGGAACACCCCTGGATTTGGGGAGGGGGGTCCCCAACACCGGGAACCCCCCTGGATTTGGGGAATGGGGTCCCCAACACCGGAACACCCCTGGATTTGGGGAATGGGGGGGACTGAAACCCCCCTGGATTTGGGGAATGGGGTCCCCAACACCGGGAACAGCCCTGGATTTGGGTGCTGAGGGGGGTCCCCAACACCTGGAACCCCCCGGATTTGGGTGCTGAGGGGGGTCCCCAACACCTGGAACCCCCCCTGGATTTGGGGTCAGCACCTGCAGGGGTGGGGATGGGGGTGGCCGTCCCTGGGTCCCCAGGGTGGGTCTGGGGTCTCTCAGTGCCCACTGGAGGGTCCCCAGGTCCCGTGGGTGCTGTTTGGGGGTTTGGGGACCCCCGTGCCCCCCCCCAGCCCCCCCATTTCCGTGTCCCCCCCCAGAACTCGGTCCTGTCCACGGGCACCACGCGCAGCAGGAACTCGCCCCTGCTGGACCGGGCCAGCCTGGGCCAGAGCTCCCTGCAGAACGGCAAGGACAGGTGGGGACCCCTCCCCAGGGACCCCCGGCCCTGCTGCCCACCCCGGGGGGGCTCGGGGGGTCCCGAGGGTGCTGGGGTGGGTGGGTGATCCCCCCCAGCCCCCAATTCCTGCATCCACTGGGGGCTGGGGAGAGCCCCGGATTCACGGGGGGGGCCCTGGGGGCTGGGGGGGCTCAGGGGGGACCCTGAGTGCCGGGGGGGGGCTTGGGGCTGTTCCCAGGGACAGCAATGTCCCCCCTTCAGGGGCCTGGGGGTGTCCCTGGGTGCCAGGGTGGGGCTCTCAGTGCTGTCCCTGGATGTCAGGGGGGGCTCAGTGCTGTCTCTGGGTGCTGGGGGGGCTCTCAGGGCTGTCCCTGGGTGTCAGGGGGGGCTCAGTGCTGTCTCTGGGTGCTGGGGGGGCTCTCAGGGCTGTCTCTGGGTGCTGGGGGGGCTCTCAGGGCTGTCCCTGGGTGCCAGGGGGGGCTCTCAGTGCTGTCCCTGGGTGCTGGGGGGGCTCTCAGTGCTGTCCCTGGGTGCTGGGGGGGCTCTCAGGGCTGTCCCTGGGTGCTGGTGGGGCTCTCAGTGCTGTCCCTGGGTGTCAGGGGGGGCTCAGTGCTGTCTCTGGGTGCTGGGGGGTCTCAGGGCTGTCCCTGGGTGCCAGGGGGGCTCTCAGTGCTGTCCCCCCCCGTGTCCCCCCTAACCCCCGTTTGTCCCCCCCATCCCCCAGCAGTGCCCCCCCCCGCGTCCCCGCCGCCTCCCCCTCTGCCCACAACGTCAGCCAGGCCGGGGGCCCCGGGGAGCGGCCCAGCTTCCCCCGGGGGGTGTCGAGCCGCAGCACCTTCCACGCGGGGCAGCTGCGGGCGCCGCGGGACCCGCGGGACCCCCGGGACCCCCTGCCCTACGCGCTGCCCCCGGGGCTGCCCCCGCCCGCCTCGCCCTCGGGCGCCAGCCAGGGCCGCCGCGGCCCCAGCGCCAGCCTCTTCAGCAAGTTCACCTCCAAGTTCGTGCGCAGGTGAGCGCGCCCGGGCTGGGCCCGCGGCACCGCGCGTCCCCTCCTGTGTCCCCCCCGCACCCCCGGTGTCTTCTGGGCTCTCACTGTCCCCCGGTGTCCCCTCGGTGTCCCCTGGCTGTGCCCTTTGTGGTTTGTTCCTCTGTGTGTCCTGGGCTGTCCCCTCGGTGTCACCTCCAGGGCTTCTCTGTCCCCTCTGTTTGTCCCCTCTGAGGGCTCCTCGGTGTCCCCTGGGTCCCTTCTGTGTTTCTGTGTCCCCTCGGGTGTCCCCTCTCTCAGGTGTCCCCTTGGTGTTCTCAGGGCTTTTGTTCTTCTCCTCCCTCTGTGTCCCCCCATGTCCCCTCCTCTCCTACTGGGGACCCCCCTGTCCCCTCCTGTCCCCCCCTGTCCCTTTGGGGACCCCCCCCCTGTCCCCCCCATGTCCCCCCCATGTCCCTGAATGTCCCATTGGGGACCCCCCCTGTCCCCTCCTGTCCCCCCCTGTCCCTTTGGGGACCCCCCCCCTGTCCCCCCCATGTCCCCCCTGTCCCTCTGTCCCCACAGACCCCGGGGGGGGTTTTGGTTTTGCTTCTCCCCGGCCCCCCTGACCCCTCCCCCTCTCAGGGGTCTCTGGGGCTTTGGGGGGGCTCTGGGGGGGAGGGGGTGGCTCTGTCCCTCCCCTCCCCTCCCCCCCCCCAACGTCCCCTTCTCTTCTGTTTGTCTTTGTAGAAATCTGTCTTTCAGGTTTGCCAGAAGGTAGGGCCGCGCCGGACCCCCCGCATGGCACCCCCAAAACGCCCAGAGCCCCCAAACCCCCCCGGACCCCCCCCCCGACCCCTCCCCAGAGCTGCACGGCCCCGCATGGCCCCCCCGCTCGTCCGTCCGTCCGTCTGTCCGTGTGTCCCCTCCCGTGTGTCCGTGTGTCCCCCCTGTGTGTCCGTGTGTCCCCCCCGCCCCTCCCCCCCCCCCGTGCTGTCTGTGCCCCCCCCCGGGGGTGGGGGAGGGGCTGTGCCCCCCCCAGCCCCCCCTGGCTGAGCTGGGCCCCCCCTTTTGTCTCCCGAGGAACCCCCACGAGCCCGAGAGCAAGGAGAGGGTGGAGACCCTCAGGTGAGTCGGGGACACCTGGGGACACCTGGGGACACTCTGGGGTAGCAGTGCCACCCTGGGGATCCTTGTGACACCCCAGGATCATCCTGGGGACACCCTGGGACACCCCTGGGATCCCTGTGCCACCCTCATGGTCCCTGTGACAACCCCAGGGGTGACCAACCCCTCTTGGTCACCCCATGGTGCCCCCCCAGACCCTGAGAAGGACCCCCAGGACCCCCCTGAACCCCTGTCCCACCCCCCAGGACCCCCCTAACCCCCCGTTTTCCCCCTCTAACCCCCCGTTTCTCCCCCCAGACCCGCAGTGGGCCCCGAGAAGGATCCCCAGGGCCCCCCCTGAGCCCCGTTTGTCCCCCCAGACCCGCGGTGGGCCCCGAGAAGAATCCCCAGGACCCCAATTACCCCCCAGGACCCCAATTACCCCCCCATTTCCCCCCCTAACCCCCATTTCCCCCCCAGACCGGCGGTGGGCCCCGAGAAGGATCCCCGGGACGCCGGGCGCGACGCCAAGCCGCGCTCCCTGCGCTTCACGTGGAGCATGAAGACCACGAGCTCGCTGGAGCCCGGGGAGATGCTGCGCGAGATCCGCAAGGTGCTGGACGCCAACAGCTGCCGCTGCGAGCCCCAGGAGCGCTTCGTGCTGCTCTGCGCCCACGGCGCGCCTGGGCACGACTCCTTCGTGCAGTGGGAGATGGAGGTGTGCAAACTGCCCCGGCTCTCGCTCAACGGCGTCCGCTTCAAGCGCATCGCCGGCACCTCCATGGCCTTCAAGAACATCGCCTCCAAGGTGGCCAACGAGCTCAAGCTCTGAGCCGCGCCTGCGCCGGGACGGCCGGGGCGGCCGCGGAGCTCCGGGGACACGGACGCGGAGGAGCGGCTCCGAGGCGGCCGCGAGCTCAGGGGCTCTGAGCCACGGCTGGGACACCGGGGCTCACCTGGGGACACGGCCACGGCCGCCTCGGAGCTGCGGCTCCTGGGAACGCGGACACGGAGAGCCAGGAGCGGCTCCAAGGTGGCCACGGAGCTCCAGGGACCCGGTGGCCCGGGAGCGGCCCCTGAGCTGCAGCTCTTGGGGACACGGACACGGAGAGCCGGGAGTGGCCGTGGAGCCCTGGGGACACGGACACGGTGACCCAGGAGCAGCTCCGAGGCGGCCGCCAAGCTGCAGTTGTTGAGGACCCGGTGACCCAGGAGCGGCCACATGGGAGCTGCAGCTCTTGGGGACACGGACAGAGTGACCCAGGAGTGGCCACCGAGCTCTGGCTCTTGGGGACACGGCCACGGTGACCCGGGAGTGGCCCTGAGGTGGCCACGGAGCCACGGACACGGCGGGGACGCCCACGGGGGGACACGGGAGCACCAGGATGGACCTGGGGGCTCCTGGATGGGCCTGGGGGCTCCTGGATGGGCCTCGATCACATCCAGGCCTTGGTGGGCACGTCCTGGATGGAGCCAGGAGCTCCTGGATGGACCTGGGACCTCCCGGGGTCACCTGGTTGGACCTTGTGCGGGGTCCAGGTGACCACGGGGACACCCTGGATGGACCCAGGGCCACCTGGATGCACCTGGGGCCGTCCTGTGGCGTCCAGGGCCTTGTGAGGCTGTGGGCCCATCCTGGATGGGCCTTTGGGGACAGGGCCAGGGTTTCATGGGGACATCCTGGGACCTGTTGGGGACATCCTGGTGGCACCTTGTGGGAGGGGGGAGCGAGGCTCATCTGGGGACAGGAGTGGTGGCCCAAGGTGGCCCAAGGTCCTACTGAGGAGTCCTGGGGGCCATCGTGGACGGCCCAGGGACATCCCGGGTGGCTTTGGGGACATTCCGGGTGGCTCAGGAGCAGCTGGGGTGGCCCAGGGCCACATGGGGACAATCCTGGGTCACCCGGGGACACCCTGGGCGTCTCTGAGCTTTACGGGGGGACACGGGGACAGTCCGGGGGTGGCCTTAGGGGGGTGGGGGTGTCCCCTGCCCCTCCCCCCGGGGGATGCCGGTGTCCCCTCCCCTCCCCCCCCTTGGGGACAGGGCTGTCCCTGCCCCTCCCCCCCAGGGCTGCCCCTCCCCCCGCACTCAGGAAGGCCCCGATGGGGGGGGGGAGGGGCGGGGGCGCTGCTGCTGCCGGGGGTGGCTCCGGGTGGGGGTGGGGCCTCCCCTCCCCCCCCCGCCATTTCTGTCCTGCTGTAGCCCCGCCCCGGGCACCGCCCCTGGGGGCGGGGACACTCGGGGGAGGGGCCAAGCCCAGGCCACGCCCCCTCTGCGGTGGATTTTCCAGGTTCTGATTAAAAACTTTCCAGAAAGATCCGCGGGTTCCGAGTGGTGCTCGAGAGTGAGGTGGGGTTGTGCTGCAGGGCCCAGGCCCAGTACAGACCAGTGCTCCCAGTATGGAGCAGCAATCCCAGTACAAACCAGTGCTCCCAGTACAGACCAGTGCTCCCAGTATGGAGCAGCAATCCCAGTACAAACCAGTGCTCCCAGTATGGAGCAGCAATCCCAGTACAAACCAGTGCTCCCAGTTCACCCCAGTGCTCCCAGTCCCGCAGCCCCCGCAGCCGCTGTACTAAAATACCTTTATTGCAAACTGGGGACCCCCCAGGACCCCCCGGTCCTCCGGCCCAGCAGGGGGCGCTCAGCGGGGCGGGGCGTGGCCGGCAGCCGGGGGGCGGGGCCTGGCGGCGGGGGCGTGGCCGGGGCGGAGCAGCGGGGGCGGGGCCCGGCCGGGCTGGAGGGGGGGCGGCGGCCGCGGGAGCGCGGGGGGCGGGGCCGGGGGCGGGGCCGGGCGGAGCAGAGGGGGCGGGGCCGGCGGGCGCGAGGGGGGCGGGGCCGCGCCGGGGGGTGGGGCCGAGGAGGGCGGCGGGGGCGGGGCCGGGCGGGAAACGCCCGTGATCTGCACCTGTGGAGAGAGAGGCGGGGCTGGGTGGGCGGGGCAGGGATTGGGTGGGGCCGGGTGGGGCCAGGCAGGGATTGGGTGGGGCTGGAATGGGCGGGGCAGAGAATGGGTGGGACAGGGATGGGCTGTGGTGTGGGTGGGGCTTGGCCATTGATTGATTGGGGTGTAATTGTTTGATTGATTGACTGATTGATTGATTCATTGATTGGGTTGTGGATTGACAACCCAATCAATCAATTGATTGGGTTGTCAGTGTATTGACTGGAGTGACTGATTGAATGAATGATTTGGGTGGATTGATTGATTGATTGATTGATTGAGGTGGATTGATTGATTGATTGAATGATTGGGGCAGGGTCATTGTGCCAGGGACTGCCCCTGGTGTGGGTCTGACCCCAGTCCAGGATCAGAACTGGGACCAGCCCAAGCCCCCAGCCCAGGACTGGGAGCAGGGCAGGGACAGGGCCTGGGACCAGTTCCCAGCTCAGACCCCCCCCAGCCCAGCCCTTCCTCACCTCCTCCTCCTCCTCCTGGTCGGGCTGGGGGCGCTCCCCGGGGGGCTCCCCCTGGCCCTGGCGCTCCTGCAGGAGCCGCTCCAGCCCCAGGCGGCGCCGCGGGCCCAGCACGAAGCTCCGAACCTGCGCCGCCGTTTTGTTGCCCAGCACGGCCGCGACCGCCGGGAAATCGCGGCCGTAGCGGCGCAGGGCTGGCACCGGGACAGACAGACGGACAGTGAGGGACGGACACGGCGGATAACGAGGCCAATTAGGCCAACGAGGGCGGACGCTCACCCTGCACCACCAGCAGCTGCTCGTCCGTTGTCCAGCGGGAGCTGAACTTGCTGTTGTTGCCCTGGGGGGTGAGGGGAGGTGACTTTGGGTGACCGAGGGGACACAACCGGGAGCTGCTGTGACACCGCGGGGACACCGTGGGGCTCACAGGGACCCACCTCAGGCGGCCGCAGCCCCTCCAGGCCCCCGTCCAGCGCCTGCCTGAGGCCGCTGTTGATCTGCTTGATGCGCTGCACCTGCGGGGATGGAGCGGGGATTGGGGAGGGGGCTCACGGGGGTTCTGCCGTGTCCCGGGGGGGGGGCTCACCCTCACCTGCCGTTTCAGCGCCACCAGCTGGCAGTCGAGCTGCCGCAGCGCCCGCGCGCCCAGGTCGGGGTTCGCCGTCACCTCGGCCACGTCCTCGCGGCTCAGGCGCATCCCGCGGGGGGGGCGGCGCCGCTGCCGCGCCGGGGGGTGGTGCCGGTACTGCGGCTCCTTGCGCGGCCCCGCCTTGGCCACGCACGGCTGGCAGCGGGGCCGTTAATTAGGCTCGTTTGTTAATTAGTGCAGGTGCTTGAATTGGTTATGGCTGGGGAAACCCCCTGAGAACTCACACATTCCCCGCCCCCCCCCCCCCCCCCGCACCTGGAACTTGGTACGTTCCGCCCCGGCCGCTGCTCTCCCCCGCCCCCCCAGCAGGGGGCGCCACCTCCGCCCCATTTCTGGGGGTTTCCCCCGATTTTTGGGGTGTCCCGACCCTCCCCCAGCTCACCCTCGTTGTTTTTAGGGTTTCCCCCCATTCCCAAAGATTCCCCCAACTTTTGGGGGTCCCACGCCATCTTTAATTCCCCTCCCCAGCTCCTCCCTCCTTATCTTTAGGGATTCACCCCCATTTTGGGGGTCTGACCCCGTATTTAGGGGGTTTCCCCCTTTTCCTCACGCCACCCTTGAAACCCACCCCACAAATTTCACCCTGTGACGGCCCCGAGCCCCCCCAAACCCCCCCTGTGCCCCCCCTGTGCCCCCACCTCCTTTTTGGGGTCCGCAGGCTCCAGGTCCCCGTCGGGGCTGGGCCGGTGCTCGTCGGTCTCGTCGTTGCTGGGGGGCCAGGGGGGTTTGGGGGTTCAGGGTGGGATTTGGGGGAGGTTTTGGGGGAGATTTTGGAGAGGTTCAGGGTGGATTTTGGGGAGTTTCAGGGTGGGATTTTAGGGAGGATTTTGGGAAGTTTTTGGGGAGGTTTTGGGGATGTTTTTTGGGGGTTCAGGGTGAGATTTTGGGGTTTTAGGAACGTTTTTGGGAAGTTTTAGGAAGCTTTTTGGGAAATTTTTGGAAGGTTTTGGGGAGGTTTTAGAACGTTTCTGGGGAGGTTTTGGGGAGGCTTTTGGGGGAAGTCTTGGGGAGGTTTTCGGAAGTTTTTTAGGAAGGTTTTGGGTGGATTTTGGGTAGGTTTTCGGGGAGATTTTGGAGAGGCTGAGGGTGGATTCTGGGCAGGTTTCTGGGCAGGTTTTGGGGTGCCAGGATGGATTTGGGGGGTCCTGTACCTGTCGTCGCGGTCGCGGCGGCCCAGGAGGCGCCGGGCCTGCCTGTCCATGACGCTGGTGCGGGACCGCGTCTTCTTCCAGGAGTAATAATACTTGACCAGGCTGGGGATCAGCTTGTCCGGGAGCTGGGGGCACACACAGGGGCTTGGGGGGCACGCTGGGGGCCTGGGGGGGTTTGAAGGGGTTTGGGGGGGGTTTGAAGGGGTTTGGGGGGAGTTTGAAGGGGTTTGGGGGTGTTTGGGGGTTTTGAAGGGGCTTGGGGGACATGCAGGGAGCTTGGGGGAGTTTGAAGGGGGTTTGAAGGGATTTGGGGAGGGTTTGAAGGGGTTTGGGGAGGTTTAGAGAGGGTTTGGGGGGGGTTGAGCGGGTTTGAAGGGGGTTGGGGGGCACTCAGGGGGTTCGGGGAGGTTTAGAGGGGGTTTGGGGGGGTTTGAAGGGGTTTGGGGGGCACACAGGGGGTTTGGGGGGCACACAGGGGGTTTGGGGGGATTTGAAGGGGTTTGGGGGGGATTTGAAGGGGTTTGGGGGGCACACAGGGGGTTTGGGGGAGTTTGAAGGGATTTGGGGGGGTTCAGGGAGGTTTAGAGGGGGTTTGGGAGGGTTTGAAGGGGTTTGGGGGGCATTCAGGGCGTTCGGGGAGGTTTAGAGGGGGTTTTGGGGGGGGTTAGGGGTGATTTGGTCTCTGGGATGGGGTGAGAGGTGAAGGAAGGCGTCACCCCTGTAAATGGGGGGGAGAAAGTGCAGGAAGACCCCTGAGATTCCCCCCAAAAAAAGGGGGAAAACCCCTAAAAATGGAGGATCAGGAACCCCTAGAAATAGGAAAGGGGGAAACAGCAGAGAAACCCTAAAGATGGGAGAGGTCAGGACCCCCAAAATCAGGGGGAACCCCCAAAAATGGGCGGGAGGTACCACCTGGTGAGGGGGAAGGGGGAGGCTGGGATGTACCATCTCAAACAGCCCGAAAAAATCCAAAAAGCAACCTCAAAAAATCCAAAAATCAGCCCCAAAAAAATCCAACAAACAGCCCCAAAAATCCAAAAATCAGCCCCAAAAGTTCCCTGGTCGGGGCTGGATCCAAGCACGCTGAGGGAGGGGGGTCTGACCCCGGTGCTCTCTCCCTGAGGGGGGTTCTGGCCCCCATTGCCCCCGCACCAGGGGGTTTTGGGGTCCCTTTTGGGGTCCCTTTGGGGGTCCCTTTGGGGTCCCTTTTGGGGTCCCTTTGGGTCCCTTTTGGGGTCCTTTTGGGGTCCCTTTGGGGTCCCTTTGCGGTCCCTTTGGGTCCCTTTTGGCGTCCCTTTTGGGTCCCTTTGGGGTCCCTTTTGGGGTCCCTTTGGGTCCCTTTTGGGGTCCTTTTGGGGTCCCTTTGGGGTCCCTTTGGGGTCCCTTTTGGTCCCTTTTGGGGTCCCTTTGCGGTCCCTTTGGGTCCCTTTTGGCGTCCCTTTTGGGTCCCTTTTGGTCCCTTTTGGGGTCCCTTTGCGGTCCCTTTTGGGGTCCCTTTGGGGGTCCCTTTGGGGTCCCTTTTGGGGTCCCTTTGGGTCCCTTTTGGGGTCCTTTTGGGGTCCCTTTGGGGTCCCTTTGGGGTCCCTTTTGGTCCCTTTTGGGGTCCCTTTGCGGTCCCTTTGGGTCCCTTTTGGCGTCCCTTTTGGGTCCCTTTGGGGTCCCTTTGGGGTCCCTTTTGGGGTCCCTTTTGGGGTCCCTTTGGGTGCCCTGGCCCTCACCATCTGCTGGATGCGGGCGAAGCTCTTGCCGTGGCAGCTGAAGGCCTGCTCGAACAGCACCTTGTCCTCCACCGTCCACTCGTCCGGGAACGGGGTGAAGTTGGCCAGGTCAGCCAGGGACTTCTCCACGTCGTGCTTGTGCCACAGCAGCATGCCCAGGGCCTGGGGCACCCCGAGGGTGGTGAGGAGGGGATTTAGGGGGTCAGCAGGGGATTTAGGGGGTCAGCAGGGGATTTAGGGGCTCGGGGCTCCGGGTACCTGCTCGATGTTGTAGCCGTGCTTGTCCTTGGCCATGGCGATGTACCTGTCCACTGGGGGGGGTTGGGGGGGTTATGGGGAGGGTGAGGGGGTTTTGGGAGGTTTGGGGTGAGGGAGAGGGGTTGGGGGGGTTTTGGGGGGTTTGGGGGGTGAAGGGAGTAAAGGAAGAGCTAAAGGGGTAAAAAGGGGGGTTGGGAGGGTTGGAGGTTCTGGGGGCACAAAGGGAGGGTTGGGGGTTCCAGGGGGTGTTGGGGGTTCCAGGGGTTGTTGGGGGGTTCCAGGGGGTGTTGGGGGGTTCCAGGGGGTGTTGGGGGATACCAGGGGGTGTTGGGGGGTACCAGGGGGTGTTGGGGGTACCAGGGGGTGTTGGGGGTTCCAGGGGGTGTTGGGGGTTCCAGGGGGTGTTGGGGGATACCAGGGGGTGTTGGGGGTACCAGGGGGTGTTGGGGGGTACCAGGGGGTGTTGGGGGTACCAGGGGGTGTTGGGGGGTTCCAGGGGGTGTTGGGGGGTTCCAGGCGGTGGGGGCCCCCCCGAGCCCCCCTCCCGCGCAGGGCCCCCCCCGGGGGGCGGGGGTCTCACGTTTGGCGTCGGACACGCAGTGGTTGGGGGCCCACACCAGCATCCCCTTGAGCTCCTTGTTGCTGTAGCGAGCGGGGCTCTCTGGGGGGCACGGGGGGGTCTCACTGAGGGGGGCGGGGGGCGCACACCCCCGAACCCCCCCCCCCCGGACCCCCGGCCCCTCCCCGAAGCTCCGTACCTGGTTTGCAGTCGGGAATCACCGCCTGGTAATCGGCCCCCACCCGGATCATGCTGTCTGCGGGGTCACGGGGGTGCCGGGGTTACCGGGGTCCCCGCTCAGCCCCCCTCACCCTCAGGGGCTCTTTGGGCCGGGGGGGCCGCGGCCGAGCCCCCTCCCAGCGCCACAGAACAAAGCTGCGGCCGCGCACACGCGGGCGCCCGGGGACAATGGGGACGGGGCTTTGTTCGCCCCCCCCATGTCCCCGTGTGTCCCCCCCACCCCTCCGAACCCGGGGGGGGTCCGGGGGATGCCCGCGCTGCTGCCCCCTCCCCACGGTAACACCCGCGGGCTCCCCGGCATCCCCTGGGGTTTATTGGGGTGCGGGGTGTCCTGGGGCTGGGGGCTCGCAGCTTTGATTTCATTTTATTGTATTTTGTTGTATTTTATTTTATTTCATTTTTGGGGGGCGGGGGTCACTCACCGTGGCCGTGCTCGTCCTCGCTGGCCTCGTCCTCGGACTGGGGGGGTCCCGCGGCGCCGGCCCCCGCCTTGGCGCGGCTGCGGGACAGGATCCCCGAGGGCTTCTCCATCACCGCCGGCATCCCCGGGCCCCCCGAGCCCCCCGGGGGTCCCGCACGGCCCCGCGGGGAGGGGGCTCGGCCCCGGTACCCCCCCCCCCCTCACCAAACTCCCCCCGAGCGCGGGGGTTTTGGGGAGGGGGCGTGGGAATGGGGCGGAGGGGGGGAGGACGCGGGGCGGACCCGAGGGTCCCTCCCCCGGTAGGAGCGGGGGAGAACCGGGGGGTTCCAGGGGAGGGGTCCCGGTCCTGGGGGGCCGTGCCGGGGGTCCCGAGCCCGCACAAAGCGCCCGCGGCCGCTGCCGCCGCCTCCCGGTGCTAAAGTAGTTCCAGCTGCCGCGGCCTCAGCACGGCCCCGCCGCCCCCCGTACCCCTCCGCGCCGCCTCGGGGACCGGGGGGACCGGGGGGGACCAAGGGGGACCAAGGGGATCGGGGGGACCAGGGGGGCTCAGGGGGGACCGGGGGGGATCGGGGCGACCGGGGGGGACCGGGGGGACCAAGGGGACCGGGGGGACCGGGGGGGATTGAGGGGGACCGGGGGAACTGGAGGGGCTCAGGGGGGACCGGGGGGGACCTGGGAGGACCAAGGGGATCGGGGGGACCGGGGGGGATTGAGGGGGACCGGGGGGACCGGGATGGCTCAGGGGGGACCGGAGGGGATCGGGGGGACCAAGGGGATCGGGGGGACCGGGATGGCTCAGGGGGGACCGGGGGGGATCGGGGGGATCGGGAGGGACCGGGCGGGACCTGGGGGACCAAGAGGACCGGGGCCTCAGGGGGGACTAAGGGGATCGGGGGGCCCGGGGGAAGCTGTGGTCTGTCCCCACGTGGGGTTGGGGTCTGTCCCTGTGTGGGTCTGGGGTCTGTCCCCATGTGGGGCTGGGTGCCCATGGGGATCCCCACCTCCATCACACTCTGTGGGGTTGTTGTCTGTCCCTGTGTGGGTCTGGGGTCTGTCCCCATGTGGGGTTGGTGTCTGTCCCTGTGTGGGTTTGTCCCTGTGTGGGTCTGGGGTCTGTCCCTGCGTGTGGCTGCCCCTATGGGGTCTGGGGTCTGTCCCTCTGTGGGTCCCCACCTCCATCACGCTCTGTGGGGCTGCCCCACATCCCCCGTCACCCCCTTCCCTCTGGGGCTGCCCTGCTGGCTCCTGTGGGGTGACCCGATTGAGGGAGGGTTTGGGGCTGGATCAGAGCTGGCAATCAGAGCTATGGGGCAGGGCTATGGGGTGGGCTGAGGGCTATGGGGCAGGCATGTGTGGCAAACTGGAGTCTGTCAGTCCATACTGGGCTCTGTAGGGCCAGTTTGGGCTCTCTGGGGCCGGTTTAGGGCCGTACCAGACTCTGTGGGGCCATACCAGCCTCTCTTGTGCTCATTTAGGGCTGTACTGGGTTTGTGGGGCCGGTTTAGGGCTGCACCAAGCTCTGTGGGGCCGTACCGGGTCTGTGGTGCCGGTTTAGGACCGTACCGAGCTCAGTGGGGCCATACCGGGTCTGTGGTGCCGGTTTAGGACCGTACCGAGCTCTGTGGGGCCATACCGGGTCTGTGGTGCCGGTTTAGGACCGTACCGAGCTCTGTGGGGCCATACCGGGTCTGTGGTGCCGGTTTAGGGCCGTACCGAGCTCTGTGGGGCCATTCCAGGTTTGTGGGTCCGGTTTAGGGCCGTACCGAGCTCTGTGGGGCTGTACCGGGTCTGTGGTGCCGGTTTAGGGCCATACCGGGTCTGTAGGGCTGGTTTAGGGCCATACCGGGTCTGTGGTGCTGGTTTAGGGCCGTACCGAGCTCAGTGGGGCCATACTGGGTCTGTGGTGCCGGTTTAGGGCCGTACCGAGCTCAGTGGGGCCATACCGGGTTTGTGGGTCCGGTTTAGGGCTGTACCGAGCTCTGTAGGGCCATACCGGGTTTGTGGGTCTGGTTTAGGGCCGTACCGAGCCCTGTGAGGCCGTACCGGGCTCTACGGGCCCCCCGCTCCCACAATGGCGGCCCCGCTCCCCTCAGCGCACTGGGCGTGGCTTCCCGCGCTCCCGCCCTTTTCGCTCTCAGCCAATCAGCGCCGAGCTTCCTTCGCGCCCCGCGCCGCCGCCACGCGCCCGCTGCCCCCCGCCCTTCCCGCTCCGCTTTCGCGCACGCGCGGCGGCCCCGCCCGCGCCACCGCCCCCATCGCCCCGCCCCTTTCCTCCATCGCGCCGGCGCATTGGCCGCCGGCCGCCGGCTCGCGCGCTTGGCGCTCCGCCCCTTTCCCCCCCCCTTATAAATAGCGCGCCCCCCGCGCGCGTCCACTCAGACCCTCCGCGCCCCCCGCGCCGTGAGGAGCCGCCGCCGCCGCCATTATGGGGGTGAGCGGGGCCGCGCCGCGCTCGGGGGGGCTTGGCCTGAGGGGAAACAGGGCAGGGGTGGGGCCTGCGAGGCGCCGCTGAGCGGATTGGGGGCCGGCCGAACGGGTGGAGGGGTCACCGCGAGGGGACGCGGGAGTTCTGCGAGCGAATTTGGGGTCGTCTGAGGGGCTGGGAGGTCACCGCGAGGCCTCACGGGGGTTCCGTGAGGGCATTTGGGACCGTCCCAGAGGATGGGGAGACTCTTTGGGGTGGGACAGGGCTACCATGAGGGGATTTGGGGCACCTATGTGGAGATTTAGGACTTTCCGTGAGGTTTTGGGGTTGTTTGAGGTCATTTGGGGCTCTGCGAGCGGTCTGGATGCTGCTGTGAGGAAATTGGGATTATCGGAGGCTCTTGGAGATTCTGTGAAGGTTTTAGAACCTTGTGTGAGAGTTTGAGGTTCCCACGGTGAACTGTGGGATTCTCTGAGTGGATTTGGGGCTGTTACAGAAGATTTGGGGCTGTGTAGAGAGGGGTGGTCAGGACTAGAGGGGATTTGGGGCTGTTTTGGGGTCTCTAGGTTGGATTTGGGGTTGTGCTTCCCCAGACTCCTCTCATGATGTCCCATCCAACCCTGCTGGACAAATTTCCAGGTTTTTCCCCCAAAATGACCCTAAAGTGGAGATTTGAGCATCCACATCCCAGCCAGCAGCAGATGGTGGCTGCTCCAACCCCAAAACCACTTTAATTCCCCCCAAACCCTCTGATAAATGTGGTTTTGAGGGATGTTTACCCTGTCCCTGTCCCCATCCCGCTGCTTTTCCTGTTAAATCTTTGCTTTTGGGTGCACTTCACTCAATTTTTTGGAGCTGAAGCTCAGGAATCCCAGTCCCTCTTTGGAGATTTGGAGGGATCCCCGCAGGATATTTCATTTTGGGTGAAATCACCCACATTTTTAGCGCCAGTCTTCTCAGATTTGGGAAAAACCACTCCCAAGGAGCAGCTTGGTGTGGCTGCTGTCCCCCCCTCGTCCCACCTGAAACCCCCAAGATTTTGGGGCAAAACCCCTTCCAAGTGCATCACCAACACTCACTCAAAATTCAACCCTGGTTTTATCCCTAAAACCCTTTTTCCTCCAAGATTTGGGGCAAAACCCCTTCAAAGTGCATCGCCCCAGCAGCAACAGTCACTAAAAATTCAGCACTGATTTGATCCTAAACCCCTTTATTCCCCGAGATTTTGGGACACTCCCCACCTGCAGCTCACACTCCTGGCCTTTAATACCATTAATATTAAATCTGATCGTGAATGACTGTGGGGGCAGGGCTGGGTGCCAGTTTGGTGCCAATTCCCGGCCTTTTGGTGCCAGTTTGGTGCCAGTTCTCAGTGTTTTGGTGCCAGTTTGGTGCCAATCCTGGGTGTTGTGGTGCCAGTTTGGTGCCAATTCCCGGCCTTTTGGTGCCAGTTTGGCGCCAGTTCTCAGTGTTTTGGTGCCAGTTTGGTGCCAGTTCTCAGTGTTTGGTGCCAGTTCTCAGTGTTTGGTGCCAGTTCTCAGTATTTGGTGCCAGTTCTCAGTGTTTGGTGCCAGTTCTCAGTGTTTGGTGCCAATCCCTGGTATTTTGGTGCCAATCCCTGGTATTTTGGTGCCAGTTCCCAGTGTTTTGGTGCCAGTTCCCAGTGTTTTGGTGCCAGTTCCCAGTGTTTTGGTGCCAGTTCTCAGTGTTTGGTGCCAGTTCTCAGTGTTTGGTGCCAGTTCTCAGTATTTGGTGCCAGTTCTCAGTGTTTGGTGCCAGTTCTCAGTGTTTGGTGCCAATCCCTGGTATTTTGGTGCCAATCCCTGGTATTTTGGTGCCAGTTCTCAGTGTTTGGTGCCAGTTCTCAGTGTTTGGTGCATTTTCCCCAGAGGAAGTCGAGCAGGGCCAAGGAGAAGAAGCAGCGGCGGCTGGAGGAGCGGGCGGCCATGGCAGCCGTGTGTGCCAAGGTGGAGGCTGCCAACAAAGTGAGTGTGGCCCCAACAGGGGCAGGGCACGGGCACGGCCCTGGCACAGCCCTGGAACCAGGCAGGGCACGGGCACAGCCCTGGCACAGCCCTGGCACAGCCCTGGAACCATGCAGGGCACGGGCACAGCCCTGGCACGGCCCTGGAACCAGGCCCTGTCCTGTCCCTGCCCTGTCCCTGCCCTGTCCCGTCCCAGCCCTGTCCCTGCCCTGTCCCGTCCCAGCCCTGTCCCTGCCCTGTCCCAGCCCTGTCCCTGCCCTGTCCCAGCCCTGTCCCTGTCCCTGTCCCTGTCCCTGTCCCTGCCCCTGCCCCTGTCCCTGTCCTGTCCCTGTCCCTGCCCCTGTCCCTGTCCCTGTCCTGTCCCTGCCCTGCCCCTGTCCCTGTCCCTGTCCCTGCCCTGCCCCTGTCCCTGTCCCTGTCCCTGCCCTGTCCCTGCCCTGTCCCAGCCCTGTCCCTGTCCCTGCCCCTGTCCTGTCCCTGTCCTGTCCCTGCCCTGCCCCTGTCCCTGCCCTGTCCCTGTCCCTGCCCTGCCCCTGTCCCTGTCCCTGTCCCTGCCCCTGTCCCTGTCCTGTCCCTGCCCTGCCCCTGTCCCTGCCCTGTCCCTGCCCTGTCCCTGTCCCTGTCCCTGTCCCTGTCCCTGCCCTGCCCCTGTCCCTGCCCTGCCCCTGTCCCTGCCCTGTCCCTGCCCTGTCCCTGTCCCTGCCCTGTCCCTGTCCCTGTCCCTGTCCCTGTCCCTGTCCCTGCCCTGTCCCTGTCCCTGTCCCTGTCCCTGTCCCTGCCCTCTCCCTGTCCCTGTCCCTGCCCTGGCAGTGCCCAGTGCTGCTGCCCCTCTCTCCTCTCTTGCAGCTCCGAGATCCCCTCGAGGCCTTCCCGGTGTTCAAAAAGTACGACAGGAACGGGTCAGTGCCGGGGATCGACGGGGATCACGGGCATCACGGGCATCAGGGGCATCATCAGGGGCATCATCAGGGGCATCACAGGGCATCATCAGGGGCATCATCAGGGGCATCATCAGGGGCATCAGGGGCATCACAGGGGCATCATCAGGGGCATCATCAGGGGCATCACAGGGCATCATCAGGGGCATCATCAGGGGCATCATCAGGGGCATCATCAGGGGCATCACAGGGCATCAGGGGCACCCCGGGGCATCATCACAGGCTCCCCAGGCTGATCCTGGTGTCCTCAGAATGGTCATGGTGTCCCTGAGGCCATTCCTGGTGTCCCCAAGGCTGATCTCGGTGTCCCCAGAGTGTCCCCAGAGCGTTCCTGGGGTTCCTGAGACCGTTCCCGGTGTCCCTGAGGCCACTTTGGGTGTCCCCAGAGTGTTCCCGATGTCCCCGTGGTTGTTTCCAGTGTCCCCAAGCCCCATGCCAGTGTCACCACCGTGTCCCTGAGCCCCTTCCCGGTGTCTCTAACCCCTCCCCGGTGTCCCCACAGTGTCCCCAACCCTGGTGTCCGTCTGTCCTCAGGCTGGACGTGTCCATCGAGTGTCCCCATGGTGTCCCTGAGCCCCTCCCCAGTGTCCCCACAGTGTCCCCGCACTGTCCCAATCCCCGTGTCTGTCTGTCCCCAGGCTGGACGTGTCCCCCCAGTGTCCCCACACTGTCCCTCACCCCGTGTCCATCTGTCCCCAGGCTGGACGTGTCCATCGAGTGTCCCCACAGTGTCCCCATGGTGTCCCTCACCCCGTGTCCGTCTGTCCGTCTGTCCCCAGGCTGGACGTGTCCATCGAGTGTCCCCATGGTGTCCCTGACCCCGTGTCCGTCTGTCCCCAGGCTGGACGTGTCCATCGAGTGTCCCCATGGTGTCCCCCCAGTGTCCCCAACCCCGTGTCCGTCTGTCCCCAGGCTGGACGTGTCCATCGAGTGTCCCCACAGTGTCCCCATGGTGTCCCTCACCCCGTGTCCGTCTGTCTGTCTGTCCCCAGGCTGGACGTGTCCATCGAGTGTCCCCATGGTGTCCCCATGGTGTCCCTCACCCCGTGTCCGTCTGTCCCCAGGCTGGACGTGTCCATCGAGTGTCCCCACAGTGTCCCCATGGTGTCCCTCACCCCGTGTCCGTCTGTCCCCAGGCTGGACGTGTCCATCGAGTGTCGCCGTGTGTCCGGCCTGGAGCCGTCCACTCTGGACTGGGCCTTTGAGCTGACCAAGGCCAACATGCAGAGCCTGTGAGTGCCCCTCTCCACCCCGACGCCTTTTCATCCCCCAAAATTCCCACATTTGGGTTTCCCCCTGCACTTTCCCTTGGTTCCTGTGGTTTGGATTTCCCACCTTGGTTTTTGCCGTGATTTTCCCCAAAATCCTTGGGGTTTTTTGTTTACCCCAAATCCCTGGGGTTTTCCCCCAAATTCCTGGCTTTTTTCCCCCTGGTCCCCGTTTTTTTTTTGCCCCCAAATTTTTGGTGTTTTCCCTTGCCATCCCCTGCCCCAAACCCCAATTCCCCCCTGCCTCAATCCCCTTTTTCCACCCCCAAACCCCCATTTTCCCCCCCCAATCCCATTTTCCCCCCAATCCCCATTTTCCTCCCCAAACCCCATTTTTTGCCCCAAACCCCCATTTTTTTTGCCCCAAACCCCATTTTTTGCCCCAAACCCCATTTTTTGCCCCAAACCCCCATTTTTCCCCCCGAATTCCCCATTTTTTGCCCCAAACCCCATTTTTTGCCCCCTACCCCCATTTTTTGCCCCAAACCCCATTTTTTGCCCCTACCCCCATTTTTTGCCTCAAACCCCATTTTTTGCCTCAAACCCCATTTTTTGCCCCAAACTCCCATTTTCCCCCCCAATCCCCATTTTCCTCCCCAAACCCCCATTTTTTGCCCCAAACCCCTATTTTTCCCCCAAACCCCCATTTTTTCCCCCAAACTCCCATTTTTCCCCCCGAATTCCCCATTTTTTTGCCCCAAACCCCCATTTTTTGCCCCCTACCCCCATTTTTTGCCCCAAACCCCAATTTTTTGCCCCAAACCCCATTTTTTCCTCCCCAAACCCCCATTTTTTTGCCCCCAAACCCGTGTTTTTTGCCCCAAACTCCCATTTTTTGCCCCAAACCCCCATTTTTTGCCCCGAATTCCCCATTTTTTGCCCCAAACCCGCGTTTTTTGCCCCTACCCCTATTTTTTGCCCCAAACCCCATTTTTTGCCCCAAACCCCATTTTTTGCCCCAAACTCCCATTTTTCCCCCCAATCCCCCGTTTTTCCTCCCCAAACCCCCATTTTTCCGCCCCAAACCCGCGTTTTTTGCCCCCTACCCCCATTTTTTGCCCCGAATTCCCCATTTTTCCACCTCCAAACCCCCATTTTTCCCCCCGAATTCCCCATTTTTTGCCCCAAACCCCATTTTTTGCCCCGGGCCCAGGTACGAGCAGAGCGAGTGGGGCTGGAAGGAGCGCGAGAAGCGGGCGGAGCTGCGGGACGAGCGCTCCTGGTTCCTGCTGGCCCGCGAGGCGCCGGGGGCGCGGCCCGTGGCCTTCAGCAGCTTCCGCTTCGACGTGGAGTGCGGGGACGAGGTGCTCTACTGGTGAGAGGGGGGAATTTGGGGGGAAATTCGGGAATTTGGGGTGAAATCCCGGGAATTTGGGCGGAAATTCCGGGATTTTGGGGGGAAATCTGGGAGTTTTGGGGTGAAATCTGGGAGTTTTGGGGTGAAATCTGGGAGTTTGGGGTTTCCCTGTCCCTTGGCCTTCAGCAGCTTCCGCTTCGACGTGGAGTGCGGGGACGAGGTGCTCTACTGGTGAGAGGGGGGAATTTGGGGGGAAATTCGGGGATTTGGGGGGAAATCCCGGGATTTTGGGGTGAAATCTGTCAGATTTGGGGTGAAATCTGGGAGTTTGGGGTGAAATCTGGGAGTTTTGGGGTGAAATCTGGGAGTTTGGGGTTTGCCTGCTCCGTGGGAACTCCATGGAGTGCAGGGACGAGGTGCTCTACTGGTGAGCGGGGGAAATACCGGGAATTTGGGGGGAAATCCCGGGAATTTGGGGGGAAATTCCGGGATTTTGGGGGGAAATCTGTCAGATTTGGGGTGAAATCTGGGAGTTTTGGGGTGAAATCTGGGAGTTTGGGGTGAAATCTGGGACTTTTGGGGTTTCCCTGAGCCGCGAGAAGCCCGTGGACTGCAGGGACGAGGTGCTCTACTGGTGAGAGCAGAATTTGGGGTGAAATTCGGGGATTTGGGGTGAAATCCCGGGATTTTGGGGTGAAATACCAGGAATTTGGGGTTTTGGGGGGAAATACCGGGATTTTGGGGTGAAATCTGGGACTTTTGGGGTTTCCCTGACCCGCGAGAAGCCCATGGAGTGCAGGGACGAGGTGCTCTACTGGTGAGAGCAGAATTTGGGGTGAAATTCGGGGATTTTGGGGTTTTGGGGTGAGATCCAGGGTGAAATCTGTCAAATTTGGGTTGAAATCCGGGGGTTTTGGGGGTCTTGGGGTGAGATCTGGGAGTTTCGGGGTTTTTCCCCAGGTCTGATGGGAGTTTTTGGGGTGAAATCTGCGGGTTTTAGGGTGAAACCTGTCAGTTTTGGGGTGAAACCTGTCAGTTTTGGGGTGAAACCTGTCAGTTTTGGGGGAAAATCTGTCGGTTTTGGGGTGAAGTCTGTCAGATTTGGGTCTTTGGGTCGAACCCTGTCAGTTTTGGGGTGAACCCTGTCAGTTTTGGGGTGCAATCTGTCAGTTTTGGGGATTTTTGGGTCGAACCCTGTCAGTTTTGGGGTGCAATCTGTCAGTTTTTGGGATTTTTGGGTCGAACCCTGTCAGTTTTGGGGTGCAATCTGTCAGTTTTTGGGATTTTTGGGCTCCCCAGTTACGAGGTGCAGCTCGAGAGCCGCGTGCGGCGCCGGGGCCTGGGCAAGTTCCTGCTGCAGATCCTGCAGCTCGTGGCCAACAGGTGAGAAATGGGGCAAATTCGGGGGGGTTTGGGAAAAATGGGGGAGTTTGGGGGGTCTGGGGGGAAATACGGGGGGTTTGGGGTGAAACGGGGGCAGTTTGGGTTTGTTCTGGGCTGAAACTGGGGCGGTTTGGGGCCGAAGCAGGCCGGTGATTGGGGTGAATTGGGGCAGTTTTGGGGTGAATTGGGGCAGTTTTGGGGTGAATTTGGGGCAGTTTTGGGGTGAATTGGGGCAGTTTTTGGGGCGGAACCCGGGGCAGTTTTTGGGGTGAATTGGGGCAGTTTTTGGGGTGAATTTGGGGCAATTTTGGGGTGAATTTGGGGCAGTTTTGGGGTGAATTTGGGGCAGTTTTTGGGGGGAATTGGGGAAGTTTTGGGGGTAAAACTGGGGCAGTTTTTGGGTGAATTGGGGCAGTTTTGGGGTGAATTGGGGAAGTTTTGGGGATGATTTTGGGGCAGTTTTTGGGGTGAATTGGGGCAGTTTTGGGGTGAATTTGGGGCAATTTTGGGGTGAATTTGGGGCAGTTTTGGGGTGATTTTGGGGCAGTTTTTGGGGTGAATTTGGGGCGGTTTTGGGGTGAATTTGGGACAGTTTTTGGGGTGAATTTGGGCAGTTTTTGGGGTGAATTTGGGACAGTTTTTGGGGGGAATTCGCCCATTTTTGGGGTGCTCAGCACACAGATGAAGAAGGTGATGCTGACGGTGTTCAAGCACAACCACGGAGCCCTGCAGTTCTTCAGAGACGCCCTGCAGTGAGTGAGGGACACACGGACACGGGGGGGACAGACGGACACAGGGGACAGAGGGACAGACGGACACAGGGGACAGAGGGACAGAGGGACGGGGCTGGCACGGGGACGTGACACCAGTGACACAGGCGGGGACACAGAGGGGGACGCAGGGAGGCGACAGTGACACAGAGGTGACAGTGACAGGGAGGTGACACCAGGAGGTGACACAGAGGTGACAGCAGTGACACAGTGACAGTGACACGCCCGTCCTTGCAGTGCCACAGAGGGTGACACAGGAGGTGACACAGGGAGGTGACACAGGGAGGTGACACAGAGGTGACACAGGGAGGTGACACAGAGGGTGACACAGAGGTGACACAGGGGGTGACACAGGAGGTGACACAGGAGATGACACAGGAGGTGACACACAGAGGTGACACAGGGGGTGACACAGGAGGTGACACAGAGGTGACACAGAGGTGACACAGGGAGGTGACACAGAGGGTGACACAGAGGGTGACACAGAGGTGACACAGGAGGTGACACAGAGGTGACACAGAGGTGACACAGGGAGGTGACACAGAGGGTGACACAGGAGGTGACACAGGGGGTGACACAGGAGGTGACACAGGGGGTGACATTGTGCCTGTCCTTGCAGTGACACGGGGAGGTGACACACAGTGACGGGGAGGTGACACAGGAGGTGACAGCAGTGACACGGGGACATTGTGCCTGTCCTTGCAGTGGGCGGGGGCTCAGGCTGAGGTGGGTGCTCGGGACCCCCACATTTGGGGAAGTTTTGCCCTGTTTTGGGTGCTGCCCCTTTCCCCTCCCCCCCCACTACCGACCTGGGGGTGACACTGGGGGGGTCCCGAGTGACTCTGGGGTGACACTGGGGGGGTCCCAGCTGATTTTGGGGTCCCCCCCTGCCCCTGTCCCCCCCAGGTTCGAGGTGAGTTTGGGGGCTCAGGGTGACACGGGGGTGGTCAGGGTGACACTGGGGGGCTCACGGTGACATTGGGGGGGTCCCAGCTGATTTTGGGGGTCCCCCCCGCCCCTGTCCCCCCCAGGTTCGAGGTGAGTTTGGGGGCTCAGGGTGACATTGGGGGCTCAGGGTGACACTGGGGGGCTCACGGTGACATTGGGGGGGTCCCAGCTGATTTTGGGGTCCCCCCCTGCCCCTGTCCCCCCCAGGTTCGAGGTTGACGCCTCCTCCCCGAGCGTCTCCGGCTGCTGTGGGGACGATTCCTCCTACGAGATCCTGAGCCGCAGCACCAGATTCGGGGACCCCCACCCCGGGGGGGGCCCCTGCGCCGGCTGCTGCCACTGAGACCCCCCCAAAACCACCCCCAAAAACCCCCCCTAAACCTCCCCCCCCACCCCCGGATCCGGGATTTTGGGGTGGGAGGGGAATTTTGAATTTTTTTTGGTTTTTTTTGAATTTTTTTTTTTTGTTGTTGTTGTTTTTTTTGTTGTTTTTTTTCAGGTGTTTTGTTTGTACGGGATAAATAAATAATTAAATAAATAATGAGGAAGCTTTAATGAGGCTTTAATTGGCTTTAATTGTGTTGGGGCGGGGCTATGCTAATGAGCAGCGTGATCTATACGCAATAAACAAATTCTGGGAATGAGAGGCCAGACTGTTAATGAGAGGCGTGGTCTATACACACACACCATCATTATGCATGAATTATGTTAATAAGGGGCGGGGCTATATTAATGAGATGCATGGTCCGTACGCTATGAGTATTATGACATAATTATGTTAATAAGGGGCGGGGCAATGCTAATGCAAGCGTGTTCTATACGCTACGAGCGTCATGACTGAGTTTCATTAATGAGGGGGCGTGGTTAAACGGGCAGGGCGGTCCTAAAACGCAAACTCCGCGCGCCGGAAGTGACGTCACAGAGCAGCGCCAGAGCCGCCATGATGCCGCTCGCCGCCCTCAGCGCCCGCTCCCTCCTGCGCTCCGCGGTCCGGCCGGGCCCGGCCCCGCGCTGGATCCGCTCGGGGCCCGCGCAGAGCCCCGTGAGCACCCGGGTGAGCTCGGGGGCAGCGGCGGGGGCGGCGGGCGCGGGGTGACCTTGGCGGGGGGGGCGGCTCCGGTTCTAACGGCGCTGCGCCCTCAGGACACCGTGCTGGGCTTGGCCGCCGTGTTCGCCTCGATCTTCGTCCCCGCCGCCTGGGTGCTCGGCCACATCCAGGAATACAAGAAACGGGAGGAGGAGTGAACCGGGCCCGCCGCACCGGGACCACCCCCACCGGGACCCCCCCAACCTCCGAGCACCGGGACCAGAACCGGGACCAGCGCCGGGACCACCGGGAGGCGCCGCCCCCGCCATGGGACCCCCCCCCGACCCCTCCCCCGCCTCAATAAAGGCCGCAGATTCCGCCTGAGCCGCTCCGAGTCCGTCCCGCCGCACCGGAACCGGGCTGTGGCGTCACTGATGGCGTCACGGGCAGCGGCGCCGTTTCGGGGGGGGGCGGCGGGCGGGGGTTGCTAAGGGCGGGGCTTGTTGCCAGGGGCGGAGCAATCGGCAAATAATCCGGGAGGCGGGGCTTAATGTGATGGGCGGGGGCAGTGATGTGGGCGGGTTTGTGAGGGGCGGGGCCAATGCGGTGGGCGGGGTTTGTTGTCAAGGGCGGGGTTCACTGTCGGGGGCGTGGCCTCGCCATTCCGGGGTTCCCGGTGCGGGGTCGGTACCGGGGCTCGGACCCTCAATTCCCGCTCCGCTTTTGGGGGCGGGACTGCTCCTTTCCCGCCATTCCCCAGTCGCTCCAAGCGTTGCCATGGGCGGGTCCTGTTGCTATGGGCGTGTTTTCCCCAAGCACCGCCCTCATTGGGGCGCGGCCTCGCATCGAAAGTTCCCTCCCGGAAGTTTTGGAGGTTCAGTTCCGGTTCGGGCCCCACTTCCGGCGGAAGGGACGTGGCGGTGACGTCAGCGCGGCCGGTGCTCCCGGTGGCGGCTCCGGAGCCCGCGGTGAGGGGCGAGGGGGGCGGGGCGGGCCCGGGACCCTCCGAGACCTCCGGAGACCCCGGGGTGGGGGGGTCCCGGTGCGCGGGGCGGGCCCGGAGCCCTCCCGGTGCCCCCCCGGTAACCCCCGGTCTCTCCCGGTGCCTCCCGGTGCGCAGGCCCCGATGAGCCCCGATGCAGGCGCGCCGCCGGCTCGGGCCTAGGCAGCGGGAACCGGCCCAGGCCTCCCCCCCGGGGCCCCCCCGAGCCCCGGCCCTGCCCCCGCCACCGGAGCCCCCCCCGGCCGCTGACGTCATGTCGTGTCGCGACAGGACCCAGGAGTTCCTGTTCGCCTGCAAATCGCTGCAGGGACGGCAGGTGGGACCGGGACACCCCGGGACCCCAACGGGACCCCAGATCCCCCCGTCCCCCATCCCGGGGTCTCCCCCGTTTTCCCTTCCTGGTCGTACCGAGGGGTCCCCAAATCCCCCTCCCCCCTCACTGGGGGTCCCCAAATCCCCCCAACCCGCTGTGCCTGACTCGGGGGTCCCCAAATCCCCCCAGCTCCTCCCCCCAGGGGTCTCCCCCATTTATCCTCCCCCCCTCATCCCAGGGGTCCCCAAATCTCCCCCTTTGCCTCACTGGGGGGGTCCCCAAATCCCCCTCCCCCCCACCCCCTTTGCCTCATTCAGGGCTCCCCCATTGCCCCCCCCGGCCCCCGCTGTGTCCCCTCCCCACCCTGGGGGTCCCCCTGACCCCCCCTGACCCCCCCTGACCCCCCCTGACCCCCCCATTTCCCCTCCCCAGGTCGGGGGGCTCCAGGTGGGCAGAGCAGCCCCCGGGCCGGGGCGGCAGCGCAGCGAGTTCAGCCTGATGGCAAAGTGAGGAGGGGGCTTGGGGGGGATTGGGGGGTCCTGGGGGGGTCAGGGGGTGAGTTCAGCCTGATGGCAAAGTGAGGAGGGGGCTTGGGGGGTCCTGGGGGGGCTTGGGGGGTCCTGGGGGGCTCAGGGGGTGAGTTCAGCCTGATGGCAAAGTGAGGAGGGGGCTTGGGAGGTCCAGGGGGGGTTCAGGAATTGGGGCTGGGGTCTCCAGGTTTGGGGGGTTTGGATCCCCAGGAATTGAGGCTGGGGTCTCCAGGTTTGGGGGGGTTTGGATCCCCAGGAATTGGGGCTGGGGTCCCCCGGTTTGGATCCCCAGGAATTGGGGCTGGGGTCCCCCGGTTTGGATCCCCAGGAATTGGGGGTTGTGGTCCTCAGGGGGAGGAAAATCGGGGGGGTTTGGATCCCCAGGATTTGGGGCTGGGGTCCCCCGGTTTGGGGGGGTTTGGATCCCCAGGAATTGGGGCTGGGGTCTCCAGGTTTGGGGGGTTTGGATCCCCAGGAATTGGGGCTGGGGTCTCCAGGTTTGGATCCCCAGGAATTGGGGCTGGGGTCCCCCGGTTTGGGGCGTTTGGATCCTCAGGTTTTGGTGGTTTGGATCCCCAGGAATTGGGGCTGGGGTCCCCAGGTCTGGGGGGGTCCCCGGGAGGTTTGGGGGGTCCCCAGCCGTGGGGAGGGGTCTCCAGGGGTCCCCAGCCCCGTCCGTGCCCCCTCCCCAGGCGCATTGGGAAGGATCTCAGCAACACCTTCGCCAAACTGGAGAAGCTGACGCTGCGTGAGTGGGGCCGGGGGATTTGGGGGGATTTGGGGGGTCCTGGGGGGTCCTGGGGGGATCTGGGGGGGTTTTGGGCTCTGTGGGCGTTTTTGGGGTGGTTTTGGTGCTCTTTGGGTGGTCTCTGGGTGGTTTTTTGGGGCGGTTTTGGGGTTTCTGGGTGGTTTTGGCGTTCCTGTTTGATTTTGGGGTGTTTTTGGGGTGGTTTTTGGGGTCTCTGGGTGTTTTTGGCGTCCCTGTGTGTTTCTGGGGTCCCCAGGTGTGTTTTTGGGTGATTTTTGGGAGTCTCTGTTTGGTTTTGGGTGTTTTTGGGGTAGTTTTTGGGATGTTTTTTGGGGTGGTTTTGGGGTATTTTTTGGGGTGTTTTGGGGTGTTTTTGGAGTGTGTTTTGGGGTATTTTCTTGGGTGTTTTTGGGGTGTGTTTGGGATATTTTTGGGGTGTTTTGGGGGTATTTTTTGGGGTGTTATTTGGGGTATTTTTTGGGGTATTTTTGGGGTGTTTTGGGGGTATTTTTTGGGGTGTTATTTGGGGTATTTTTTGGGGTATTTTTGGAGTGTTTTTGGGGTATTTTTTTGGCTGTTATTTGGGGTGTTTTTGGGGTATTTTTTGGAGTGTTTTTTGGGTGTTTTTGGGGTATTTTTTTTTGGATGTTATTTGGGGTGGTTTTGGGGTATTTTTTGGGGTTTTTTGGGTGTTATTTGGGGTGTTTTTGGGGTATTTTTTGGGGTGGTTTTTGGGGTGGTTTTGGGGTATTTTTTGGGTGTTTTTGGGGTATTTTTTTTTGATGTTATTTGGGGTGTTTTTGGGGTGTTTTGGGGTGTTTTTTGGGGTGTTTTTTGGGTGTTATTTGGGGTGGTTTTGGGGTATTTTTTGGGGTGTTTTTGGGGTATTTTTTGGGTGTTTTTGGGGTATTTTTGGGGTGTTTTTGGGGTGGTTTTGGCTGGTTTTGGGGTCCCCGTTCTCGCCCTGACCCCGCCCGCAGTGGCCAAGCGCAAGTCCCTGTTCGACGACAAATCCGTGGAGATCGAGGAGCTCACCTACATCATCAAACAGGTCCGGGGGGCTCCGGGGGGCTCCGGGGGGCTCTCCCTGCCCCCCCCGGGGGTGCCGGGGCCGTGCCGGGCCGCCCTGACCCCCCCGTGCCCCCTCCCCAGGACATCGGCGGCCTGAACAAGCAAATCGCGCACCTGCAGGAGCTGCTGCGGGCGCGGGGCGGCCCGCCCGGGAGGCACCTGCAGAGCCACTCCAACAGCGTGGTGGTGGCGCTGCAGGTGGGCTGGGGGACCCCTGAACCCCCTGAAACCCCCCCTGAACCCCCTCTGAGCCCCCCTGAGCCCCCCACTCCAGCAGCGTTTTGGTGGCGCTGCAGGTGGGGCTGGGGGTCCCAGGTGTAGGGGGTTCGGATCCCCTTAAATTGGGGTGGGGGTCCCCAGGAATTGGGGTTTGGGTCTTCAGGAATTGAGGTGGGGGTCCCTGGGAATTGGGGCTGGGGTCCCCAGGTGTGAGGGGTTTCAGTCTCCAGGAATTTGGGTTGGGGTCCCCAGGAATTGGGGGGATGGGTTTGAAAATTGGGGCGTGGGAGCCCCAGGAATTGGGGTGGGGCCCTTTGGGGGGCTCAGGGGGGATTTGGGGCCCTTTGGGGGGCTCAGGGGGGATTTGGGGCCCTTTGGGGGGGCTCTGGGGGGATTTGGGGCCCTTTGGGGGGCTCTGGGGGGATTTGGGGCCCTTTGGGGGGCTCTGGGGGGATTTGGGGACCCCCAGCCTGACCCCCCTGTGCCCCCCAGTCCAAACTGGCCTCGATGTCCAACGACTTCAAATCCGTGCTGGAGGTGCGGACAGAGGTGAGAGAAAATTTCATTTTTCTTCTTTTTTCCCTTCTCTTTTTTCCTCATTTTCCTCTTTTTCTTCTCATTCTCCCACGTGTTTTTCTCCCATTTTTACCTTTTCTTTTTTGCCTTTTTTTCTCATTTTCTTTCTCGTTCTTTTTGTCACAATTGTTCTCTTTTATTTCTTCCCCCTTTCTTCATCTTTCTTCTCCCTTCATTTCTCTTTCTGCTTCTTTTTCTTTTCATTTCCTTCTTTTTTCTTCCCCTCTATTCTTTTTTTTTCCTCTTTTTTCTTTTTTCTTTCCCCTTTCTTTTCTTGTTTTCCAAATTTCCCCCTTTTCCCCCTTTTTCTGTACTTTTTGCTGCTTTTTTCTCTTCTTTTTCTTCTCTTTCTCCAATTCTGTTTTTCGTCTTATTCCACATTTTCCCCCTTTCCCCCATTTTCCTCCCCATTTCTCCCCCCATTTTTCCCTCCTCTCCCCACATTTTCCCATTTATTTTCCTCTTTCTCCCTCCCATTTTTTCCCCTATTCCTCCCCATTTGTCCCCATTTTTCCCTTTTTCCCCTTCCCCCCCCATTTTCCCCCCATTTTCCCCTATTTTTATTTCACTTTCCCCCCTATTTTCCCCTTATTTTTATTTCCCTTTTTCCCCTTGTTTTCCCCCATTTTCCCCCTATTTTTATTTCCCCTATTCCTCCCCATTTTCCCCCATTTTTCCCTTACCTTTTTCCCCTTTTCCCCCCCATTTTCCCCTGTTTTTATTTCCCTTTTTCCCCCCTTTTTCCCCCAATTTCCCCCCATTTTTATTTCCTTTTCCCCTCATTTTCCCCCATTTTCCCCGTTTTTATTTCCCTTTTTCCCCCATTTCCCCCTATTTTTATTTCCCTTTCCCCCCTATTTCCCCCATTTCCCCTCTATTTTTATCCCCTTTTTCCCCCCATTTCCCCCCTATTTTTATTCCCCTTTTCCTCCCCCTTTTTCCCCCTATTTCCCCCCTATTTTTATTCCCCTTTTCCCCCTATTTTCCCCCTATTTTTATTTCCTTTCCCCCCCATTTTCCCCCTGTTTTTATTCCTCTTTCCCCCCTATTTCCCCCCTATTTTTATTCCCTTCCCCCCCTTTTCCCCCTGTTTTTATTCCCCTTTCCCCCCCATTTTCCCCCTGTTTTTATTCCCCTTTTCCCCCCATTTCCCCCTGTTTTTATCCCCTTTTCCCCCCCATTTTCCCCCTGTTTTTATTTCCCTTTTCCCCCCATTTTCCCCCTGTTTTTATTCCCCTTTTCCCCCCTATTTCCCCCCTATTTTTATTCCCTTTTCCCCCCTTTTCCCCCCATTTCCCCCCTGTTTTTATCCCCTTTTCCCCTCATTTTCCCCATTTTCTCCCCAGAACCTGAAGCAGCAGCGCAGCCGTCGCGAGCATTTCTCCCGCGCCCCCGTCTCGGCCCTGGCTGCCAACAACCTCAGTGAGAGCCGGGGCTTGGGAATTTCGGGTGGGAAAAGGGAATTTTGGGGGAATTCTGGGAAATTCCAGGGGAAAAAAGGGAATTCGGGGCGGAAAAAGGGGAATTTTGGGGGAGTTTTTTGGGGGGAACTTTGAGGTAGTTCAGGCGGGGAAATGGGAATTTTTGGGAGGATTCGGTTGGAACGCTGGGGGGAATTCAGGTGGGAACTGAGAATTTTGGGGGGGAATTGAGGTGGGAACTTGGAATTTGGAAGGGGGAATTTAGGGGGGAATTGGGAATTTTGAGGGAATTCAGGTGGGAATTGTGAATCTTGGCAGGATTGAGGGGCCAGTTGTGAATTTTGGCAGGATTAAGGTGGGAATTGAGGTGAGAATTGTGAATTTTTCCAGGACTGAGGCAGGGATGGTGCATTTTCCCAGTACTGAGGTGGGAATTGTGCATTTTGCCAGGCTTGAGGTGGGAATTGAGGCGGGAATGGTGAATTTTGCCAGGATTGAGGCAGGAATTGTGAGTTTTGGCAGGAATTGAGCTGGGAATTGAGGTGCCAGTTGTGCGTTTTCCCATCCTGATGCAGGAATTGTGCATTTTCCCATCCTGAGGTGGGAATTGTGAATTTTCCCAGTATTGAGGTGCCAGTTGTGCATTTTCCCAGTCCTGAGGCAGGAATTGAGGTGCCACTTGTGCATTTTCCCATCCTGAGGTGGGAATTGAGGTGGGAATTGTGCATTTTCCCAGTATTGAGGTGGGAATTGAGGTGGGAATTGTGCATTTTCTCATCCTGAGGTGCCAGTTGTGCATTTTCCCAGTCCTGAGGCAGGAATTGTGCATTTTCCCATCCTGAGGTGGGAATTGAGGTGGGAATTGTGCATTTTCCCAGTATTGAGGTGGGAATTGAGGTGGGAATTGTGCATTTTCCCATCCTGAGGTGCCAGTTGTGCGTTTTCCCAGTTCTGAGGTTCCAGTTGTGCGTTTTCCCAGTATTGAGGTGCCAGGTGTGCATTTTCCCAGGATTGAGGCAGGAATTGTGCATTTTCCCATCCTGATGCAGGAATTGTGCATTTTCCCATCCTGATGCAGGAATTGTGCATTTTCCCAGGATTGAGGCAGGAATTGTGCATTTTCCCATCCTGATGCAGGAATTGTGCATTTTCCCATCCTGAGGTGCCACTTGTGCATTTTCCCATCCCGAGCCCATTCTCCCTCCCTCGCAGGCAGCCCGGCCGTGCTCCAGGCCGAGCCGCGTCCCTCGGGCGCCGTGGCCATCGAGATGGACCCCAGGGCCAGCCAGCAGCTGCAGCTCCTGGATGAGCAGGTTGGGACCCCCCAGACCCCCCAGAATCACCCCACAAAGGGGCGGCTGTGGGGCAGCCCCAGCAGCCTGGCCCTCGGCAGGACTCGTACATCCAGAGCCGCGCGGACACCATGCAGAACATCGAGTCCACCATCGTGGAGCTGGGCTCCATCTTCCAGCAGCTGGCACACATGGTCAAGGAGCAGGAGGAGACCATCCAGAGGTGCCAAAAAGCACCAAACCGCCCCTCTCTGGGACCCCAAATTCCCCCTCCCTGATCCTCCAAATTTTCCCTCTCTGGGACCCCAAATTCCCCCTCCCTGATCCTCCAAATTTTCCCTCTCTGAGCCCCCAAATTTCCCTCCTTGACCTCCAAATTTTCCCTCTCTGGGACCCCAAATTTCCCTCCTTGACCTCCAAATTTCCCCTCCTTGACCCCCCAAATTTTCCCTCTCTGGGACCCCAAATTCCCCCTCCCTGATCCTCCAAATTTTCCCTCTCTGGGACCCCAAATTCCCCCTCCCTGATCCTCCAAATTTTCCCTCTCTGAGCCCCCAAATTCCCCCTCCCTGATCCTCCAAATTTTCCCTCTCTGGGACCCCAAATTTCCCTCCTTGACCTCCAAATTTCCCCTCCTTGACCCCCCAAATTTTCCCTCTCTGGGACCCCAAATTTCCCCTCCTTGATCCCCCAAATTTTCCCTCCTTAATCCCCCAAATTTTCCTTCTCTGGGACCCCAAATTCCCCCTCCTTAATCCCCCAAATTTTCCTTCTCTGGGACCCCAAATTTTCCCTCCTTGATCCCCCAAATTTTCCCTCTCTGGGACCCCAAATTTCCCTCCTTATCCCCCAAATTTCCCCTCCCTGATCCCCCAAATTCCCATCCCCAACTCCTCCAAGTCTCCCCTCTCTAATCCCCCAAATTTTCCCTCTTTGATCCCCCAAATTTCCCTCCTTGACCTCCAAATTTTCCCTCTCTGGGACCCCAAATTTCCCCTCCTTGATCCCCCAAATTTTCCCTCCTTAATCCCCCAAATTTTCCTTCTCTGGGACCCCAAATTCCCCCTCCCTGATCCCCCAAATTTTCCCTCTCTGGGACCCCAAATTCCCCCTTTCTTTCCCCCAAATTCCCATCCCCAACTCCTCCAAGTCTCCCCTCTCTAATCCCCCAAATTTTCCCTCTTTGATCCCCCAAATTTTCCCTCTTTGATCCCCCAAATTTCCCTCCTTGACCCCCCAAATTTTCCCTCTCTAATCCCCCAAATTTCCCTCCTTGATCCTCCAAATTTTCCCTCTCTGCCCCCCCCAAATTCCCCTTTCTGGCCCCCAAATTTTCCCTCTTTGATCCCCCAAATTCCTCTCTCTGACCCCCAAATTTTCTCCCCAATTTTCCCCTTGAATTTTCATTTTTTTCCCCTTTTATCCCCTAAGGTTTCCCCCCTTTCCCAATAATTTCCCCCCAATTTTCTCCCAATTGTCCTGTCATTTTTCCCCCAAATTTCCCCCATTTTTCCTCCATTTTCCCCCCAATTTTCCCCAATTTTTCCCTCAATTTCCCCCCAATTTCTTCCCCATTTCTCTCCCATTTGTTTCCCTTTTTTCTCTCATGTCTCACCCAACTTTCCCCCATTTCCCCCCAATTTTCTCCCCTTTCCTCCCCTTTCCACTGATTTTCCTCCTCATTTTTCCCCATTCTTTTTCTCATTTCTTCTCTTTTTTTCCTCATTTTTTTCCTAATTTTTTTCTCTTTTTTTTTCTTTTTTTCTTTTTTTTTCTCTTTTTTCTCATTTTTTCTCTTTTTTCCTCATTTTTCCTCATTTTTTCCTAATTTTTTTTCCTCATTTTTTCCTCATTTTTTTCTCTTTTTTTCTCTTTTTTCCTAATTTTTTCCTATTTTTTTTCTCTTTTTTTTCTTTTTTTCTCATTTTTTTCTTTTTTTTTTCTCTTTTTTCTCTTTTTTCCTCATTTCTTCCTCATTTTTTCCTCATTTTTTCCTCATTTTTTCCTCATTTTTTCCTCATTTTTTTTTCTCTTTTTCCCCCTTTTTTTCCCATTTTTTCCCTCAATTTTCCCCCAACTCCCCCCCCCCCAATTTTCCTGTCACTTTCCCCCAAATTTTCCCCAAATTTCCCCTAAATTTCCCCATTTTTTCCCCCTTTCCTGACCCTTTTTTGCCCCAGGATCGACTCCAGCGTGGAGGACGCTCAGCTGAACGTGGAGGCCGCTCACAGCGAAATCCTCAAATATTTCCAGTCGGTCTCGTCCAACCGCTGGCTCCTGGTCAAGATCTTCCTCATCCTCATCGTCTTCTTCATCGTCTTCGTCGTCTTCCTGGCCTGAATCTGCTCCTCCTCACCCCAAAATCCCGCTCGGACTCGGCCCCGCGGGGCTCGGACACGGACACGGGGCTGGGGACCCCAGAATGCCCCAAAATCCCACAAAATGCCCCCAAAATCCCCCCAGGACAGCCCAAAATGCCCCAAAATCCCCTTTAAACCCCCAGGACACCCCAAAATGCCCCAAAATCCCCTTTAAACCCCCAGGACAGCCCAAAATGCCCCAAAATCCCCTTTAAACCCCCAGGACACCCCAAAATCCCCCCCTAATCCCCCCCAAATGCCCCCCAAATCCCCCCCAGGACACCCCAAAATGCCCCAAAATCCCACAAAATGCCCCAAGTTCCCCCAGGACAGCTCAGAATGCCTCAAAATCCGTCAAAATCCCCCTAAAATCGCACAAAACCCCCCAGGACACCCCAAAATCCCCCCCTAATCCCCCCAAAATGCCCCCAAAACCACTTAAAATCACCCCAGAATCCCCCAGGACTCACCAAAATGCCCTAAATTCTCATCAGGGCACCCCAAAATGTCCCAAAATCCCCTAAAATCCCCCCAAATTCTCCAAAATCCCCCTAAAACCCCACAAAATCTCCTTAAAATGACCCAAAATCCCCCAAATTCGCCCCGAAACCCTCCTGGGGACCCCCCGTTTTCCCCTCCTGGGGGTCTCCAGGACCCTTGGTGGGGGTTGGGAATTTTGGGAACGCTCTGGGACCCCTCCCCATGGAGCAGGGGACCCCAGAAAGGGGCTGGGGACCCCCAAAAAGGGGCTGGGGACCCCCAGGATCCCCAAAAGGGGCTGGGGGATCCTCTGGGGGGTTCAGGGCCCCCCCAAGGGGGGTGGAGACCCCAATTGCAGCTGTGAGACCCCCGGGGCTGGGGGGGGGGAGGGGTCTGTGAACTCTGTGACCCTTGGGGGGGTGCAGGACCCCCCAAAAGGGGCTGGGGACCCCCAAAGATGGTGGGGGGTGGGGCTGTGGGACCCCCAGATAAAGCCTTGGGACCCCAATAAAGGGTTTGGGGTCCCTCTGGGGGGGCTGCAGACCCCCAAAAGGGGCAGGGACCCCTAAAAGGGGACTGGGGAGCCCATTTCTGACCCCATTAATTTACTGGGGGGGCTGCAGCCCCCCAGCATGGGCCTGGGGACCCCCCAAAAGGGGCCGGGGTCCCCATTTCTGCCCCCGGGGGGGCTGCAGGACCCCCGTGGGAACAGAAGCCCCCCCCAGGTAAAGCCTTGGGACCGCCGGGGATGGGTCTGGGGGCTCCCGGGGGAGCCTTTGGGGGGCGGTGCAGCCCTCCCCTCCCGAGCCCCCCAATAAACCCGGGGTCCCCCCAAACCCCGATTTTTGTGGGTTTTTTTGGTTTTTTTTTTTTGTTTTTTTCCTCCCGGGCCGGGATTCGAACCCGCGAGCTCCGGAGCAGGAAATGGGGGGGGCGGGGGGGGGGGGGCAGTTGTGGCCACTGCGCGTGCGCGCGCGAGGCGGCGGGGCGGAAGTGACGTCAGCGGGACGCGCGGCGGGGAGGCCGCGGCGGCGGCGGCGATGGCGGAGGAGGGGAAGGGGGGCGGGTACAGCGGTGAGCGGGGCGGGGGCACCGGGGGCTCCCAGGGCACCGGGGGGCACCGGGGGCAACGCGGGGAGGGGCCCCAGGGCAGCCCCGGGTGGCGGAGGGGACCGGGAGGGAGCGCGGCGGGGCAGGCCCGGGGGTGGCGGTAGGCCCGGGATGGGGGGGGCGGTACCGGGAGGGGCGGGGGGCACGGGAACGGGGAACGCGGAACGGTACCAGGAGGGGAGGGGGGACACCGGAACGGGGAACGGCACCGGGAGCGGCACCGGGAGGGGAGAGTGCTCCGGACTCGGTGACGGTACCGGGGGAACCGGGAGAGCGGAGGGAGCAGCGGGGAGGGGAACGGGAACGGCACCGGCATCGCTGCCAGAGGGACCCCACGGCGGGAGGGAACCCTTGGCCGGTACCGATGTCCCCATGCCGGTAGCCGTGCCCGGTGTGAGGCTGTGGAGCGGGACCGGGCCGCTCCCGGTGCTCCCGGAGTGGCGGTGCCCGGTGAGGGGTCCGGGATGGAGAGCTTGGAACGGGGGAGAGCCCGGTGCCATTCCCGGTCCCGAGGCTGCTCCCGGTGTCCCGGAGGGCTCGGGGGGGCGGGGGTGGGGCCGGGAAGGCGGTGCCGGTACCGGTGTCATCCCCGGTGCCATCCCCGGTCCTGCTGCCGTTCCTGTTCCCGTTCCCTGTCCTGCTCTCGTTCCCGGTGCTATCCCCGGGTCCCGCTGCTGTCCCCATTCCCTTTCCCGGTGCCATCCCCGTCCCCGGTTCCATTCTCTGTCCTGGTCTCGTTCCCGGTGCCATTCCCGGCTCCTGGTGCTGTCCCTGTTCCTGTCCCCGGTACCGTTCCCGTTCTCGGTGCCATTCCCATTCCTGGTCCCTTTCCCGCTGCCATTCCCTGTCCCGTTCCCGTTCCCATCCCCATTCCCGGTTCCCATTCCCCGTTTCCGGTGTCACCCCCCGTTCCCAGAGCACGATGACCGGGTGGGCTCCCGGCCGTTCCCGGTGTCCCGTTCCTGTTCCCATTCCCGTTCCCAGTGTCCCGTTCCATTGTCCCTTTCCTGGTGTCCCATTCCCGTTCTCCCCCTCCAGAGCACGATGACCGGGTCGGTTCCCATTCCCGTTTTTCCCATTCCCGTTATCCCCATTCCCAGAGCACGATGACCGGGTGGGCTCCCGGCCGTTCCCATTCCCGTTATCCCGTTCCCATTCCCGTTATCCCGTTATTCCCATTATTCCCGTTATCCCCGTTCCCAGAGCACGATGACCGGGTCGGTTCCCATTCCCGTTCCCATTCCCGTTATCCCGTTATTCCCATTCCCGTTATCCCATTATTCCCATTATTCCCGTTATCCCCGTTCCCAGAGCACGATGACCGGGTGGGCTCCCGGCCGTTCCCGGGGGGCCGGCGGCGGAAGGGCCGGGGCCCGTTCCGGGGCAAGATGTACAGCGAGGTCACGCCCCGGGGCCGCCCCCGCGGCCGCGCCCGCAACGACGACGACGACGGCGACGTCGCCATGGCCGAGGCGCACGACGGCCCCCGCGGGCGGTAGTGAGTGCCGGGGACACGGGGGGACACCGGGGATACCGGGGACACCGGGGATACCGGGGGGGGCCCAGAGGGGTGACCGGGGATACCGGGGCAGTTCCCAGCTCGTCCCGGTCATTCCCGGCTGATGGATCCCGGCTGATCCTGGGGCGATTCCCAGGGTTATTCCTGGCTGACTGATTGTATCCCCATCATTCCCATCATTCCCACCATTCCCATCATTCCCGTCATTCCCTCCATTCCCGTTATTTTCCCATCATTCTCTCCATTCCCACCATTCCCATCATTCCCGTCATTCCCTCCATTCCCGTTATTTTCCCATCATTCTCTCCATTCCCACCATTCCCATCATTCCCTCCATTCCCATCATTCCCGTCATTCCCTCCATTCCTGTTATTTTCCCATCATTCCCATCCTTCCCTTCATTCCCGTTATTTTCCCGCCATTCCCAGCGTTCCGTACGCGCCGCGCTCGGGCCGCCTGGCCAACATCAACATCACGGTGAAGCGGGAGCCCGGGGAGCGCGGCGGCGGCACCGGCCGGGACGGGGGCAGGAGGAGCTGGTTCAAAATCACGGTAACGGGAACAGGAAACGGGAAACGGGAACAGGAAACGGGATTGGGAAACGGGAATGGGAAACGGGATTGGGAAACGGGATTGGGAACGGGGGCAGGAGGAGCTGGTTCAAAATCACGGGAACGGGAAACGGGGATTGGGAATGGGGTCGGGAATGGGAATGGATAACGGGAAACGGGGATGGGAAATGGGATTGGGAACGGGGGCAGGAGGAGCCGGTTCAAAATCACGGGAACGGGGGAATAACGGGAATGGGAAATGGGAATGGGGACAGGAACAGGGACAGGAACGGGGATGGGAATGGGGACAGGGATTCCCATAATGGGGTGGGAGCAGGGATTGGGGTGGAAATGGAATTGGGGTGGGATTTGGATGGGAACGGGTTTGGGATTGGGGTTGGGATTGGGATTGGGATCAGGATGGGATTGGGAGTGGGGTGGGAATGGGATCAGGGTGAGAATGGGATTGGGATTGGGATTGGGAATGGGAATGGAATTGGGATGGGGAATGGGATTGGAGATTGGGATGGGAAGCAGGGGAATGGGAATTGGGATGGGGAATGGGAATGGAATTGGGGGATTGGGATGGGGAATGGGAATGAGAAAAGGAATGGGGGGGGATTGGGGTGGGGAGCACTGGGGTTTGGAGCACTGGGATTTGGGATTGGGCACAGAAATCAGGAAGAGCTGGGGTTGGGATTGGGTTGGGATTGGGGTTGGGATTGGGGTCAGTATTGGGTTGAGATTGAGGATTGGGATTGGGGTTGGGGTCAGGGTTGGGTTGGGGTTGGGATCAGGGTTGGGGTTGGGATTGGGGTCAGGGTTGGGTTGGGATTGGGGTTGGGGTTGGATTGGGATTGGGGTTGGGGTTGGGATTGGGGTTGGGGTTGGGATTGGGATTGGGATTGGGGTTGGGATTGGGGTTGGGATTGGGGTCAGTATTGGGATTGGGATTGGGTTGGGTTGGGGTTGGGATCAGGATTAGGATTGGGGAGTTTGAGCTCTGCTCTCCCTTTCCCCTCGCTCCTCCCTCCCTTCCCTCTCCCGTTTTTCTCTCTTTGCCGTTCCCGTTCCTTTTTCCTCTCCTTTCATTTCTTTCCCCATTTCCCGTTTCCCCGCCCCGCGGGGTGACCCCACAGATCCCCTATGGGAAGAAATACGACAAGTCCTGGCTGCTGAGCTCCATCCAGAACCTCTGCAGCGTCCCCTTCACCCCCGTCGAGGTCGCTGCTCGGGGCGATGTGGGGGGAATTTGGGGGATTTGGGGGGGATTTGGGGGGTTTGGGATCCCAGGGGAGCCACGTTCCAGCCCTGGATCCCAGGAGGATTTGGGATCCTGGGGGAATTTGGGATCTTGGGGGAATTTGGGGGAATTTTGGGGCATTTGGGGTCCCAGGAGGGCCCTGTTCCAGCCCCGGACCCCAGGAGGATTTTGGGGTGATTTTGAGGGATTTTGGGGGGGGGGGGGGATTTGGCTTCCCAGGGGGCCCCATTTCAGCCCCAGATCCGGGGGTGACTTTGGAGTGATTGTGGTGACTGTGGGGTGATTTTGGGGTGATTTTGGGGTGATTCTGGGGTGATTTTGGGGTGATTTTGGGGTGATTTTGTGGGGTGATTCTGGGGTGATTTTGAGGTGACTGTGGGGATGATTTTAGGGTGATTGCTGGGTGGTTTTGTGGGGTGATTTTGGGGTCATTTTGGGGTGGTTTTGGAGTGACTGTGGGGTGATTCTGGGGTGATTGTTGGGTGATTTTGGGGTGATTGTGTGGTGATTTTAGGGTGATTGTGGGGCCCCTTTCGGGTGATTTTGTGGGGTGATTTTGGGGTCCCTTTCGGGTGATTTTTGGGGTGATTTTTGGGTGATTTTGGGGTGATTTTTGGGGAGATTTTGGGGTGATTTTGGGGAGATTTTTGGGGAGATTTTGGGGTGATTTTTGGGGAGATTTTGGGGTGATTTTGGGGTGATTTTTGGGGTGATTTTTGGGTGATTTTGGGGAGATTTTGGGGTGATTTTTGGGGAGATTTTGGGGTGATTTTTGGGGTGATTTTGGGGAGATTTTGGGGTGATTTTGGGGTGATTTGGGGCCCTGTCCCCCTGCAGTTCCACTATGACCACAACCGGGCCCAGTTCTACGTGGAGGACGCGACCACGGCCAGCGCCCTCAAGCAGGTGTCGCGCAAAATCACCGACAGGGACAACTACAAGGTGGGGATTGGGGTCTGGGGTGGGGATTGGGGGGTTTGGGGTGCATGGGATGGGTGGGATTTATGGGATCAGGGGATGGGATCCATGCCGTGGATGAGGAGACTGGGGTGGGATTGGGATTGATGGGATTTAGGGGGTGGGATTTAGGGGATGGGATTGGATGGCGTTTGTGGGGTGTGGTGGGGATTGATGGGATTGATGGGATGGCGTTTTTGGGGTGGGATTTTTGGGGTGCGGTTTGTGGGGTGGGATTTGTGGGACTTAGGGGATGGATGGGATTTATGGGACGGGGTTTGTGGGATCGATGGGATGGGATGGGGTGGGATGGGATGGGATGGGATTGGATGGCATTTGGGGATTGATGGGATGGGATGGAATTTGGGGATTGATGGGATGGGGTTTTTGGGGTGGGGTTTGTGGGGTGGGATTTGTGGGACTTAGGGGATGGATGGGATGGGATTGATGGGACGGGGTTTGTGGGATCGAGGGGATGGGGTGGGGTTTTAGGGGATGGGGTTTGGGGGTGGGATTTATGGGGTGGGGGTTCGTGGGGTTTGTGGGGTGGGATTTGTGGGATGGATGGGGTGGGATTTAGGGGATGGGACGGGGTTTGTGGGATGGGATGGGGTTTGTGGGGTGGGGTATTTTGGGACAGGGTTTTTGGGGTGGGGCAGATGGCAATGAGGGTGGGATTTATGGGATGGGATTTGTGGGATGGGGTTTTTGGGACACGGTTTATGGGGTTTATGGGGTGGGGTTTATGGCAACGAGGGTGGGATGGGGATGGATGGGATGGGATATTTTGGGGTGGGGTATTTTGGGGTGGGGTATTTTGGGGTGGGGTTTATGGGGTTTATGGGGTGGGGTTTATGGCAATGAGGGTGGGATGGGGATGGATGGGATGGGATATTTTGGGGTGGGGTATTTTGGGGTGGGGTTTATGGGATTTTGGGGTGGGGTTTATGGGATTTTGGGGTGGGGTTTATGGGATTTTGGGGTGGGGTTTGTGGCAATGAGGGTGGGATGGGGATGGGATGGGGTTTGTGGGGTGGGGTTTTTGGGACAGGGTTTATGGGGTGGGGTATTTTGGGATGGGGTATTTTGGGATGGGGTATTTTGGGATGGGGTATTTTGGGGTGGGCTTTATGGGATTTTGGGGTGGGGTTTGTGGCAATGAGGGTGGGATGGGATGGGGTTTTTGGGGTGGGATTTTGGGGTGGGGTTTATGGGATTTTGGGGTGGGATTTTGGGGTGGGGTTTATGGGATTTTGGGGTGGGGTTTATGGGATTTTGGGGTGGGATTTTGGGGTGGGCTTTGTGGCAATGAGGGCTCCCCTGCCCTGCCCAGGTCGTGATCGTCATCAACTCCTCGGCGCCGCCGCAGTCGCTGCAGAACGAACTCAAACCCGAGGAGATCGAGCAGCTCAAGGTGCCCGGGGGAGCCCTGGGGAGCCCTGGGGGGTTTGGGGAGGTCTGGGGCAGTTTTGGGGTGGTTTTGGGGCAGTTTTGGGGAGGTTTTGGGGCAGTTTTGGGATGGTTTTGGGGCAGTTTTGGGGAGGTTTGGGGAGGTCTGGGGCAGTTTTGGGATGGTTTTGGGGCAGTTTTGGGGTGGTTTTGGGGCAGTTTTGGGGTGGTTTTGGGGCAGTTTTGGGGGTGGTTCTGGGGCAGTTTTGGGGCAGTTTTGGGGTGGTTTTGGGATGGTTTTGGGGCAGTTTTGGGGGTGGTTCTGGCGATCTGTGGGGTGCTTTTTTAGGGTGGTTTTCAGGGTCATGGGTGGCTTTGGGTCAGTTTGGGTCAGTTTTGGGTCACTTTGGGTCAGTTTGGGTCAGTTTTGGGTCACTTTGGGTCAGTTTGGGTCAGTTTTTGGTGCCAGGCTCTCAGGAAGGTTTGGGATCGTTCTGGGTCAGTTTGGGGCAGTTTGGGGCAGTTTTGGGTCACTTTGGGTCAGTTTTGGGTCAGTTTGTGTCAGTTTTGGGTCACTTTGGGTCAGTTTTGTGTCAGTTTGTGTCAGTTTTGGGTCACTTTGGGTCAGTTTGGGTCAGTTTGGGTCAGTTTTGGGTCACTTTGGCTCAGTTTTGGCTCAGTTTCGGTGCCAGCCCCTCCCTCCCTCCCTCCCAGCTGTGCATGAGCAAACGCTACGATGGCTCCCAGAAGGCGCTGGACCTCAAGAGCCTCCGCGTGGACCCCGGTGAGCTCTGGGGGGCTCTGGGGGGCTCTGGGGGGTTCTGGGGGGCTCTGGGGGGGCTCTGGGGGATCCTGGGGGGCTCTGGGGGATCCTGGGGGGCTCTGGGGGGGCTCTGGGGGCTCTGGGGGATCCTGGGGGGCTCTGGGGGGTCCTGGGGGGCCTCTGGGGGATCCTGGGGGGCTCTGGGGGTCCTGGGGGGCCTCTGGGGGATCCTGGGGGGCTCTGGGGGGCTCTGGGGGTTTTGGGGGTTTTGGGGGGCTCTGGGGGGCTCTGGGGGCTCTGGGGGGCTCTGGGGGCTCTGGGGGGGCTCTGGGCCCCCCTGACCCCGCTGTGCCCCCAGACCTGGTGGCCCAGAGCATCGACGTGGTGCTGAACCAGCGCAGCTCCATGGGGGTGGTGCTGAGGATCATTGAGGACAACATCCCCGAGGTGCGGCCCCACCCTGCCCGCTGCCTCCACAATCCCCACTTTCCCCCAAAATCCCCATCTTTCCCCATTTTCCCCCAAAATCCCCATTTCCCCCCCATTTTCCCCCTAAATCCCCATTTTCCCCCTAAATCCCCATTTTCCCCCCCATTTTCCCCCTAAATCCCCATTTTTCCCCCTATATCCCCCCCTAAATCCCCAATTTTCCCCCCATATTTCCACCCTAAATCCCCATTTTTCCCCCCACATTTCCCCCCTAAATCCCCATTTTTCCCCCCATATTTCCACCCAAAATCCCCATTTCCCCCCCCACATTTCCCCCCTAAATCCCCATTTTCCCCCTGGATCTCCCTGTTTTTCCCCCCAAACTCTGCATTTCTCCCCCCAAACTCCCCCATTTCCCACCCGTATCCCCATTTTTCCCCAAAAATCCCCATTTTTTCCTCATTTCCTCCACTTCTCCCCATTTTCCCCCCGTTTTTCCCCAAAATCCCCGGTTTTTGCCCCATTTCCCAGCTGCAGTCCCTGAACCTGGGCAGTGACCGTCTGTCCCCTTTGGGTGATTTGCCCCATTTTTTCCCCATCTTTTCCCCATTTTTCCCCATTTTTTCCCCATTTTTCCCCCAAATCCCCATTTTTCCCTCCAAATCTCTCATTTTTCCCCAAAATCCCCGTTTTTGGCCCCGTTTCCCAGCTGCAGTCCCTGAACCTGGGCAGTAACCGCCTGTTCCGTTTGGATGATTTGGCCGAGCTGCCCCTCAAGGCCCCGGCGCTCAAAGTGCTCGACCTGTCCAGGAACGAGGTGGGGAGAGACCCCCAAAAACCCCCAAAATCCCCCCCTGGGACCCCCCAAAACCCCCCCCAAAATCCCCCCCTGGGACCCCAAATTCCCTCTTAAAACCCCAAATTCCCCCCTGGGACCCCCCAGCCCTGCCTGAGACCCTCCAGGAGCCCCAGCGAGTGCCCCCAGTGCCCCCAGGTCTGTCCCCAGGTGTCCCCAGGTCTATCCCAGGTGTGTCCCAGGTGTCCCCAGGTGTGTCCCAGATGTGCTCAGGTGTCCCCAGGTGTCCCAGGTGTATCCCAGCTGTGCCAGGCATGCCCAGGTGCCCCCAGATGCCCCCAGATGCCCCCAGATGCCCCCAGATGCCCTCAGGTGCCCCCAGGTGCCCCCGGCCTGCCCAGCTGTGCCAGCTGTGTGCCCACTGTGTGCCCTGTGTGCCCTGTGTGCCCAGCTGTGCCAGCTGTGCCAGCTGTGTGCCCTGTGTGCCAGCTGTGCCAGCTGTGTGCCAGCTGTGTGCCAGCTGTGTGCCCTGGGTGCCCAGCTGTGCCAGCTGTGTGCCAGCTGTGTGCCCTGTGTGCCAGCTGTGCCAGCTGTGTGCCAGCTGTGCCAGCTGTGTGCCAGCTGTGTGCCAGCTGTGTGCCCTGTGTGCGCAGCTGAAGTCGGAGCGGGAGCTGGACAAGGTGAAGGGGCTGAAGCTGGAGGAGCTGTGGCTGGACGGGAACCCCCTGTGCGACTCCTTCAGGGACCAGAGCAGCTACATCAGGTGAGGGGGGGACACCTGGGGGGGACACCTGGGGGGGACACACCTGGGGACACCCCCTGAGACACCCAGAGACCCCCAGAACCCTCAGAGACACCCCCAGAACCCCAGAGCCCCCAGGGACACCCCCTGAGACCCCCAGGGACACCCCCAGGTCCCCCCTGTGCGACTCCTTCAGGGACCAGAGCAGCCACATCAGGTGAGGGGGGGACACCTGGGGGGGGGACACACCTGGGGACACCCCCTGAGACCCCCAGGTACCCCCAGAACCCTCAGAGACACCCCCAGAACCCCTGAGACACCCCCTGAGACCCCCAGGGACACCCCCAGGACAATCTGGGACCCCCCCAGGAACCCCAAGAATCCCAGAGACACCCAGGGCACAGCCTGGGACCCCCCCAGGTACCCCAGGGACCCTCCCAGGGACCCCCCAAACTGCCCCCAAACCCCCCAAACCCCCTCAGGACCCCCCAAACCCCCCAGGACCCCCCCCAGGACCCCCCGAGGGGGATTTTGGGGTCCCCCCTCCCCCAATCCAGGTGAGTACCCCAGGTAAGGCCCCTCCCCCCCCCCCCCCCCAGGGCCCCCCCAAACCCCAAAACCCCTCAGGGGAGGGTGGGGGGAGGGGCGGGGTCACCGTTTTTGGGGGGTGGGTGGGGGTGGGGGAGGGGATCCCGGGGGGGGTTGGGGGTGCCGGGGGGGCTGCTCAGCCCCTCCCCCACCCACCGTGCCCCTCCCCCCCCGGCAGCTCCGTCAGGGAGAGGTTCCCGAAGCTGCTGCGCCTGGTGAGCCCCGGAGGGGGAGGGGATTGGGGGGGATTTGGGGGGGTTTGGGGGATTTGGGGGGGGATTTGGGGGGGTTTGGGGGGGATTTGGGGATCCTGGGGGGGATTTGGGGGGATTTGGGGAGTCTTGGTGGGGTCCTGAGGGCTTTTTGGGGGGGATTTGGGGGGGTTTGGGGATCCTGGGGGGGTTTGTGGGAATTTGGGGGGCATCTGGGGAGTCCTGGGGGGCTTTAGGGGATGCTGGGGGGGTCCTGAGGGCGTTTTAGGGGCTTTGGGGGCTCCTGGGGGGAGCCTGGGTGGAATTTTGAGGGGTCCTGGGTGGAATTTAGGGGGGTCCTGAGGGGATTTTGGGGCTCCCGAGGGCGTTTTGAGGGGATTTGGGGGGGATTTTGTGGGGCTCTGAGGGGATTTGGGGGAGTTTTTGGGGTCCTGGGAGGGTTTCGGTGGTGGGGGGGGGTCCTGGGAGGGTTTGGGGGGGTCCTGAAGGGTTTGGGGGGGTCCTGAAGGGTTTGGGGGGGGTTTTGGGGGGTCCTGGGGGTCTCGGAGGGGATTTGGGGGAATCCTGAGGGGGTTTTGGGGGGTCCTGGGGGATTTGGGGGAGATTTCAAGGGGGTCTGGGGGGTCCTGAGGAGATTTTGGGGGGATTTTGGGGGGATTTGGGGGGATTTTGGGGGGATTTGGGGCTGTGGTCCCTGGGAGGATTGGGGGCTCTTTCCCCCCGATGTTCCCGGCTGTTTCTGGCCCATTCCGGGGGGGATTTTTGGGGTTTCTCTGCCCTTGGGGGGGGTCCAGGAGCACCCCCAGGCATTTTCTGGGGGGGTCCCGTGGCCGCCCCCTCCCCCAATGCCCCCCGTGCCCCCCCAGGACGGCCACGAGCTCCCCCCCCCATCGCCTTCGACGTCGAGGCCCCCACGACGCTGCCCCCCTGCAAGGTGGGACCCCCCTTTCTGTGGGGGCATTTTCCCTTTTTTGGGGTCTTTTCCCCCTTTTTTGGGGTCTTTTCCCCCTTTTTTGGGGTCCCCCCACCCTCGGGGGGCTCTCACTGTGTCCTCCCCCCCCCCCCACCGTTTTCAGGGCAGCTACTTCGGCTCCGACGACCTCAAGGCTTTGGTGCTGCGGTTCCTCCAGCAGTGAGTGCCCAAAAAAACCCCAAAAAAACCCCAAAATCACCTCAAAACCCCTCCCAAAAATCCCCCAATTCCCCATCCCAAAAAAACCCAAAATCACCTCAAAACCCCTCCCAAAAATCCCCCAATCCCCCATCCCAAAAAACCCCAAAATATCTCAAAAAAAACCCTCCCAAACCCCATTTTCCCCCAAAAATCCCTTATTTCCCCCCCCAAATTCCCATTTCCCTCACCCCAAACCCTTTTTTTACCCCCTAAATCCCCTTCCTCCCCAAAATCCCATATTTTCTCCCCACATTCCTATTTTTCCCCTTGTCTCCCCAAAATTCCCATTTCCCCCCATTTTCCTCCCTAATTCCCATTTTTATTCTGTTTTCTCCCCAAAATTCCCATCTTTCCCCCTGCCAAATCCCCATTTTCCCCCAAAATCCCCATTTTCCCCCAAATCCCCATTTTCCCCCAAAATCCCCATTTTTCCCCCTTTTCCCCCAAAATTTCCCATTTCCCCCCCCAATCCCCATTTTTCCCCAAATCCCCCGAAATTCCCATTTTCCCCCCATTTTTATCCCAAATTCCCATCCCCCCCCCCCCAATCCTCTGGTTTTCCCCCCATTTCCCTGTTTTTTTCCCCAGAATTCCCCTTTGTTCCCCTTTTTGCCCAAATTTGCCATTTTTCCCCGGTTTTTTCCCCGTTTTCCCCAGGTATTACTCCGTGTACGACTCCAGTGACCGCCAGGGCCTCTTGGACGCCTACCACGACGGCGCCTGCTGCTCCCTGAGCATCCCCTACGGCCCCCACACGCCCCCCAGGTACCCCAAAACACCCAAAAACTCCCCAAAATAGCCCAAAATAGCCCAGAATAGCAAAACCAGCCCAAAAACAGCGCAAAAATCACCAAAAACCCGCCCGAAATCCGCCCAGAAACACCAAAAACACCCCAAAAACAGCCCTGAGCATCCCCTACGGCCCCCACACACCCCCAGGTACCCCAAACACCCCAAAACACCCCAAAAATACCCCCAAAACACCCCAAAATACCCCAAAACAGCCCAAAATACCCCAAAACACCCCAAAACAGCCCAAAATACCCCAAAACAGCCCAAAATACCCCAAAACACCCCAAAATACCCCAAAATACCCCAAAACACCCCAAAACAGCCCAAAATACCCCAAAATGCCCCAAAACAGCCCAAAATACCCCAAAATACCCCAAAACACCCCAAAACAGCCAAAATACCCCAAAACACCCCAAAACACCCCAAAACAGCCCAAAATACCCCAAAACACCCCAAAACACCCCAAAACAGCCCAAAATACCCCAAAACACCCCAAACACCCCAAAATACCCCCAAAACACCCCAAAATACCCCAAAACACCCCAAAATACCAAAACCAGCCCAAAACACCCCAAACCCAGCCCAACACCAGCCCAAGAATCCTCCAAAACCGCCACAAACAGCCCCAAACCAC